>NC_088854.1:52346924-52946924 GCF_963853765.1 Magallana gigas | reverse complement strand
TCTAGGACGGTGATAGACTTTGTGAACTCCAGCGAGAACCATGTGTATGTCGTCAATGTCACACACATGATTTCCCAGCTGGCCGACAACCTCATTACATCCTGTGGAGGGTTACTTCCCCTCCTGGCTGCTGCCACTTCACCAAATGTAAGCATTTATTTAAAAAAATTGAGTAGAAAAACACATAAGGATTTAAATACCATTGATATTTTGTCTTCAAAGTTTAGAGAAATCTGAGGCTGATTGAAGTTTGTAAAAAAAAAAAAAAAATCTTTTAATTATGCCAAAGATCAGTTGAGATTGAATTACAGGTATTTAAATATTTTTGAATGAAAAAATGTTGTTAATTTTGAAGTAAAAAGGGTTGTATATTTTTAAAAACTTCTATCTGATGTTGTTTGATTTTCAGGGAGAGGTGGAGATACTGGAGCCGACCCAGGGACTGAGCATTGAGCAGGCGGTGTCCATCCTCCAGAGGATCATGAATCTGACAGACGTCCTGGTGTTTGCCAGCTCCACCAACTTTGCCGAGTTGGAACAGGAGAAGAACATGCCTGCTGGTGGAATCCTGAGGCAGTGTCTCAGACTGGGTAAGATTCTTCAGAAAATACAGTATAAAACCAAGTTTCATTTGCATGTAACAAAATTCACAAGATACACAAGGAACTTCATTTATGCAATTGTTTATCACTAACAAACAGTTCATTTATTGCCCTTGTTTTTGTTAAATGTTATGAGAAAGCATTACTTGTAGTTGCAAAAATGGACTTGTAATTGTGTAATATTTCATCATCTAAAACAGAATTTGTTTTTGTAATGATGTGAAATACTTGAGATATTTTGAATAACTAATTAAAAAACAATAAGAAAGGATTTGTGTGTTGTTGACAGTATGTACTTCTGCGGTGAGGAATTGCCTGGAGTGTCGCCACCGGTCCAACTTTAGATCCCCTCCCAGCACACCCTCAGCCTCTCCCTCCAGTAGCAGTCTGAGGGGGTCTAAGACTTATAATGGGACAGACCCCATACAGGCACTTATCATGGCCTCTCACCCCACAGAAAGGGTATGACCACAGTTGATAGTGGTTCTAATGAAGATTTTCTCTGATTTCATGAATAAAACATGCAGTTAGATTCAGTTCAATGATTTTCATGATGGTCGGTGATTTTTAAATTGGTTTAATGAATTTGTAGAATATAGTGGAGAATCTGAATGAACAGGTGTCCCCCATCAAGGACTTTGATAAGCTTCTACAGGACACGGATGTTAACCGACTGAGAGCCGTAGTGTACAGAGATGTGGTAAGTCCCACTATTGTTCTCAATGCACGTTATGTTACATAGTTTTACTTACTATAATAACACCCCCACCCCTACTTGACAATTTCTAAGACCTCTGAAATAATAATTTATTGAAACATTTTGAATGTTTTAGATGATTGTCAGTACTTTTTATATATTGAATTTTTTTGTTTGTAGGAAGAAACAAAACAAGCACAGTTCCTGGCCCTCGCCATTGTATACTTCACCTCAGTGTTGATGGTATCTAAGTACAGGGACATTTTGGAGCCCCCTAGTCTGGCAGCCACACCCACCTCACACAGAATGTCCATCAACTCACCCTCAGGTAAGTCATACCTGTAATCTATTGTACATATTGTCATACTAATCAAAGAGTCAAATTTTCTGTCTTCTCGAAATGTAGGGCAAAAATCAGGTGTATTGTGATTACACATAAGAAAATTTGTTTGTTCAACAAGCCTCAACAATATTGCAAAACCTAAGACCACTTTTGGAAGGACCTCAAAATGGAAGTGTTAAATCAGGAATACAGGTAGCAAAGTCTAAGCATACAGAGAATGGAGTTAGATCAAGTAGTGAAGAGGAGAGGTCGGACGGAGAGCAGGTCCCAGGGGACCTTCAACACAAGCCTCTAGACCAGGCCACCTACCAGGCAATCATAGCGGCAGACGATGGAGGGGGCAGTGTGCTGTCCGAGATGTTGAGTGGAAGTCGAAGTCGCTATGATGAGATCCTGGTGGACCCCAATACCCAGACCACAGAGACTGAGTCAGACTCGCTCACACACACTAACACTTGCGAGTCTGAATCCACTGACAATGGGACTACTGAGTCTAAGCAAGGTTACCTGGATGTTTATTATTGTGTGTCCCACTTAGCTGCCTGATATTTGATGACTAGCATGAATATTATTTTGTCTTTCTTGTTTATTTCTCTTTTCTGTCTATTTCATCTCTTGTTGTTTCACTCTCTCAATTTGAACAGTTGGTTTCTTGTCATTTTCCTCAGTTTTCACAGATATCACTTTGACATATGAGTTATCTTTCTTTTCATGTTGTTTTCATATTCTCTTGCTTACATGTATATATCCACATTTGTTGTGCATGGAACCATTTCAGTGAAAGTGTGAGAGGCCTTTCTATTCAGGCTACTTCTTGCTGTTCTTTAAACTTTAATGTTCAAACCTCATATACTTTTCATGATAAGAATACATGTAGTACAAAGTACATAGCAGTTTAATGAATACCTTGGAATCATTAGATTTTGTGGGGGCTCAATTTTCTTGGATTTCATGGGTCTCCATCACCCATTTATATCCTCAACAAATTATGCAACACAGTATTAAATTCTGTCTTACAAGTACATCTGGTACATGTATATCCCCATTAGCCTGTAAAAATTGACCATCCATGAAAATTGACCCCCTCAAAAGTTACTGATTTAACAGTATATGCTGGTTGAAAGAGGTAAATTATTCTGAATTGTTGAACACCAGGATTGTTGTTTTAGGTTTGTTGTGTAACTCTAGCTCTGTTTTGTGACAGATGAGGAGTTTGAGAGTGGAGATGTGACCAGTGATGGCGACGTTTCCCGGGAGGTGATTGACGGAGAGGAGGCTTCCCTAGACCAAAGTGCAGAGGAATCCCCCAAAGTCAAAATCAAAGCTGATGTCCGCATCACTGACACCACAGGTAGAGTACAAACCCAAATACAATGTACTGAACAGTTGCTTAGCAGTGTAGAAAGATGAACAACAAATGACATGTAAACAGATTCATATAATTGTGTATCAAATGTAGGTAGTCTAGAACATAACCTGTGAGTAATTTGCATGTCTAATTTCAGATGAAGATTCTGCAACAAGATCTGCCACACCAGGAAGTGAGGATTTGGACAAAAGTGCCGACTCAGCACAACTTGAAGAAGGAGATACTGAAGAAGGAGATACTGAAGAAGGAGATACTGAAGAATCAGAGAAGGAAACTCCAGTAGAAGAAACAAAGCAGGAAGATAAGGAGCCAGAAGGAGCTGAGGAACAGGCCACTGCTGAGGCTGAGAAAACTGAGGAAGAGAAAGTGGAAGATAGTGAGGAGAAGGTGGAGGATGGTGAAGAGAATGTGGAAGATAGTGAAAATAAAGTGGAAAATGAAAAAGAAGGAGGAATTGAAACAGAAGAAAGGATAGGGGATGGTATTGAGGAGACTGAGCTAACCCCTGCAGAAGCAAAGGAGGAAGCAGCAGAGGAGAACACACAACAACAAGAACAGAATGAACAAGGTATAAAATTGTTTGAATCAGATGTGCAGTCAGGGTTCAGCTCATATTTTATTTCATTTAAATTTGTATGCCTTGAACTCATTTTCTCTTTTAGAAAAAGGAAATGAGGAGAAACCAAGTGAACCAAAACAAAATGGAATTGCACAAGAAAATGCGCCTGAAGAAAACCCCTCAGAGGCAGCAGAGTTGCCAACTAATGTGGATGAAGAGAGGGATGGTAAAGAGGATGAAGACAAGAAGGCTGAAGCCAACAAGCCAATCCATGCAATCTCATCCCATGCCACCAACAAGGATGACCGACCCAAGCTGGAGAGGCTTCAGATGCCCAACAGAATCCCGGAGACCCTGGCCAACTTGCCCGCAGTGGTTGGGGAACACCCAGAGTCCCTCACGGAGAGGCTGGAGAAGGCCCTGGGGTCGGTGTCACCACTCCTGAGGGAAATCTTTGTAGACTTTGCTCCTTTCCTGTCAAAGACTCTCATTGGCTCACATGGACAGGAACTGCTTATTGGAGGTAAGAAATTGTGATGATTTTGTTACAAATTATGCAATATTATTATGCATGCTAATTTAACTTTTGATACTGTGAAGATTATAAACTGTATATTACAAGTACAACATGAATTGATGTTTATTTCAGGTTTAGTGACCCTGAAGCAGAGTAGCTCTGTGGTAGAACTAGTCATGCTGCTGTGTTCTCAGGAATGGCAGAACTCACTGCAGAAACATGCCGGGCTAGCCTTTATAGAGCTGGTCAATGAAGGAAGGTACATATCCTAAATAATTATTTTGTTTGATGGAGCTATACAAATGACAGTCTTAAATGAAAAATTAAATGGTGGAAGAATAAATGACATTTTTGACTATGGGAATTATTTTGTATAGATTGCTTGCCCATGCTACACGGGATCACATTGTGAGGGTGGCCAATGAAGCCGAGTTTATTTTGAACAGAATGCGAGCTGAAGATGTACAAAAACATGCCGAGTTTGAGGTATGCAATACTGTAGGAGTTGTTAATTGAGCATTCAAAGGCTATGGTGTCTCTAATATGTTAGGGCATCTGTATAAATCTTGAAAATGTTGAAATTGTTCTTTATATATAAAGGGACTTGGACACGATTTAAGATCAAAAATGTTATTTTTATTTTTTATGTATAAAATGGTTTACTAGTGCATTTTAAATGATGGACCAAAATATTGAATGTTTAAGTCAAGTTACAAGCGAGATACAGAGGTAAGAATTGATTGTTATGTAAACAAAGCTCGAGTCTTATAGTTGTTTACAAAAAATGTAATGTAGAGAAATACCATTTCTTTGACAAAATGACATGTAAAAACAATTTAAACTAATTCAGTATCTTCATTAATACTATTATCAACGAAAGAAAGATACATTTAATTGAATCTTGCACCTATACAACACATATGTAAAAATGACAATATTCGAGCTTTGTTTACAAAACAAAGAATTATGAACTTCGTATCTTGCTTATAACTTGATATTTGACTTTCAAATTTTGACATAGCATTATAAACTTCTATATTTATAAGTATAAACATTGAAAATGGAAAAATAAGATTTGAAAATTTTAAGTCAAATCGTGTCCAAGTCCCTTTAATAGATATTGGTTTACTTTATTTTTCATTTAAATTTAATGAATCCTTGGTTAACCAATATTTTTATAAGAAATTATGAATTTTGAACAATAAGCTGTAACGCCTTCCCATTTCCATCATATGTCTACGAAAGTTTTTTTTTGCCTCTACATTTTCTTCATGTGTTAAAATCAAAAAATGATTTTATATTCTAGTCCCTCTGTGCTCAGACCATGTTAGACCGAAAGGAGGAAGAGAAAATGTGTGATCATCTCATCAAAGCAGCCAAACGGAGAGATCACACAGTGGCCATCAAAATCAGAGAGAAAATACTCAACATCCTCACTAACAAACACGGGGCCTGGGGCCATCCCGAGGGGGACAGGTAGGGCAAACGTGTAGGGAGGGGTAGATCAATTCATTATATGGGTACATGAGGCTTATTGCTTTGGGTAAATCCATCTGTTTTACAATGTACTCAAGTAAGTCTGCTGAAATTACTGGGTAATGTTGCGAAAATGATAGAAAATACCTATTTAACAGCAATACCACAGCAAACATGAAAACGATAATTACTCATTATGCTTTAAAGATTGTTGTTATTTTTACAAGGCTGATACTTAAGTTTCTTTTGACAGTGACAGAGATTTTTGGAGATTAGATATTTGGGAGGATGATTCAAGACGTCGAAGACGATTGATTAAAAATCCATATGGATCAACCCACCCAGAAGCAACCCTAAAGGCAGCGTTAGAGCATGGTAAGGAATCTAAACTAAAGGCAGCGTTAGAGCATGGTAAGAAATCTACATCTAAAGGCAGCGTTAGAGCATGGTAAGGAATCTAAACTAAAGGCAGCGTTAGAGCATGGTAAGGAATCTAAACTAAAGGCAGCGTTAGAGCATGGTAAGAAATCTACATCTAAAGGCAGCGTTAGAGCATGGTAAGAAATCTAAACTAAAGGCAGCGTTAGAGCATGGTAAGAAATCTAAACTAAAGGCAGCGTTAGAGCATGGTAAGAAATCTAAATCTAAAGGCAGCGTTAGAGCACGGTAAGAAATCTAAATCTAAAGGCAGCGTTAGAGCATGGTAAGAAATCTAAATCTAAAGGCAGCGTTAGAGCATGGTAAGAAATCTACATCTAAAGGCAGCGTTAGAGCATGGTAAGAAATCTAAACTAAAGGCAGCGTTAGAGCATGGTAAGAAATCTAAACTAAAGGCAGCGTTAGAGCATGGTAAGAAATCTACATCTAAAGGCAGCGTTAGAGCATGGTAAGAAATCTAAACTAAAGGCAGCGTTAGAGCATGGTAAGAAATCTAAACTAAAGGCAGCGTTAGAGCATGGTAAGTAATCTAAACTAAAGGCAGCGTTAGAGCATGGTAAGAAATCTAAACTAAAGGCTGCGTTAGAGCATGGTAAGAAATCTACATCATAAACTGGAAATTGCTGAATGATTTAGTTCATTTTGGATACTTAAGCTACCTTTTATGAAATATTAGTAAAATAGTTTAATGATATTTACAGGGTTTGATGCATGTTGATTTACCTGATTTTTTTTGTAGGAGAGAATGAAGATGCCATAAACCAAGCTAGAGAGGCTTTCCATGCCCACCTGTCGAAGGTCAAAAGGTCTCAGGTTCAGCCCGACTACACTGATGAGGAACTTTTGATGGAGGAACGAGATATTGAACAGGATTACGCAGGTAGATGACAACAAATTTTGTATAAATCCACTCATAAAAGTGAGAATGATTAAGAAACCTATTTTGGATCAGTTTTTTTTTTTTGTGGATAGAAATCGAATATGAATTTCAAAAAAAAAAATGAGTAAAGTAATCGATTATGAAATAATTGAATTACAAGGTAAGTAATACATGTGTATGATGAAAAAGGCTTTATCTCTTGTTCCTTGATTTGACAGGCCCTGTAGCATTGTCCACCTCCTGTAAACTGATCGCCCCTGGAGCGGCCATTAACGGTACAATGTCCATCACCAAAACAGAGATGTA
Source organism: Magallana gigas (assembly GCF_963853765.1). Lineage (NCBI taxonomy): Eukaryota > Metazoa > Mollusca > Bivalvia > Ostreida > Ostreidae > Magallana > Magallana gigas. Next base: position 52,939,737 of record NC_088854.1, on the reverse strand, counting down.
CTTTGAGATGGATGAAGAGAACGAAGAAAACAAGAAGCTGGACGCTCAGGTATTGACTTTGTGTTTGTGTCTCACCTGTGTCAGCCCAGGTAAGTCAAATCAGCTGATACAGGTGTTTTGTGCTAAGGGTAAGTGTGTAGGTATCCAGGTATCAGCTTTCCTGAAAAGGATGGCTGATATCTTAAGATGGTTTGTACAAGACATTGGGAATACTGAGGTTGACAGCGGCTGAAAGGGGGGCTGTAATGATACAGACCCTTACAATTTCCCTGCTGGTCATCTTAGTGGGTTCCTAGAACAATAATGTGAGGGGTAACTAACTGGGATTTGCCTTTCAGGGTTCTTTTTTAGTGTCATTACAGTTTCCATGGCTGGTTTTGGAGATGGATAGCAATAGAACATTTGGAGCAGCATCAAATAAGGAGGAAAAGGTGTAAATAGATGCTCAAGGACCCCTTCACCATTTGTACTCTATGGTTGTGGAAGATGGACAGAAAGTGGATTAAACTGTGATGGAGTCAGCACCAAGTTCCTATATAATGGTAATCCTCTCTTCCAGTATTTGAAAACATAGAGACACTCTCTTTCCACTTTTTCCTCTCTCAGGTGTATATACTGAATACTGGGAAATATTTGCCCCCATTTTATTTACACCTCTTTCGCCCTTTTGGTCAGCGTGGAATTTAAGACTGCGTGAATCACAATGTCTCAGATTTTATTTATTTAAACACAAAAATAACCCTGTATACAGTAGAGAATGAACACTTTTAATAATAGTTTCTGCAACAAATTAAATAATTTTTCATACACTTTCCTTATCTTAAATATAAATGGCTTAGGTATTAGTCTTCATTAATGTATACACAATTTTCCCTTTGAAGAATAATCATTCCAATCATTCATTTGACTTCATCATATCTAAGGTCTGGATGATAAAATAAAACAAATGGATGTGATAAACAAAATGAGTCAAAGAGACCATTGTTGAGTAGTATAAAATTCAAATAACCTGAGAGATCTTTGATCACAGCAATGAACATCAATGCTGTCAGATACATGGAATGGCAAGAACATCTTGTAAAGGGGGGGGGGGTTAAAAAAATTACTGTTGAAGCTTGCTTCCTATAATCTAATACCAAATATTGTCTGTATGTTTGACTCTCTCAATCGTGTCACATTCTGGTCAAGATTAAGGAAGACAACTCAGTATGATTTGAGTTATATACATGCACTCTTTCCAAAGATGGAATAAATTCATATTTATCAGGTTGAGAAGATAATAGAACTGTGGGTTGGTTTGAATTTCTTTTTTTTATTCCCCATCAACAAAATTTTCACAAACAGCATGAACTACTGGTACTTCATATTCACAGCAAATGGTATCACTTTTGTCTGGCAAGCACCTTGTATTATTCATCATTGAAAGATCAATGCTATATGATATGAAATAATTTTTTTCTACTATTACTGATGCATCCATCCACTGAACAAAATATGAGATTAAATTGAAAAAAAATCCACCAGTCACAAAAGGCACCATTTTAGTAATTATGAATAAAAAAGGTTTATCAATTTTACTTTTATTAATGATTTTTTTTTCAAGGTCTACACGTGAATAAAGGTTACCTTTTGATAAGACCACCCAAATATCAATTACATTACAAAAATTATGAGGATTTTTTTTTACCAAGACATTTTCTGCTGCCTATGTACACAGAAATGTTTGGAATGTTCTTAAACTCTCTACTGTGTACAGATCAGGTACTATGGGAATTATGCTGCATTTTAGCTGATGGAGCATACTTAGGAATTAGCAATGCAGTGAGAAATTCCTTATGAAAAAGTCAATCATTGCACAAATTCAATTAGGGCCTCTTCTTAAAACCACATGAAAGACATAACATAGAACTCTGTGAAATCTATATTGTGTGAAAAAGTTTTTGTAGTAAACCACAAAAAACCTTGAAGGAATATACTTGAATATGTTTTTCAGAAAGACATTGATTTGGTTTGAAATTCTTATCACTTTTACATTGCAATTATCAAATTAATTCATTTTACCAAACTATCTTTGAATGTACATCACCAGCTAATGAAAAAAGTAAAAAAAAGAAAAAGTTAAATGTATCATATTTAATTACTGTGTCACATTTGTTTTTGATGTCATCCATTGCAAGGTTCTAAGGCACCGATGTTCAGGATTTCTGTAGAAATAAGCTGAATAATTGATAGGAGATTGACAATTCAACTTAATGAGTTTAGAATCCAGTTAAGGTTTACGAAAAAAAATTTCAAAATCAGCATGAACTTTTATATTCTACAACATTATGATAATCTTGCGTGTTTCTGATTAGTAAAAGGCAGCATAAGTTTCAGGTCTGATGCTTTATTCATTAAGGGAGCTGAAAAGAATTACAGTAAAACACACTAATTATAAATGTAACTTGTTTTATTTGTTAGTTTCACAATATGTGTAAACCAATCAATTCACTATAAATGTCAATTCATTATAAGCATGCTTCTATAAGCCTGTGTTACTGTACTAACAAATGAAAAATAACTCCACAAAAGGTTTTATATCTCAATGTTGTGACCCCCAGTTATAAAAAGTATGTCACAGGGTGTGGAGGACCCTCAAATAGGTCCATTTCAAGAGAATTTAACAAGGCAAACTAATGATTGCCAGCAAGTCCATGTCTAATAAAAAGGTCTCACTTCAATCTGGAAATGTCACACAGGAATAGTTTCTTTAATTTAAGAGTAGAATGCCCTGGTGAAAAAAATGATTCTCTTTCTCTGGGGCACTAGATTCCTCAGCATCTGAAATAAGTTAATCAAATCCTGTGTTTTGTGACATTGTAATTTTAGTCAACATGTCCTGTAGAGTTGGCTGTAAACATGAGGGAATGCTTAAAAGACAATTAATGTAGAAAGGTTAAAGTAGCGGATTTTCTGCTTTGCTGGTTTTGACAGAAAGTTTGATAAATATGCACAATTTATATTGCCTTTTTTGTAAAGTATTTTGAAGAGCCCCTTCCTTTCAAAAACAAGAATGGCAATAGATATATTTCAACTTTCCAGGATAAGAAATGAACTCATAGGGTATAATCTTTCTCTATTGTGAGATTGAACAGAAAATACATTAACTAATTGAAGTCATGATTTACCAATGTTACCTTATAACAGGTTTTCTAATTTCCACTTTGACATTCAGGAATTCTCAAACATCATTAAATGTTTTTTATTTCATACAGAACTCCAAATAAAACAAGTGACTGAGTACTTTGTCATTAAAATCTTAATTAAACAGAACTGGACTCATAGCATCGACAGCCCCCATGCCCTTGATATGTCGTGTTGTATCGGATCTTACATACGTTACAAAAGTTGTTGCAATGTTGTTCCTTGAACATACACTTGCACCATCAGGTGAGTGAGAGTTTGAAGTCTAAAACGCTGACATTTATTCCAGCCCCGACACAGTGTGGAAGAAGAATCGTCTGGCAAGATCCACTGACAGATAATGGCTTAACATGTAAGTAGTCTAACACAAAAGGAATTAACTCAATTAACACAAAAATCAGCACCTCTCACCACCACCACCTCTCTGCATTCCCCTCCAGTTTTTGGCTTGTACATGTATTTGTCCTTTATCGGTTTCTGCTAGGTTCTGGTTTACACATGGTTATGTCTTATAATTCAGTAAGTGTCATAAATGGTTTGCTGGTATCTGTTTTCTGTGATCTTTTTGTGATGAAATAAAATATAAAGTGAATATGCAGGCAGTTAAGATTTATGACTGGGCCTTGTTCTTAGCCATGCTTCATTTGATGAACAAGGGGACAAGCTTTCTTTCAGTTCTTTATGAGATGTCCTTCAGCACATCCTCTCCTTATAAAGTTTTAGCATGATGTTAGGTTTTCAATATGCTTTTATAAAAGCTTTATGTACAGTAATGAGTAAATCCTAAGTTATCACCGTCTACTGGAAATTCATTTCTACACAAACTAAAGTCTTTAATTACAAGTTTTTCACCAATACAAAATCTTGTTATAGACACTTAGCCCTCATTCCTTTCTCTTAGATTTTCTACGTTTTATTAGAATGAAATATGTCCAAAAAAACCCTGTTAAATGAAATCTTGTTTGTTTCTTTATTTTTGCCAGTTGTGTAAAAAATGTTATCAATATCTACTGCAATAGAAGTCTAACTAAATTTTTGAATTGCAAGACGGAAATAATCATGAAATACAGATTGTCCAACAATTACTCATATCAGCGTATAACGGATGAGATTTTGTAAAATGGCTTGTCTACATTTTGAACTGCCACAAATGAACATTTGTATAGTTGGAGATGGGCCTTAAGACGATCCTTCCTATATCATATAGGTATTTGTTAACCTGCATGTTAGGTAATGTAAAATATATAGCATGAAGTTTTAACATTTGACCTAAATTTTACTACTTCACATTAATATTCTGTTCCAATGTTTCTCAACAAGTAAAGCCTATTAATTTGTGTAATTTTTCATTTAATCATCTTGTTTGTTGGTAAGATATAGAATTTTGCGGCTTTCTGGGGCTTGAAAAGGATGGCCATTTCTGAGTGCAAGTCAATTCTTTATTTTTTGGGGAGAATTTTCGTGACGTGGAATTTTTGTCTTCCCTTTTACTATTGTAAATACGGATGTATTAATGGCTAATTCTGAGGGCCAAACAGTAATTAATTAGGCCCAGCTTGAACATGTTATCGTCAACAAAACCAATTTGAAACAATGCTATCCATGTTTTTGGTCAATCCAAAGAATTCAACGTTTGTGCTTTTCCATTGTTCTTACACACATATTGCCAAATTTTTTTTTTTTGGTTATTTTGTACAAATGTACAATTAGACAAAACAAAGTTAAAGGAATGATATTTAGGAACGCTCATCAAACTGTAGACAGTGGGAGGCATGTTAAACTTTTATGGACGATCGTTATGAAACGTGCTGTCTAAAATATCAAAGGTTTTCTCCCTGTTTTATTGGTGTCCTAGACATAACACTTAATTAAAAGATGTATGCTCACCATATTCAGCGACCATAAAATCAGTTATTAGATTTCATACTCTCATAAACGATGTAAATACGGATATTTATCTAAATTAAATTCTGGCAAATTGCAATTAGTTTGGTCCGTGGCTGATTTTGCATTCCTCTCAAGTGTATCTGATATGCATTTAGTGGGTTCGATTAGTGCATACAACCACAACGTGACATCTCCACGAGCATGCGTAGGGACGACGGACGTGCTGATGATGTCACAAACATGATAGCCAGCAGACGTTTGTAAGAGATAGATGACCCACGCTTCGCATTTTGCCATCAACCAATTTAAGCAAAATAAAGAATGAATGATTTCTACTTGATAGTGCTTATCTAGATTTGTTACAACACAACAGAACAAGAATGTGGAAAGAATAAGCAGTTAGTGTCTTTTTAACGAGAAATAGAAGTCCCTGCTTATCGTAGCTTTGTGACGTCGATAACGGCAACCCCCTTGATAAACGGTTGATGATAAACTCTACAAGCTTGGGAGATAACTTCGTTATTCCACCATTTTTCATCCAGAAATTAGATTTTTTGCCCCTGTCATTAAAAAGAGAGACAGTTAAAAGATGTTGAGCAGAAATCATGGCGGAAGCCCTTTAGTCTACCACTGCGCGTGATGGCACCATCTTCCTCGTGACTGAACTTTGTCTTCAGCAGACGAACCAATGACATCCGGTTTTATCTACGTTTTTATACCACGTTTTTATCACGTCTTGCATAACTCCACAAAATGATATTGTATGAAACTGTTTAATGAATCAGTGTGGATAACCCTTGGTAGATATGCGAGTTTTCTCTCTGTCAAGTAGACATTCGGTGCATGATAGAGACCACCATCATCTTCAAATCAAAATAAGAAATTGATATTTTTTGTAAACCTGACGTTGTGTTATATAATAAGACCAACCTTCTAGCTTATAAGCTATAAATATTTCTGCCGGTTGTATAAAGATTCGGCCGTTCGTTAGGACACTTCATAGGGTCGCACAAGGTCATTCCCTACAGGAAGCTGTTTGATGTACAGTCGAATCACCTGCCGTTACCTTTGATTCAGAGTAACTCATTAGTGGCGTCAATCTGGGCTTTTTTGTACCTTGTTTGATCCCTAGGATTTACAACTCTTTGCAAAATGCAACTGTCGCTCGGTGATATTAATTTCACCAGCCTTTTGGGACATTGTTTTGACTTCAATCTGTGCTGCACGTATACATGTATGTAGTAATTGCCCAATTTGGTTGCTATAATTGCTTATTATATACTTAGTTTAAATATTTTTCGACGATGGCGTTGTTTTCAGAGTATTCTTGGGATTCTCGGGATTATTTATTTGCTCAAGTTATTCTTTCGAGGCATACTAATAAATTATCAATGTTTGAATATTTACTGGTGCTGCAAATTTTCTAACGGTTAGCCAGTTCTTCGACCCTACCAATAATTTTTTCTTTTGATATATATTTTGTTCAAGACATTAAAAAAAACCTTTGTGGCGCAAGAATGGTAACCTTTTGGCAATGGAACGACGACAAGATGGTAATGACGTAAGCGAGATCAATTCGTCGTTGTCTGAAGCATATTTTATGCGGAAATGTAGAACTCGTCATCGTTCTAACGGAAAATTGGATCTGACGAGGCCTTTCTGAACGTCAGACTTCATCAGCGCCCGACCCTCCTCATCCCTGAAAATGGTCAGCCTCGCTCGCTATTTCCAGAGACAAACTGCATCTCCTAATTGGCTTTCTTTGTCTCTCCGAAAATCCGCTGATTGAGGAAGTTTTTAAGATTCATTTGTTCTGCAAATGAGATACATTTTTAACTGTCAGTACGTCACAAGTATTTTGTTCTTTTTCGCGAATGAACAAAAATTGTGATTTTTATTGATTGTGATTTTAAGCATCATACCGTTTTGTTCCCAGTATCCGAGACGCCAATTCTTAATCCTCAACAGTAAATATATAAACTGAAGGGGTTTTCTCTCTTTTTTTGCCAACTTGAACGCTTTAGGATTTTCAATCTAAATATCGTATTTTTAAACGTAAAATATCTGACTCGTGTATGTCAGAAAATTAAAACTTGAAATCTAATATTCCTATTGCATACACGGTTATTTTTTTTAAACCTTCAATTAAACGCATCATTGTATAGCCCCCAAACAATATGTCAGCGCTGTGTTGGGTCCATCATATTTTAATATTTGACAATATATATGTCGATTAATGTTCATAAAGCGGCTTGGCACTGTTGTCGCAAGATGTTATCGCCGACCGAATCCGATTCTGGTCTCGTCTTACCGTAGTTGACACTTAAAATATATGGGAGACATACGCCCAAGATCGCGCCCGATGTATTAAAGGAGAAGGTCGGACAAAGCCAGTTGTCTTACGGAACAGAAGGGATGGCCCTATTCGGAGAGGCCCCCGATGCTGCCATCTTTAGTTTATAGGTGGGAGGAGACCTCTTCTAAAAGAGATTCTTATCGCGGGTGTATTTCCTTTCAACATTGTCTTAGATTTTTGGCAATTAAATTTAATACGTGTATTAGGTTATCACTTCCAATAAAGTGCCGGTATTTGGGTAATTTAAGAGTCCTCCTACATTGAATATAAGATGACAACTAGAATGTCTGCAAACCCAAACAAGTGGTAATGAATTTGGCTATAACATGTATGTAAATGGAATAATCTTCACGTATTGTGGAAACTACATGTAATTTAGAACAGTAAGACGCTTTGTTCTATAAAAGTTTCAAACGACACGTTTAAAAGCTTTTCAAATTCAAAACATATTTAGAACTTTTAGGCGAATGTACATCCGGTTATTTAAAAAAAAAAACCAAGAATAAACCAATGATTGTATGGTTTGTTAAGCATTTACCTACGTTAGTATGTTTAGAAGTCTATAAATGCTGTGTTTTTACCCTTCTGACAAGAAAGGCATATCGTATTAAAGCCGGTTGATTAACTGTTGTCGGCGGGGCCCTGGAACCACCCGCGATGTGCTCGCTATAACCATCTACTTCTCGACACTTTATAGCGCATTTCATAAATCATGGAAGGGACAACACGCGACAAAAGAGCGTGAAGATTTCAACCCGGCCTCAGAGACCGGAAAAAAGTCAAAGCGCTTGGTTGCGTCTGAATTCCTGTTTTGCTTTGTAATTTCCCCCCATGATTGACTTTATATTGTATTGGAATTGATAAGGATAGATAAAAGGTAGTTGTAAACGTGAAAAATTGATGATGAAATGAACAAAGCTAACATTTCAACGTGTACAGAATGAGTAAGAAAAACGTGAGATTCTTCCTATTTTTCAACTGAATAATTCGTTAAAACAAGCAGGACCACACAAAAAACAAAGCTAAAAATTCGGGGAACTGCATCCAGATGTGCAGATTATCAGAGATAAGATAGGATTGTCATTGTCTCAGAAAAACTTGACAGGAATCCGGGTTTGATTGACGCTTGTTGCTGAATCTGGCATCACCAAAATTCTTTTCGCCAAATAGTAGGCCATGGAGTTTTGTGAAATTCCCGAAGTCTGGCTTCTTGCAAAGTCTTGCACGAGTTGCACACTGTATTGGCATAGAATGTCGGCTCTTTCCTTTGAAGTTCTGCAGCGCTGTTCCTGCTCATTTGTTACTTAGACAGTTTTGGTTTATGGCCTTATTAGCATATATTGGCCTTCGAGAGTTAATCCTGGGTATTATTTGAGCCTGTAAGAGTTTTTTACAAGTCTTGGTACTTGATATCTCAATCGAACACGGTGATCTGTTTGAAGTAGTGCACACTGATTTACAGACTTGGCGATTCCTCCCCAGATAAACCTGCTGCAATTCCAGGTCTGTGCAGCCCTGGTATAACAATGCCGATCTCGACCTGTGAGTGGCTATTGAGTTTCTTTGGGTTGAGATAAGAAACAGTATTGATCCGGCACCGGGACATTTCGCCTCCGGAACTCTACACCCATCGTAAATCAGCGGAATATTTCGACTTTTTAAAATTTTGTTTAAAACTGATGTAAGAAATAAACTTAAAAAATTACAATTTTCGCATTGTAGAGATGTTTGGAATCTCAGAATTCGGAAATAGAGAGCTCGTGTTCGATTTTTGTTAATGTTTTGTTTTGATTTTTGTCTCTGGGTTGATGGTCTCTGAGATAATCACAGTAATCTCGATGCATTAGCGCGATATCTGGCCTCTTATGTTTGAGCTCTAAGCGTTTTACTGTCATTAATTGATTAAGCGAAAATACCCCGAGTCTCAATCTGTCATAATTGATGATTCTTTTATGCACTGTAAATACACTGTAGTGACTGCTAGCAGATTGACTGTTTTGGTTTGAGGACTACCAACACTTTAGAACAAAATCATTATTCATGGATGGCTGAAACAGAATAGCGGGCTATGATTTAGCGCGGATTTTTAAAAGCGCATATTATCTTTTGCAAGAATCTATCCAATGACATGCCTTTTGCGACATGTCACCATAAATCGTCTGCTACGGCAGATACGGGTGTTTTACGACCCATCCGACTCATTAACGATTGTTAAACAATCATTTTACTTTACTGTGTGTTTGTAGATTATATCAGAAAATTACATCCAAATAAAATATCCCGTATTTTCAAAGACAAATTATAAAATTTACGAGAGTTTAAATGTTTTCAGCCATTGTACTGTGTCATTGTTACGTCATGGCTGTTGTACGCGGTATTCTCTAATGAACGGGTGTCTTTTATATTCCATTTCCGTCCCCCAAACAGCGGGCTAAATTTGAGTTAGTTTTAACGATTTTTCAAAAGCCTCTGCATGTTTATGATTTCTTTATCTGATTTAAATAAATGAGACATTTTGCATGGAATGGTATACGGGACCGAATCGTACGGAAGCAACCCGTTGTAATGCATGTTCGACATCAACAACTAGTTCACATAAGTTATTAAAGTGACAGTTGTTTTATTCGACAATTTGCTTCGTTTTGTGCCTTGAACAGTTTACAAACTGAGAAAATAACCACAAATACAAAAACAAAAACATCAAACACATGTAAAGATAGAGGGACAGAAAATTAACAATTTTTAATTGTACTTTTATTTTATAAATCACAAATGTTTTACGTGACACAGGACGTTCAGCACAGATTTGAACTCGACCTGAATTTAAAAGTATTTAGGAACTTGAACATGGATCATTCGAACAAGGGTTATGTCAAAATTTATGCAAGAACTGTTTTCCAAAAATTTCCTGACAGGAAATGTATTTAAAAAAAAATAATTTATCCGCACTGAAATTAGATAAAATTAAACATCGCTTGGAAAATTGTTTACATTTATTTTTTTCTCAAGGAAAAATGATTTGCGTATTTCGCTTGATAACCAAAACCAACGGTTGTACGAAACAAAAACTCATTAATTCAATGAATTGTTTAACTTGCAATCGTGAAATTACTTTTGATGAAAATTTGCCATTGAAGAAGTACAATTATCGACATGTAATAAAATATACAACAGCATTACCTCTATAACAGTAATCATAACAAAAATGTTCACTGATCGGTAGTTCCAAAAAATTTAAGTGTTCTTTCTGTTTTCCCTCATTATTGGTAATAACGCGCGATTATGTTCTAAAGTTTCAAATTAAAAGATAATTTCTTCGGGTGAGTGCCTTTTAGGCCATCACGTGTTAAAAACCGGCTGTGAATTTCATACATCAAAAACAAACTATTCTTAGTTCAGCGGGGATAGATACCCTCAAATATGTCATAATTTCAGGGCCTCAGTGTCGTAAAGCCTCACACTATATTATAATCGTTTCCAGTGGTGTAGTTTAGCGCCGTAAATCAGGCCGTGGCCGGATTGGGTTACTCCTGGTGATTGATTGGGGTAGGGGTCTAGCCCGTGGTCTGTGATCTTGCTCTGTCGTAGATTTGTTCAGTGACCCACGCCGCGGGATCTGTGGGGGAAGGGTACCAGATTTATAAGGAATCGTTAATGGCTGTGCACTCTAAATTGTCAAGAGTAAGGTTTTGTCACGGAAAGCCAAAGAGTATAAGACGAAAGGAAAGTGAAAATATCCCCAATATTATAAATAGGACTTTGTCTCATGTCGAGATTGAAAACTTTTCGAGTTCTCTGCAGTATTATAGGAATTATATATCTAAAATGGGAGAGAGAAAGAATTCTCTATAGATCCGATTGCCACCCAGGAGATCACAAATAAAAAAAGCACCCTGAAAAATACAAATAAAACCGTACTGCAAAATGGTATGGGAGAAATACGAAGTCCTAATTACATGTTGCGTCGTCCCGAGGCGACGATGGAGAGCTGGAGCTTCTGTCTGTCCCTGGGTGTTCCCCAACTGTTTGTTGTTTCGCTCCTTCTGACTTTGTCATATGTTTATCCGGGGTACTCCCTGCTGTCGTCTGCTTACAAAATTAGCGGGTAAATGGAGCTCGGATGTCGTCTGCCCTTTGTTTGCTCATCATCGTCTGCTCGTTCAGACGGACTTTTCTCTCCGTCCGGTCCCCGAGGAGCTGTGTGAAAATTTTGATAGATAGTTATCGTATTTATTCTATTCCGGGACTGAAATGTTAATGAAAATGTCTGACTTTCTCTCCCTTTTATCATTCTCCAGAATCTAGATGCAGAAATTACGGACAAATTATGATTGTTGGAGTACATCGTGTTAAAAGATTGCGGTCATATTCTTGGTCTTCATAATTTGAGTACATCCATAAAAAAAAATGATGCGACCCTGTTAGTACGTGCCGTCTGGAGACTTCCCCGAGTTTTACTTCAAATTACAAATGTCCTCTACATGATTAAAACCCAACATGAAGTCATCTAATTCTACTTTTACCGGAAAAAACAACAAATTTAAAATGTTTTGTTGGATTAAAAATAATTTGACACCCATTCTAGCATTGTTTTCACCGAAGTAGAATGAAAGTGATTTATGTTTGGAGAAGTCCCCTTAGAAGACAAGGTGAAATTTCTATCATATCTGTGTGAGCTCCGCGGAAGTCAAAGTAATACAACCCCTAAAAATATTAAATTTATCGAAGTTTCCCTTTTCCCATATCTTGAAATATTTATCACTGAAAATTGGGTAAATTTAGATTAATTTTTTTTTTAAGAAAATTTCGTTTTTGTCCGTTGTATATTAAAGTTATGATGGAGGTATTTGTCCTTTTTTTTTTTTTAACATGTATTGGAATATTTATTAAAAAAATTTCGTTGTTGTTTAAGACGGTCAGATAGTCAACTTATCCATTGAATATTCCTAAAATTTTTAGACATAATTTATTCATCCATTAATTATTATTAACCAATAAATTTAAAAAATATATTTAAACTTAAAGGGACTTTGACACGATTTCACTTAAAATTTTCAAATTTTATTTTTCCATTTTCAATGTTTATACAGATAAATGTAGAAGTTTTTAATGCTATGTCAAAATTTGAAAGTCAAATATCAAGTTATAAGCAAGATACAGAGTTCACAATTCTGTGTTTTGTAAACAAAGCTTGAATATTGTCATTTTTACATATTTATTGTATTGGTGTTAATTTCAATCAAATGTATCTTTCTTATGTTGATACTAATATTTATGAAGATATTGAGTTAGTTTAAATTGTTTTTTACATGTCATTTTGTCTAAGATATGGTAAATCTCTACATTACATATTTTGTAAACAACGATAAGACTCGAACAACCAATTCTTACCTCTGTATCTCGCTTGTAACTTGACTTTAACATTCAATATTTGGGTCAATCATTTTAAAATGCACCGGTAAACCATTTTATACATAAAAAATGAAAATATATAATTTTTTGATCTCAAATCGTGTCCAAATCCCTTTAAGAAAGTTTAAATAGTTTTAGTTATATCTATGTCGTCTTTTAGGAGAGATAAATAAAGTCTAAGAATAGCCCTCTTAATAAGGATTTTACTTTTTACAGAACATGATTTATTACGGGAGATATTTTACGTAATTTATAACCTATAAAAACTACACAATTTGTGTAAATTCTTGATTTTTTGGCGAACGTTTATTTTTAAATGAATGCTAATTTCGTGTCATGGCCATGAAATTATCATACTTTAATATACAAGTAACCATCTTTATAGAATTAAAAAACAATTCAGTACATGTTTTGTTAATATTAACTGGGTTCACTTTATTAATCCTTTGGTTTTTTAATTAAAATTACTTTGAACGAAAAATGTCATAATGATAAAATGATAATTATTAAGATAATGATAAGAGGTTTGGCATAACGAATGATAACTGTGAGCAAAGTAAATCGGCTGGAAGCTTTTGTCAATGTAGCTAACCCTGCCAGGTGCTTGCTCCGAGTTGTGAACGGATTGTGTGTACGTGTGACAACGGGTCCCTTTCTTTGCTTGAATCTTCGACCTTTTCATTTAACTGTCGTCAGATGGCTGACGTGCACGTCTGTTAATTCTGAGTTTTACAGAATTCTGCCATTTTTACGGCGTAACTGAGACGGAATCTCGCAAAAATTGCAAATGATTCACAGCGGTGAAAGTACACAGGATTTGAAGTTTGTGGGAGAAATCATCGTTTATATCGCCCCGTCCTTATTCAAAACAAACACTTTAACATTGCCTTTGTTAAGAAATATTTGGTGATAGCGATTGTGGCAAATTTTTGACACGACGTTTGTCATTTATGTTCTTTTAGCCTCTTTTCTGTTGCTGGTAGAACTATTTCTCAAGTAAATGACTTCCAACATATGTTCTAATAAAAAGCAACAATATTACAATAGTAACGATTTGTGTAAAAATTAGCGAGGTTAGATAAAACCGCCTTTCTTGCGGAGGCATAGAAACGTTAATCCCATTATCAATCATTTCACGATATCTATACCGAAGAAAACGGTGTTCCAAAAAATACACAACTTCAAATTAAAAACAAAACAAGCAAAAACTAAAAAAAAAAAGTTGAATTTGATCGACAGTGGAGTCAAGCAATAGACTTCCTGCCGGGAAAACTCTTTGTACAAAAGGAGGCACAGCAGTTATCCCCGACAAGAGATGCTAAGGGGCCCTCTCAACAGAAGAGGAGGTAATTGCTCCGAGTGCAGGTTCATTCATAACTTCAGACACCCTCCCATAAATCTCCCCGACGAATAGGTTTCCATCAACAAGTACACGGTTTTATAATCAGCCGTGAATTACTTCTGCGAGTTGACACCTCTCTTTACCGAGCGCCAAAATTCGCCAAGAAATGTGACGTGGCAGCCCTTGGTATTCGATGTAATCTTTTTCTCCATTATTGAATAATTAATTTTTATCAAAATTAATGTTGGAGAAGCCAGGGAACTATATTAAGATAAAGAGAATAGTCGACTTTAAAGCTGGAATCGGACTCATTAATTGTGTAGTCGCGGAGAGATTTAACTGCTTACTGATGTTTTAAATATTACCTTTTAGTTACCACGTAACCTTTAGTTATCATCACCGACAGACAGACATACATCATATCTGTTGAACAGGTCCCTTATTAGACTAGAAGGCGCTCTTTGATAGATACCAAGTACCCACTTCACGTTTCAGACTTCTGGCAGAATTGCTCCACAGTATTTATATTGGCAGTGTAGATATCAGTAAAATGATGTTTTTAGTGAATACGGATCGGTGTTCAAGAGGTTAATGATTTTTAAAACTTGTTAAAGTTTGATCATTTATGTCATTTTTAATCTCACTCAAATTCTCGACTCTTACGAACTATATCGCAGCATCATCTTGGATAATTCTCGACCCTCGAGATTACACGGGAGTCTGAAAGCTGTTGGCGACAGTGAGCAATTTTTGGAATTTTTTTCCACCATCGGTTGACTTGTATTTAGAAATTCAGAATGTATCATCTACGGCGGGTAATGATGAGCGCGGTATAGGAGAAAGAGAGGAGCCAATTATCCCAAAATCCCCACAGAAAATGAGCGACAGAGATTGTCTTCCGTGACTGACACGGAATCCACTACTAATTATGATGGAGGGGCCGATAAAGCAGACCTACTATAATCTGCCAATCGAATTTATTCCCTTACTCGAAACATTTAAATGTCGCATCGAATTAGAATACACCGAATATTAATGGATCCCACATGTATTATTAATTTTCGAAAATTCATCGGATTTCTTTGTTGGATCACTTCTTTGAAGTACAGAGAGCGTTGTCGAGGTTGGCGTGAGCTAAGTCAAACGGTAGCCAGGCTGGAGCGGAACGTATATAGGACTTATAAATGAAATGATAATCGGCTAAAAAACAAAAGAATTCGTGTAGTTTGTTTCCTGTGATTTTTTGTCTGTTTTCTCTCAGACCTAAGAAGCCGACGCAGGAGAGGGACCCCTACCTAGAAAAAAGAGTCGAACATCAACGGCGCATAATTCTCCGGATGATCTATCTGCTTCAGACCTAGAACCTCGGCTACAGTCTAGAAATTCATCATTTCGCTGCATATTTACTATTATTTTGTAATTAAAATAATAAGCTTGATTATCACTGACACTATGAAGCAAGCCAGACCCTCTTAACGCGGGAAACCACTCGGCCCCCCGATCTGACGGAGAAAGTTTTAACCGGGAAATCGCGTGCCAAAAGTTAGCATTTATGAGCCTGGTAATAGCGTTGCGATGTAGCAAACTTCAGACTAGAATTAACTGTCTTGTTTTGTTGGAATAACGTATAGGTTTCTCTCAGTCCTTGATTAGCATTGAGAGGCATCATCATTATCATCTCTCCATCGAATTATCCTAAACTCGTCATCTCCAAATTATCATGTGTATAAGATCCCAAAGCCGTTCGTTTTAGTTAATCTCTAGGGCTTATTCGAGCAAAACTTCTATTATGGAAACATTTGGATAAAAATATTATGGATTGCACTCATCAATTATCAAATAGATCCACGATGGAATTTGCTGATTTTTGTAGAAAAAATCGTTTGAATTTTCGATACTATAAATAGATTAACATAAAAACTCCATACATTTACATAGTGAACAATATAACCTGTATTAATTTAGTGATGCAAAAATTCAAAAAAAGTTACAGTACTATTTTACATTATAAAAAGTAGGGGGACTGGTGTTTTGATTTGATTTTTTTTCTCTTTTTTGCAACGTTGATTAATAAATATGCTAGCATTTTCTCTGAGCGGACTTCGGGGGAAATAGCGTTTTGCCGTTCAGCGGACATCCTTCAATCGATTTTGTGCGCAATGTTTATCTTGATTATCTTTACAATGGATACAGAGCCTTAATTATCTTCAATTCCACTGTATCAAACTGTAATTAGAATTTATTTAACTACGCTTAAATGACCCTTAATACGACAGCCCCGCTTCGATAGCGGCAAATTTGCATTTAAGTAGCGAACGGATCGAGAGAAGTAGCAATTTTCCAGAAACTATTGCTGTAATTTTTAGATCTTTATCAAGTGAATGCGCAACCCCTTGAATCAATATTTATTTTATTTCCTGCAAGAAAATGAATTTTATTAACGCAATGAAAAGTAATGGTTTCTCCATACGTTTTTTACTACCAGCTCAACCAGGGAGGTATAATTGAAAATGTAATGTTTTCGTTTTCTTTATTTATTGCAGAAAACAAAGAGAAACAACAGCAGAGCAATAAGGCGTACTTAAATGATGTCCATATTTCACCCCGTCTGATAAACTATGTAGATTTTCGCCGGTGTGGACTGTGTGTGTTTTCCGAGCTTGCGACAGCTTTCATTCGTTTTTTACCTGTTTATTGCGCGGATGACACAAGCACCTGTCTGTCTGTAATTAGCTGCCTCCCCTCGGGCCTGCATCAGCAGCAGGTATTTCCCCGTGACAACCTTTTTTCTAAATAATTCGAGACTTTTTCATCGTTACACGGGTCCAATAGTGCCGTGAGGGTATTGACGATATCCATTAAATAGTTATATAGCAGCGTTTTTGTATCAATGATGCATTTTCTATAATTTATCATCGTCATTTAAAGCTCCGAGCAAAAACTCTTTATACTTTATGACTCAAGATCCGTTTTTGAGAGAGAGAGAGAGAGAGAGAGAGAGAGAGAGAGAGAGTTGGTTAAACAACATTGGTTATATATGTCTCGGCCACCTACCGCTCAAATAATAATAAGCTGATTTATTCCTGCGATAAAACCAAGCGCAGAATCAAATTTGAGGATCGAGATAGTTTTTTTTGCTCCATGGTAGACATCAGTTTTGGAGATTACATTGGTATAAAGTGTCTATGTAAATTTATGAGTGTATCTAATTGGGAAAGAATGTCGGGGACCCTATGCACTGTTATATGAAAAATTAAATTTAAAGAGGTTTTTTCCTTTGAATGTTGTCTGTGATTTATGGCACGTTTTTATGGAATTTAAGTATATATTTATAGAGATTTAGGAAATGTTCAGCTCCTGTAGAAGGGAGGGCGAGAGATCTGGTTGACTGGGTGCAGAGGAAACTCGGCTTCTGAAGCTGCCACATTCTGACACATATAAATACTTTGACATTGACAGGCGGAATATTCTTAGATTAAAGAATTAAATCAGATGATAGTTATAACTGCGTGTACCTACATTTGGTTATGATTTTTTAACTGTTTGCATTGTGAAGTGTTTGTAACATTTTACGAATTTGTAAACCTCATGTAGTTTTAGAAATGTGTAATATATGATCGGCTTGGGAAGCTTGTACCGATTGTCCCCCATGTTCAGAAGACACCATCTAGTTGACTATGCCACTTATTTACACGGTGAAGAAGCGAATTAGTGCAGTATTAATGCCTTTATGTTTTTATGTGTTCATTACAGGCTGTGAGTGACAGGAGGGGACAGTTAATGGAGCGTCCAGGCGACGGGGGGCCTGCTCGGCATTTGACCTGGGTGTGGGCGTCACTGGTCAGGTAAGTTATCACACCTGAGTCGGCCTCAGGTCCAGGTAATGAGTACTATATCTATTGGTTTGTCAAAACTTAAGATGAAGGGTATTGTATGTTGTGTGCGAGGCCTTTTTATAGGGTTATTTTATCAAATACCCCCCCCCCCCCAATAAAGATATTGAACAATAGAAAATACTGTACGCTAAAAACTGTATGTTTTTTAAAATGGACATTGGAATACTAAGTTTTGCTGCATTAAAAGGGGGAAGGGATGATCCCTGCTTCCTTCATATCTTGACATTGAAAATAGTATACGACATGAATTATAGAGTATAATTTGTTACATTTAAGAAGCTCGAGAGTTTAATTGCAGCTTTAGTTTATTAAGTTAGAAAGATATAAATGAGTGTGTGTGATATGACTCGGGACTTGTTCGCTCATCATTGTCATCTACATAAGTGTCATCTTCTATATCCGTCTACCGCCGAGGCCCGCCTGCTCGTTTGTAACATTTATACATCATAACTTTTCAATAATATGACAGATGGGAGTCAATTTGTCACTCGTGGAATGGACAGGGTCTGGCAATAGCTACACGCCGTGGTGGTCAGTTTCGGACTGTGTGTCGCCGGCCCTATGACTCGGTCCATGTCTATCTGTATGTAGTACTATCTACTGTACTTAATGGATGACCACAGCGGTTTGTGATGGGGGAAATAAAGCCACTTTTATTATATTCTACTTATTTAGTAGTTTGCTTGTGTGGTCCCTACACTGTTTTGTTTAACAAGGCGACCAAAGTATAGCCAAACTATAGCTCATGAGTTCGTGTAGAAGGAACCTCTCAAAGGCCCAAAGAAACCGATTGAGTAAAATCTCAATGGTATACAAAAAATATTGGCTATGCCTCCAACGGAAATATATTAAAACTTACTTTGATGCAAGCGAAAATACCAAAATGATATGAAAGGTAAATTTAGAAATGAAACATTTTAAAGATTATGGCCAAGATGACCCACATTAAATGTCATCAGATGATGTATAATGGCGCGGGGTCAGGGTCACTCGGCGCCGGACATCGGTCAGCGGATGTCTTCCTCCAGTATAGACCTTTTAACGGGGCCTGTTTTTTTTTGTCGCCATGATTTGTTTAGTAAGGTTGTAAGACGCATACCTAAACCGTTCACCGCTAGGCGACAGTCTGTTACAGAGAATTGCGAATGTATTTGGCCACACAAGGAAACAACATCGGAAAAGAATATAACTGATGATATATATAGAAAATATATCAAATTTTTAACAAAACAACGCCTTAGAAAAGGCTCCAGACATATAAACATTAAAAAGAAATTGTTCTTTTAATATCACGCTTTTTAATTGACTATTTCCACCAAGTTATACTATGCAATCTATTTTTATGTTCATTTCTACATTCTTTTAACCTTTTGCAGTGGTAAGGTCATAACCCATATTTACCTTGACCTTTTGTAGATGACCTATACTTATTTTCATTCCTTAATCTGACATGAGAATACGCTTCGTCCATAGATCGTCTTTGATGTCTTTTTGTTGTATTCAGATATGTATAGTCAAAATATCTAATAGGAAGGGATATAAAGATGTCTATCTGATGTAGTCGAGGATTTTTTGTTGTTGCTGTAGTGTTGTCAGGGATGTCAATCTCTTGTAATTAGGGATCACTTTTGTAGTTACGAATCTCTAACTGATTTAGTCGTTAATGTTTATCTGTTATAGTCAGCGATGTCTAACTGTAGAAGATCTATCGGCTGTAGTCAGCGATGTCTACATGTTGTAATTACACGGGTGTCTAACTGTTGTAATCAGGGATGTTTATCTGTTGTAGTAAGGGATGTTTACGTGTGGTAGTCGGGGATGTCTAACTGTTGTAGTCATAGATGTCTAACTGTTGTAGTCAGAGATGTCTAACTGTTGTAGTCATGGATGTCTAACTGTTGTAGTCAGGGATGTCTAACTGTTGTAGTAAGGGATGTTTATATGTGGTAGTCGGGGATGTCTAACTGTTGTAGTCATAGATGTCTAACTGTTGTAGTCAGAGATGTCTAACTGTTGTAGTCATGGATGTCTAACTGTTGTAGTCAGGGATGTCTAACTGTTGTAGTCAGTGATGTTTATCTGTTGTAGTAAGGGATGTTTACATGTGGTAGTCGGGGATGTCTAACTGTTGTAGTCATGGATGTCTAACTGTTGTAGTCAGGAATGTTTAACTGTTGTAGTCAGAGATGTCTAACTGTTGTAGTCATGGATGTCTAACTGTTGTAGTCAGGGATGTCAAACTGTTGTAGTAAGGGATGTTTATATGTGGTAGTCAGGGATGTCTATCTTTTGTAGTCAGCGATGTCTACCTGTTGTAGTTAGGGATGTCTATCTGTTGTAGTCAGAGATGTCTAGCCGTTGTTGTCGGGGAGGATTTGTTACGTTCTGGCATTCTGAGGCCAAGGAACTCGGTGTGTATTGCTCTATATATCCATTACATGTTACAGACAAATCCACACAATGCACGTAAATTTAAAATATCAACTATTTTCACTCTCCCTCTTTTGAGAATTTGGTAACCTTTGATAAATGTCAAACAATCAGAAGAGTTTTTCCAAGTGAACAATTCTGTTTTATGTGTGTAATTGACAGGAGGAGGGGTGATGTTCATTTCTTTAATCCACTGATTTGACAATTAATTATACTATAAGATATAATCTATTTTTGAATTAAAAGGTTACTGAAAAGAGTTAAAATGGAAATCAATTTCTCGGGCTTTAGCTATGACGCCGGCGTGCCTGGATGTACAGCGGGTCGATTGTTATCGTGGGTGTTTGATCTAGTTCGTTTTTATGGAGATGGCTTGGGGCAGTAAGAGGACCCACAAACCCACACATACGCACAACCTTTCTTGCCGGTAATTATTACTTTAATAAGACCAAAATTCAACAGATGTCTGGTGTCTCCTTTTTTGGCTTCATAAAAGTGCAATGTTGTACCTATTAACTATTTGTCAGGTAAATAGAAAAGTATTTAAAAAAAAGGATGAATAGTGTACTCGTACTTTTATATACATTATCTAAATGTGAAAGTAAAATTGCTTAAATAGCTCGCTTAAGGAAATGGTTCCTGGGTTGACAAGTACACGCAATTCTTGCCAAAATAGAACTGCAGGAATACCAAGACTTGCATGTAATGGATACCATTGAGTGACCCACTTGTATAACAGTAGCGGGTTTTTTTTTCAAGTTGGCTTTGAGACATAAAGCACCTGTTGAAAACAAAAAAATCTTCATTCCGGATAATTAACCTGATATTTTCAGCGTCTGTCACTCGAGTTTGATTCCCACTAGTAAGGTTCATCCCCGAGAT
Source organism: Magallana gigas (assembly GCF_963853765.1). Lineage (NCBI taxonomy): Eukaryota > Metazoa > Mollusca > Bivalvia > Ostreida > Ostreidae > Magallana > Magallana gigas. Next base: position 52,918,349 of record NC_088854.1, on the reverse strand, counting down.
CTATCCATTACAACAGTGGCAGATAACATTATACAGTGTTTCTGTATGTGCTGGGCGATAATTGTGCATTGTTGGGGAAGAGCTACATTACATGACTTCTTTTTACATCACGAGGTGCATTTGTAGAAATGGCATGGCGCCGCCGGTTTTCCCGCAGTGACAGGCACGGGAATTTTCGCGGACTCTGTTCAGGCTCACTCTGTGTTGCATCGCTAAAGCCGTACTACGCTACTTAATGAAATATGCGCAAATGGATTACATCTTAATTAGTCCACTTAAGACTAAGTTGATTCTCCTTTGGTTGTGATTAGGAAAAGCTGCAGTATCACTCGGTAGACACAATGCTCCAGCAATACACAGCTCCGAGATACTGGTATCTCTTCCCAACCCTTTGGTCAAGAATAGAAACAAATTACAACAAATAAGACAACAAAACAGTGATAAAGCTGTACATTTTTTGTTACTGAGCCGTTGACGGAAATTGCAATTCAATGCCATGTTTATTTTTAGTAAACATACATTCACGTTGACTTTTAGAGGTAAAAAATTCCTGCAAATTCCCTTTTCAATAATACAAAACCCCAGTGGCTGTCGGAGTATATTATCAAAGGATGACAAATTTGACTACACCACTAAGTCGATGTTCACAAAATATCTTATTCCTCTTGACAGCTTTTAATATTCATCGGCCAACTAAAAACTTCACTTTCATGAATATTGAAGAGGGTTATACATTATAAACTTTGATGAATGGCATTTTTGTCTTCTACATACTAATTATTATTCATTTTAAGATTCATTAAATTAACATGAACTGTCGAGCCGTATAAAAAAAGAGCGTGAACAGTCGTATTTTGTTGACGTTTAAATTAAAGTTAATTCAAATGCTTGAATTTTCAAGTTTCAAGAAAAACGCAATGTATCAGAGAATATTGATATTGTAATATCAATAAAAACCAGTCTGTAAGACAGTTAAAACATTTTTTGCTAATACCATGTGTATTCCCACAATTTTATTTTATCTAAAAAATCAAAGTTCATGCTATGGTTTTTAATTATAAAACCAAATAAAAATTGTGGAAAAACTGGCATTTTCCGATAAGTTTGAGATATTTTGCAAATACTGTCTGCATATAATCTGTTTGTATGAGTAATCAAAAAAAAAAAATAGATAAATATATATTGATTAATACGAGTAAATATTTTCGTTAATAAATCAACTCCTTTGTGCATTTGGAAAAAAGTTATTATGTTGGTTTTTATGGAGTCTGGATCTGTGGATATATACCTGTAGCGAATACCTGCCTGGATGGCCTTTCAAAGGTTAGGCTCAAGGACACTATCCGATATTTCATGTTATTCCATAATCCTATTAATCGCTGATTGCAGGTAATTCTCCGAACCCCTTTATGATCGGAACTGCAACATGTTTGGCCTGGAGGTGATTTTTTGTCGATCAATGAATACAAGTGAATGGCCTGGTTTCACTTTAGTCTCAGTAACCATACAGAAATAACTAGCCGTAGTCTAGGCACCGACAACAGAGCTGGGTTTTTTTTTTATGTTTCGTCGCTTCATCCGTGGTCATTGTTCATTTTGAATAAAGACCCCCCCCCCCCCCCCCCCTAAAAAAAAACCAGAAAAGAAATGAAAATCTTCTTATCCATTCATATATTTTTATTTAGAGTTTTAAAAAATATAACGATATCGTAAATATGTTTTGGAGATTTTGTTTATCTAGAATTTTTAATCTAAACAGTTGAAATAATTTGGGATAAGGACTTTTCAGTGTTTATTATATGTTAATTTTTTTTCTTTCAAATATCGATATCAAGGATTTTTTTTGTCTGATAATTATTACCTCATTTGACAAAATGGGGAAAAATTATTTTTAGATACAAAAAGCGTGTAACGGAGATTTCTCTCATTAAGTTTTACTTTTGTTTCAAATTAATATCGATACAAATTTATCTTTAAAACATTGCATATGTTAAAATGTGTTCATCATGCAAGAACTAAATATGTCAGCAAAATATGACGAAAAAATCAAAACATTTTGATTCAGTATACATGATTTAACGTAAAAATACACAGTTTTCAATTTATACTGCCGTTTTTTTAGTAATTGCCCAGGTGTGGTAATAATTTTATGCCTGATTGACAAGATCGCGTTTTATCTAGTCCAGATGCTCAGATGCTGCGCGCGGAAGTCGGCTGCTATATCAAGCTTCTAGTTTTCAACACAAGGTGAAAACACAGGAAAAAAGTGAGCACAAAAATTGGTGAATTTTCAAGAATCTTTTCCTTGTGAGCGAACTGGATACATTGCTTTCCGTGTCAATAAATGAAATACACGTGTGTTATAGTCTGCATCGTATATTGTTTACTTTCGAGAAGTCTAGCTAAAATGTTTCCAAACTCAAAATTTCTGTAAAACTTAAAATGTGCCACTGTGTCGAAATATAACCATTTATTGTTTCTGATATTGATGTTCATTTGCTCATGTCAAAGGCTGCTTAAAACTTGTATCTGTCAATTTTATCACTGTATGATAGAGCTGCATGATAGCGTTTGATTTAATGTCGTTTTAGCGTGAACAGTCAAGTGACGAATAAACGCTGATTAATTTACATAAACATAAGATGATGAATCTGCCATTCGCTATGAATTTTTAGGCACAAAAAGCTCAGTTATTTTAAAGAAAATATTTGCACAGAAAATTTTTATTTATAGTGAGTTTTCTTGATAAACAATAGGCAGTATTTGAACATCTTACAGAAAAAATAAAAAGAAGTGAAAACAGCGAAATCATAATATTATACGATGATGAGATAAAGGTTTTTAATTTATTTTAAGTAATTCTTATGCAGTAATTCCCATGCGTTTTTGTGTCATTTTTTTCATGCTTTTAAAATTCTGAATGTTGAAAATTGAAGAACATGTCCTTAAAACGTCTTCCAAAAATATCCGCCATTTTTTTTTTGCCATAGCTGGTAAGAAGACGTTTGTATTTAAATATAGCTAGGAAATAATAATTTTCGCATAAAGAAAAAAGTAATAAAAATAAAAGAAAGAAAAATAAAAGAAAGTGAAAACAAGGTGAGCAGAAGGCCATGGATAATTTTTATGTAAATCTGAAGATAAATATTCAGTCCTGTCACGACCCGGCACGGCGTAACGACTGTTGGTATTATGAACTTGTAATAAAATCTTGTTATAATATTTATATCGTCTTTGTCCCATGCATTGCATTAAATATTCACAATTACACTTACATGTTGTCTTAAATATATATCCATGCAGTAATTGTATATTTGTGTTTTGGAATTATGATTTATTCTGATTGGGGTAAGTTGAATTTTTAATTTTTAGATTAACAAATACTAAGTATCTAATAATGAAGGCCTTTTATTATATGATATCCGTTTCGTCGTTTGATAAATTGTGTACTATCCATCACTTATGTTTTTGTATGTTATAGTTTATGAATTATGGAATGGTGCCTCTTTATCTCTTTATCCATTTTTTAGTTAAAAAAATACTAGTAATCCTTACTTTCAAATAGAAATGTCTTGTTTTATTTCAAGTAAAAAATGTGTTTTGAAATTTGTTAACAATTCTGCTTTTTAAAATCTTAAAATCTAAGAAACTAAATATATTAAAACATCTAATTAAACTGGATTTATTGAAAAATGAATGAATTCCATGATTTCATTAATTGATAAAATTAAAATTTTAACCTCAAATTCTTTTCAATCAATTTGAAAGAAATCCACAAAAAGTGCATGATTTAAGTTGGTTATTAGTGTATCCTGTACATTAATATGAAATCGTGTACAATATAAACCCCTTTGTCGTTTAGAAAAGGCCTGGGAATTTAGGTGCTGTCACACGAGAAGCAATGTTTTTGTCCGTTTTAAGACCCCCAAATTACATCCAAAGTAAAGATCTTAGTTTTTAGGAACACCTTTTTGTATCATTTGTATCAAATCCACGAATTATTAAGCATACTCGTATTTCTAGCAATAGAGCGAAAATTAAAAGCCTCCGAGCTTATTTAATTAGACACCCCATCCGAAACCCCGTGTGGATTGTAGGGCTAGCTCCTCTGTTATTCGATAGGCCAGAAGACTGTTGGAATATATGATTTCATGGTAAAGTGACGGTTAATTATTTCACTTTTATACTCTTTTTATTGCAAAGTTTTCAGCATTTAAAGATAAAAATGAGAGATTAGGAATCCATAAATCAGATCCGTTTTTATCCGGCCACGGACGGGTACATCTATTGTCACTTTCCCAAGGTGTTTTACTCTTAATTTTCTGCCGCTTCTTTTGACGTGGTTCAAATTTGGACTCCGACTCTCTGGTTGAATTCCCTGTTTCCTGGTCCAATTTTAAGCTGCATTTTTGCTTTATTCATTCAAATTTAATTGTAATTAATTTATGAATCCTTAATTGAAGGATAGTAATCCTGGTCATTTTTGTTGCGGTAGGACTTGACCCCAAAACCTTTGAGTGGACAGGCGTTATAACATACCCGCTGTACTTTTAGACACGGTGCCTGGTGCCTATTTGTACCAATGATTCTGTTACATATCTCTCCACGGCAACATCTTACATGTGTAACTTCAAATGCTTTCCTTCAAATGCATCATCGTCATCTTTATGACAGATTTCGTCATTTCTTTCAATCATATGTTGTATTTTTGCCCAACAATCACAGTGGAAAGGGCATTTTATGATGGATCGGTTAACTTGTAACTAAGAAGTAATGCGAATAAAACAAATACCCGGTTCTAGAAAATTTGAATTATCTTAAAGATTAAATATTTTGCCATCAAAAAATATCAATACGAATTCTGAACGTTTTTCAAAGAATGGGTGAAAACATTAAAAACGTAAACTTTGTATTTTGAAGTAATTTAAATGTGTAAACATTAAATTGTAAACGGCAGACAGGGAAGTTTATCACAGCCTCGATCAGTACTGGTACATGTCATGAATATTCATTACTTAATCCCTCAATTAGTAAACAGATTGTATAATGTGTATGTATATTCATTTAACAATCGATTATTATGATATTTAAATTATTCAAATAAATACTCATTGTAAGATACCTTTTTTCTAAGATTTTTATCAACTGTACATTGTAGAAACAATCAAGTTGAAATGAAAGCAAAGATTTAAATTTGTATATTTGCATTATACTTATTTATTATAAATTGTAAAAAGGAATAAAGAGTGAATGAAATATGTCTTTTTAAAAATATTTTATAAAAATGAAAATATTCAATTCATTACAAATTGGTCTTATATTATTTATATTAATATATTTATGCGTAAAACATGAATAGTTGTGGGGGTTTCAAGAAAAAGAAAATTAAGTATTGAATGTTAAGAAAATTTGGACTTGAAAATTGGTGTGATGAAAATCACGCTATATTCACTAATGATTTTGTAAACTTGAATTTATCGCCCCAAAAATTGAACGGAGAGTAAAACTGTGAAGTTTGGTTTGATTGACGTCTCTCACGGCATGTGTGAATTTCATAAGTGGCAGTTTCAACAGAAGCCAAAATATTGAATGTTTTGTAGAGTGGTGATAGAGTAAAGGTTATTATGACGGGGGAAATTTATAAAAACAAGCGGCGTTTTCCCCCCGGACTGTCGGTCTGAGAATGAACAGAAATCCTGCAACTTGTGCATTAAAACTTAGACACATTTCCTTAAATAAACATTTTCTCTGCCTACTTGATAGTTGTAAATTTTTCGTGCATTTTAAACATTTTGTGAATGGTGTGGAATTTCGTTGTTGATGGCATTATGTCTGCATGGTTCCCTTGCAAGATAAATTGTATATATGTTGTGAAATTTGACTTTCTTTATCAATTGTCATGGTGACAGAATGAAAAATTTCCTAATTTACAGCGTAATATGCAAATTACAAGAACGTTAGTCACTTGCATAAACGCAATTACGTGTAGAAACAAAAATATGCAAATACGTGCTTATATTTATTTTGAATGTCAAACTTTTTCTCACGACACTCATGATAAAAAAAATATACACGGTTTTTTCCCCAAAAAATCTTCATGATTAGACGGTGAATTTGGTGACATTTTTTGGGGTGACCGATGACCCAGATACTTGACTCTGGTCATCGCTGACCACCGCAGCGTCATCTTACGAGAATGTGTGATGCATGCCCCCAGCATTACAGTTTCCAGACCAACTTACCCAAGGCACTCTATATGTCTATCTTCTGAACGTGCCGTTTGTGGAGACTGCTTATCCAGAATATTAACAATAATCCAGCACATATCAAGGAGAAATTATTTTTCACTTTCAACTGTCAGTGTTGCACAATTTACCATCTCTGACCTAAGAGGCCCTGCTCATTTTGAACATTCGTCATTTCGGAATGACTGGATCTCTAATATAAAACATCTGCTTAAGAATTATGGGCGATTTGTAGCTTGTTGACATCCCAAAAATATCTACCTTTATGCTTTAACAAAATTGACAGAAGCTTTTTTTCCTGGAGAAACAATAAAGGGCAAACTTTGTTAAATATTTTAATAGACACAAAACAACTGGACATCACAACAAACAGGTTATAACTAGGTCAGAGTTTTTCCAAACTCTTTGGGTTGGTTAATAGTTCCCGGAGAATTCTCCACACCTGTTTGGCAGCATTGTCCATAGAAGAAGGGGCTTTGCCCTTAAACAAGTCCACATTTGGCAAGAAATAGTGCGGACACCGGCGATTCTGAAGACATGAAATGGTCTGAAGAAGAATTCCGTTAAGTCGGTCCCCTAGAGAAGTGTCGTCCCATTCCATTTCCCGTGGATGTTTCTCACACTCGTACAGGAGCAAAGTTTTGAAATGATAGTTCGTGATAGGATTCCCAGGGAGGTCCAAATGTCGCTCTCTCAAAGTCTTTAGAATGCTGAGACACCGGCGCCGACACCCCCCGTACAAGAGCCTGTCCTCGGCGTACTTAAACGACATCACCCACGCATCCCCCTCCGCTGCACTCTGCTTGTCCTTCATGTAAATACTTTCCCTGGACAGCAGATCGAATCCTTCGGTTTTCACCTCCGCTACCAAGTTGGGGTTGGGCCACTGGGTATGGGGTACAGGCCAATGGGCTGCGGAACGACACCAGATTCCTGCGCACCGGAAAGCTGGTATAATTTGAACCACGTACCTTTCTTTAATTCGGAGCTTGACTTCTGTGGTGTCTGCTACCATTTTGACGATATCCCTATAGCTACATTTGTCGACGGCCTGTGCCACAAGGGTCTGGAACCGGGACCTGATTTTCCTGGCGGAGAGGTATCCGGACGCTGTGATGAATTCTACCCATAACGACATCGACCTCTTCCGCCCGTCACTCAGTTTTAGAACAGCACAACCCGGAATTGTTCCATCGTCCACAAAGTTGAAAACACCCATTTGGTTAAGGTACAACACAACTTCGAATTCATTTGGAGAAACTATGTCCAGACCTTCAAATCGTCCGTTCACTTCATTGAGAGAACTGATAAACCTGGGCTCCTGGACCTCGACTTCCTTCAGAACATCCTGAACTACTTTACACACCTCGCGAATAGTTTTGATGGTGTTCCCCTGGCGAGTCTGTACCCGTTCGTTATAGTACTTGTTTAACTGGAACAAAATCTTGGACTGGGCCGCTAACATATCCGGCGAACTCCCCTCCAGAAGCATACTCGCAATTTTTTTTAGGTCTTATATTTTGCCGCTGAAAATCCAAAGAATTCTTTTTCACGATGATCACTTGTTAATTCATTTAATTAATTTCTGGTTGCGTTGTTTCCTCCGTGTGGCTCCTGGACAGCAAAGCGTGTCAGTCACGTTACTTTCACTTTTCCAGTTGCATGCTTAGCGACACAGCGGAATATGAACTCGCTCTCTTTATTGTCTCTGTATTATGATTGTGAAAATATTTTTTTTTTGTATTTATTAGCCACGTTGTATGCTTGGATGGAGTCCATATACCAGTTGTAGCGCACTACGTCATGCGTGTACAAATGCTCCGTGGCTGACTATCAATTGCTGGTAATTGAAAAATCAACTTGTCGGTAATTCTGCACCAATCGCTGCGCAGAAAATTCCACATGCAGATTTTTACCTGAATTAGCCCGCCCACCTCATTAAGAGAGGCTGTTCGGCATTTGTTGTTTTGCGACTGGCCCCGCCCCCTCTATCTGTTCATCAAGCGAATGATTAGCTCGAGACACCCGCAGCGATGAGCACTGGATATTAGCCATGCATCGTTCAACGGGCAAATAATCCTAGCGGGGTTCTGATAAACCACCATCTTCTCTCTCAACGCTTTTCTCTGCCTTTTTGTGTCTACCAACAATATAGCATGTCATCCACTTAATAAAAATTCTTTTATAAACTTGAACAAATTAGGGAATTTTTCAATAATCGAGCGACCTGTGTCACTGAGATCGCCTTGGAATGAGACACAGTTTCCCTCGCGCCGACTCAATTAGTTGTCTTTCTGTTTAATTCCTACGGACGCCAATTCAGCATAATTTAAGAAATGTTTACGAAATTCAAGAATCCTTGCACATTTTATTTTTATTTTTGGTTGTACTCAGTGTTTACTAGAAATATATATATCCATACTTTTTGTAAGTTAAGAACGGAATAAAAATAGTTTGTTGATATTTTTTTTGTTAATCCTAATCGTTTATAAAACCATTTTTAAATAAACTTAATATTTTAAAATTCTTTTTTCCGCAAAATTAATTCATTTATTATTATTATTTTTCTTTTAATATAAGATACATATACAACTATTTTGCATCGACCTTTTCCCAGTATTTTCGACCAAGTAAATTCTGTCATTTTGGATGAATTTTATACTATCGAGGAGAAAAATCCATGTATGACTGCAAATACTTATTAATATTTTATAACCACGCATATCGTAAATGTCATTCCAATCCTTCTGGAGGCAAGATATGACTTTTAACTAATGAACATTATGTTTAAAATCGACGAGCTATATAATTTAATATTTATAACATTGAGAATATAATTTATTATCTTTTTAAAACAAAAATGTTATTAACTAAGATTAAATTTTAATTCATATAATGAATACATTTGTAAATGAGGAAATATTGCTGCTTGATGTCTATTTCAAAATGTCGCCAATTTCTTAGAAGAAATATTATAAAAAGTAATGCTAATATAAGAGGGAATATTTTTCTGTGATGGTCTCTTTGGATATGCCTAGTCCTGTTATACTAGCACACCCTTCTTTCCCTAACACAGTTATTAGCCGCGTGCCTTTCCCCGGAATATTGGCATTTGGCGGCTGGAGACGGGCTGATATATGGAAGCGGGGCCTAATGATCGTAAATAATCACAGAACAGATCAGACCGTGTCTCCAGGGACGGGGAAATATATCGGGTGTCCCTGCCTCTTCTTCCTAATTTGATTGTTCCTGCAAATATTTCCCGAGCCTTTTGTGGAGGCTCAAGTCTGGGTTTTCTAGCACGTGAGGCTGTTCCGAACTGATCTTCGGAGTGTGGTTCTGTATTTACGTACCATCGGAGAGGCTCCTTTGTTCACAGCCACCTTTGTAACTAGAAAATACCGTCGGTTGTGCTGAACTATTTTTTTTCACCTGTCAGCAGTCCTAGGTGCATCCCACATTTCATATTTTCCCACTAAATATCATTGATAAAGGACGTTTTATATTCCTTATTTTTTACCTTAAAGATGGCCTCCAAATGGGATTTTTTAAAAGAACGATAAAGGACAAGACAATAAAAACTATACACTTTTTTAAGTGGCGAAGATTTTTTTCTTTGGGGGTCTGGGGTCAGCAGACGACGTCTCGCTGATTGTCAGAAATGACGTCACCTCTGACCGGTATTTCGTCTAATTCATTAAGGGTCGTCAGTTCCCCTCTCATCCGGCAAATCTACAGCCATAGGCACTTACCAACCATAAAAAAGATTCTTTCCAGTTTCCGGTGAGCTCATGGCGTATTTTATAGCTAAAATGATGTTAAATTTGGGTTAATCATGAGAATGATCATTTCTAAATAATCAAATTTGGCTCACAATTAGTAATTTTAATTTTGGTTATGCAAACAATACTTCAATCTGGGTTATTCATCTGTTTCGTGACCTCGTGTTTTGATTAAGTGCGTGTTTCGGGTACTTCGTTCTGTGCTCAACTGCTGGAAAATAGATTTTTGCGTTTCATTAGCCCAGTGGAATACAAAACCCTTTCATGTCCAGCCCAAACGACAGCAGCCAATTTGTCTTCCATCATTTATATCTTTTCATTGACTAAGCGTGCTTCATTGTATTTTAATCGAAGCTTGATTGAACTCAGAAAAAAAAATGGTTACTGTTTAGTAATCCATATAAAAATGTCTAATTATAAACTGTTATGTGATTGATGGTGAACCTCTGAATAGGATGATCGTATTATCTATAAGGTGAATTATGAATATTCAGTGCTGGAATCTGAGAAAAATGGTTTGCTAGCTGATCACGTGTGTAGCATTTATCTGTGTAATCAGAAACAAACAGAATCAGTAACAATACCGCCAGCATTCCTCCTCCAAGTTTTGGGTAATTGATCCTGAAGTTCTTGGAGAGTACAGTTGGCAATCCTACAGTTCTCAGCTGTTTCAGTAGAGCAATGGTCCCACAGTAGCCATTGTAACAATAAAACTCTTCCATGTGGCATCAGTACAGAAGTAGAATGTTTGCTTTCGCACAAAACGTCTTCATAATTTATTTCCCTATTTTTTGGTATATCATTGTATTTTGTATCTAGATTTAATTTTAACTTTGAAATATATATGCAATAGAATTACAAAATAGTTGATATTTATCCGTGTAAATGAAAAAGTAATGAATGAATAAATAATATTTAATTTATTAATGAAGGTCTATTATTATACGTGAATTAAGTGTTAGCAGTGAATTTCTGGGTATTTGGTTGTAATTCTTGAGAGACGTTTACAATGTACATTGACAGTCACAGTTTCCAGGTGTTACTGATCCTCGGGAAAGCCTTGGTCACATTACACATCCTTCGGCCATAAGGGGCAAGAAACAGACATTTATAGGGTTTTGATGAGTCTCCATGGGAACTACAAGTTTCATGTCTTAGAAGAATAATTAGAACTAACAATCGACAGAAAAATTTACGGTCCTGTTCGATTGATAGAAAACTACAAAGCATGCTATGAATTATCATCGGGTTTGAAAGTTGAAATTGATGCGATTTTTTATTTGGCGGGAAAGTAGCTGACGTGAAGTGATGTATAAAAAGTCTGACTACCTCTGACACGACTTTTATCAAAAGGGAACACGCGCATCCTTAATGAGAGGCTGGGAGAGCAGTCATATGTCAGTGTACATCTCTCTGGACTGCCCACCATAAGTCACTGGCGAAGATCTCAAGCAAAAATAATTGTAATTTATTTGAGTGTCAGTTTTTGCTGCAATTCTGTTCAAACCCTTTCAATTTGAAATACTCAGTGCACTTCGAAGAAGAACGAAGAAAAAATTAATTAGAATGTACAAAACTTATTACAAACGTTCCGAAAGTTATGCTCGATGCGAAATTTAGTTTCAGTGAATAAATGAATGAAAATTTTGCTCAAGTTTTTTATTTTTTTATTTTTAAATACACACACGGTAAATAAATTTGATAAAAAATGTACTATTTCAAAGAATAAGTTGAAATTTTCACTTGATATTTTAGAAACTGCCATTTCATCCACATCCAGCGGCAGAATTGTGGCTCTATTCTTATTTTATTGTTGGTTGGGTACAGGGAATTTTGAGAAGTTTTTACGCTGAAATAAAGATTGTATTTGCCATAAGCCTATAACTGGTTTCACTTCTTGATAAGCCGATTGCTGCGGACGGTTTATTGGGGAGAGGAACACAGAAGTTATTTATGCTTTGGCGACACCACTGATCTTATCATTTCGCCTTTTTGCCGGAATCCTTTTAATGATATGTTTATTTTCAAAATAGTTATCTTTTAATTTGAAACCATTGTTCGTGTATATATTTTTCCCTCTGGTACAAGAATATTGAAAGTGTGGCAAATGTAAGGGTTTCGGACAGATGGCTAAAGATACGTTTTATTACAAGCAAAATTAAACACATTAGGTATAAAAAAAATCACCTTTTCACAAATTTATCATTATTTAAGTATTATATCTCTGGTTTTTATTTCTTTTACAGAAATTAATTTCGTCATCTTAGCAATGTTACTTTTCTCCATTATCGACGAAATTAATGCCTCAAAATAAAATATTGCTGTTTATCAATTAGCAATATGTTGCTTTTGTGTCCAGGAGACAAGAAATGTCAACTCAACATTTTTTCAAGATCATAAATAAACAAATTAAATATGCATAAAACTAAACAGCGATGAATTAATTCAGTTAATCAGGATTAACCAGAAATGTCATTCTAAACTCCTGCCCCCTGGGACCATCGTGGCACATTTATAGCCAACATGCTTTTCCATGTTAAAGATATTGAATTTGATAAGACTTATTTTGACTTACATCAGATAGTGTTTAAGGGGACTATAATCGTTTGTCGGTCCATTGATTTCCTAACGATCGGAACAGAACAGATCATTCGGACACCCTTGGATATAAATTAACACTGGTCCTGCGGATAACTCCGAGTTTTTTGGGGGTTGACTAATCGTTTCCCTACTTAAGGGTAAGATTTATTTATATAGTAATGGAGTGTGCCTGGCAAAATATAAAAAAAAACTTGTTAATTGAGGCCATATCCAGCCCCTTCCAACCTTTTGCGGTTTCTCTCTCTCTCTCTCTCTCTCTCTCTCTCTCTCTCTCTCTCTCTCTCTCTCTCTCTCTCTCTCTCTCCAACAATTGCCTTAGCAAACGTGAAATATTAATTCCTACAGACTTTGAAATACTCTTTCACATGGTAGTTTCAAAGAACTTAACAACAAAACTGTATAAATTTTGCGTTGAAGTTTTTCTTTATATTTGGATTTGAGAAAATTTGATTTTATCCCACCAAAATGCAGTATTTAATTTTGCTGTAAATTCTACGACAGAATCAGGGCGTACGTCGAAGTACTTGAGACTGTTACATAATCCTGGCAGTGACTGAGATACCACGGTCACTGTGATCAGTTCCAGCCCCCCGGGGCGATAGGTCAGGGCCCCCGGCTCTCTTACTGTCACTGCAGTGAACCCCTCCCCGGTGCGACGAGGGCAGGTTTTACATGCAGTGTATAGAATGCCGGGGACCGGTGGTAATTATCAACAGAAAACAGACCGCTTTATGTCGACAGTTTTATATCCGGGTTATTTACTCCCTATCTATCTCCCCCCCAATAATTCCAGCCACACATGGAGTTTCTGTGTAATGGATTCTGTGTTGTTACTGAAATTCTTCAGCACTTATCATTGGAATATTAAATCTTTGTTTTTCCCTCCTGCATGTTTCCTTTTCAAATTCATAAACCTTTTGTTAATGCATTAAAATTTTTGTTGGAAAATTTTATTTGAATTTGTGATATATTTCGAAAAATCATTTCATCATTTGTTTATTATTTTAAAATGTTGAATTGCCCCTTGAAGGCTTTTGCAAAGTAATTCAAGTAAATTACCTTTCAAAAACGTTAATAAGTGGGGTTTTTTTTATATGCATGAAAATCATTTCATTAATTATTTTATATAAAATTATTTCAATTTGTAAGAAAGGAGATTAAATCTGATTTTTAAGCAAGGTTTTCTTTGTGATATAAATATCAAAAGAAAAACACCGGTAAGAATTGGAAAGATCTACGTACATGTAATAAGATTAGAAAATTTATTCTAATATTATTTTTTATAAATAACATTTCCTCAGTTCATTTACACTAAAAGTTTTAGTATTTGCTCTTGTACATATAATTTATTCATATATTTAAATTGAAATAATTATTATCAATCTTTTTTAATGAATTCAAAATAAAGGAATATTTGTATTCTTTTGTGCTGACGACCTCGTATATTAATTATACTATAATATAGAAAATCTCATATAAAAATAAAATAAACAGTCCTTATGTATTCAAATGTTTCCAACCAACTAGAAATGCGGTTTACATATTTATAGTTATCAAAATCTTAAGTTACCACCAACAAAAATTTAGTACTTTAAGCGTTAAATAAATTTTCTCTCGTGTGAGTTAGAAAAATAATGATACAGTGTCTAGGGTATTTAAAGGCAACACAGATGAGAGAGAGATTGATGTGAATATTGGAATGACAGAATGTCGGCTTCTTAATCGCCTCTCCCCACCAAACTCCGCTACAGTAGGTCTCGCAGAAATAGCTTCCATTTGTTTAAGAATAACATTTTGTTTCTACATGCTCTCTTAATCGGAAGAAGTATGCAAACAAAGTGTCGCGTTCAGTAGGAACTTGCCGGGGGATTCCACCATTATGATTATCCCGCTCTTTTCTATCCTATAAAATATAAATAAATAAATAAAAATAAATGAACCCAAGATAAAGACGGTGTTCTTTGTTCATATTTTGTCAAAACTTTTAGATATCACATTTATTTATCAATTTTTTACGGCGAAATAAGTAAGCTAGGTAAAATGTAAATTTTCAAGGATAAATTATGAATTAAACTTATTATTCAGGTTTATCTATTAAAGACCGAAGTAATATATTTTAATTTTCTTTTCTTTTTTTTTTATTGAAATCGGCAGTATTTTGCGGTGTGAAATTCCTTTTGAAATGAATTCATTATCAAGTGACTGCTGTTATGTCAGCATTTTGAGCTCTCAAATTATTTATATACTTTTAACTTCTTAATTTTATGAAAAGCTTTCCCTTTTATTTAACGATACATATTACATGTTTAAATATTTATTTGAGCACACTTTAAGCCGTATTTTAATGTTATGAAAAATACTGAAAGATATCATTTAATTACAGAAATATTTTCATCTAAAAATACCGACAGTTTGCGTCTGATTAATTTATCACCATTAATTTTAAGTTGTACATAGGTTCGTGAGTTGTTAAAGATTTGGCGGGGTTTTTTTGGCGATATTTGTCCGCGTGTCCACCTGTCGTCTGACAATCAGCCGACGTCAAATGAGGACTTAGCGGTCGTTAATATCACAGGGCGATGTCCAGCAATGGAGTGTCGTACTTAGCTGGCTGCCATGTCTTAGGCCGACTGATCGTAGCTCATCTGTGTCAGTCCAGTGATAAGGCAACAAGTATCGCACAAATAAACATTTTGAGGACTAAGATGGATAGGGCAAAGGACTCTATCATGTAGCAATTATTTCTGTGCAGGTTTTAATCAATGTCACATTCTTACACTGAGTGCGGTATTGCACCGTCTGTCAGTCTGTGTTATGATAGCTGTGTAAAGATTTACTAACGGAAAGTGTCGAATGACGCTAATGGTTATATTGATATTAGATTCACGGGGACTTTTTTAAAATCATTTTCTATTAAAATTTGCATAAAAGAGGGGGAAAAAATAACCTATGATTTTAAATGCACGTATGATATTAAAAAAAAGTAATAGACGAAATAGAGACGAAAAGCCATACTTCTTTTTGTAAAAAAAAAAAAACCCCAAAAAAAACCAAAAAACAAAAAACCAACTGTTCTGTTGTCCTTTAAATTTCTACAAAAAGTTAAATTATGTAGTGGACAGTAGCCACGAGATTGTTGCAAATTTTTTAAAAAAATGGTCTTATTTGTTTGAGAACATTATTTATTTGTTTATTTATTTATCTAGAATTTATTTATTTTGCAATAAATATTTAGATAACTTGTCCCTTGTTTGATATAATTCTGCTGTTTCACACAAGCTTCCTTTCTGTGTGTAACGTTGGTATGTACTGGCGTACTACTGATACACACAGATATAATAATTTCCCAGATTTCTCCGCCTGTGATATTATACCGGGACGATGATCGTTGCCTCTCCAATTACCCGCTGTAGACGATAATCACGGATTCGTATTTTCAATGTGATGTATTGGAAATAAATATATTTACAGAGTCGTAGGCGAGGGGATTCGCTGTGGGGGCACAGATTGTATCGGTTCCCTCCTTGTACGGGGTAATCGGCCCCAGGGGTAACCATGTAGCTTCAAACGTTACCGCTGATGTTTACTAATCGTCTTACCATTATGTCTGTTAATCAAGTTCCAGTGGGATCGGAGCAAATATTTATCAGGGATATTACTAATATTGAACCTGTGACCAATCCTCATCTTTATAATCGCTCGCTCATCTCCCCGAATAGCTAGTCTGTAAATCTGCATTTATAGAATTTGAACGGGGAAATTTCTGCTGATAACGCCTATTAGTGTGACCATACTGTAGAAATAATGTCGGGTTCGATTTCCTTGAAGTAGGATGGCAGGAGAGATAACGCTCTCATCATGTCTAATCTTTACATTTCTGTGGCATCTTGTCGGAGAAAGTCTTAAAAAGCGTATATTTTTGACCATGCATAAATTTGAAGGACAGCTTCACGGGTTTTTGGAATTGACACTAATAGAATTGGATTTAGAGAACCGTTTGTTCGGTTCGTTTTCTCGGTCATCCTTGCAAGAATGTGAGCACTTGCAACGCCACTGATCATAACTTGAATTTTTCTGAAGTACTACTGGTAGATATAAATAATCTGTGATCAATCGTAATGAACATAATTTAAATTTAGGAACTGAAAACAATAAAAAAAAATATTGTTTTTAATTAGCTTGCAGATATTTGCAGATGTAAAAACATTTATTGAAAATTTGATGCCTGTCTTTCCATCTTCACATTTTACTTTTAAGTATCTCTTGACATTTTCTATTCTTTGTGTCTGCTATAACCAAGACACCGTATAAACCATGTTTAATTCTCATTAATACGCGAAACTTTTGGTTTTATTAATAGGGTACCTGCTTAAAACGGTGTATTATTTCCATAAATTTGTAGTTTTAATTTCTAGGCCGTTAATGTGACGAGGTTTTGTAACACTGAAACTGAGTGACGGAAGTGCCAGGCTGATTTATCGGGCCGGTCGTGCCTGGCACCGGGACCCACATTAACGTCCTAAGAGTCGGCCCAAAAACGTCCCTCTCCGCGGGTTTCCTTGACTTTCATTTCAAATCTACTTCGTATCTCCATGTCTTCGTCTTATAAAACACAATAATTAATCAATTATATACACTTAATGTTAATTTTTTCCCCAATCATTCCAGCAGTTGTAACTGCCAAATTATAGGGTTGTTCATCTCAAAAATAATGTCGTAATATGAAATGATGTTTATTAATCTTTTTTTTATTTTCTTTAGACGAAATTGCGTGTGACAATAAGCGGACAATGGTTTGTTCTCCGTGGCCAGCGATACATGTAATCTCTGAGGAAAACCAACGCTTGGGAATGTCCAATATTTGTTTCCCTTAATTCGTCATATTAACAATGTTTATTTTCTCTTGCGAATTACCAGATGCTTAATTGAGCAACGTCGTAATTAGAAATTTGTCTTCATCACAGAGAAAATTTATTTGAAACTGATCCCCTCCTATGATCCCCCAAGCAATAGCTTTATGATTCAGGGGCCATTATAACCAATTAGATCCGAACAGCTTCCATCGGAGAAAACCCAGAATTTGGTCAGCTACGGATGGCTTGTTCCATGTTTAGGAATGAGTCCTGCAACTCTTTGATTGTAATCTCTGTAACAATCTTCTCTTTGATAAGTTTCTCCAGTATAAAGAAGGTTATGACGTGTTAACAAGGCCCCTTAATTACTTGGCAAATTGCTATCTGGTCAGTTTTGGCCAAAGCCCCTTATAACAAGAACAAATGAAGCTATGGACATCCCTTTAATTGTTTCTTTGGTGATGCCAGAGTGAACTCTGTTGGTTTTTATTTTTCTTCTTTGACAGTGATGCTTATGGACACTTATGTATAGAATCATACTGACCTTATTTGTGTATGAATATACTAAGAAATTTTATTACTATAAAATAAAATAAGGTCGAGATTGAAATGGAACGTAGTAATATAAAATCAATTATCTATGTACAATAACTAGTTCACTAACAATTGATTTATGTGATCTTTGATGAACAAAATTTTCTTTTATTTGATTTACCATGAGTTTCTCCTACAAAATGATGTCTCTAATGTATATATGAGTAATTATAATGCGAAATTAACATTTTTTGTTTATTTCCGAAATTTATTATTTTGGGTTTTTTTTTAATCTGGATAACATTATTTCCTTCGTCGTCCTTTTATAAATCGACTTATGCCAAAACCAACTATTATTTAAACGACTTTTAAAAAAAAATTCGACACGATATGTAAATATAAGTATTAATCACTCTACTGTTGGGTTTGTCTGTATGATTTTTTCAAAACCTTAGATGTATTATAGTACGCTAAATTATTGAAAGAAACCATTTTTACATACACGTATTTGCTCGATTTATGTTTGAAAATGAATCGAAAACTCATATTAATCTTGTGGGTTTTTCTTTTTCTTCAGTAAGGGAATCATGATATAAAAGTTTTGTTGTGCCGGGGTATAAGAAAATAATTCAATTGTTAGACTGTCATTTCTTATCTCTACAGAAAACGGAGAGTCTGGTTTTGGATTTCTGGAATCGGATAGTTTAAATGGCCTCATTACCAACTCTCTGCTGTAATGATGCCATATCGAATCCTCGTATCCCACATACGACACATATTACTTTGGGTAGTTGCAAAAAAAGGGGAAGCTGACCTAAATTAGGTAGCTGAAGGGTTGAATTTTTTGACACGAAATAAGGTCATCTTGGCAAAAGAATGTAGATATACTTATAACCCAAGCACGTAAATGAGGTACTTTCGATTTCGATCTGTAAATTTCGTAGAACTTTTTTATGCTTTATATTTATAGATAAGTTATAATTAGATTTCTTCCCTTGTCCCACATATGGTATCTGGCATATCACTTCATAATGCCCAGTCTCCGGACCGTCTATAGTATTTACGTGTATTGTATCTGAAAACTCGGCAGTATGCTAATTTGTCTGTCATTTAGATCTGTCAATATTTGCATTTCCATCTTTGATGCATTCTTCTTGCTTTGGTGTGGTTTGCTTAATATGATTTATGTGATGGTGGATAGCAAATTCGATCATGCACCTTGCAAGGAATATTATTTCAATTTTCAAGCGGCGTTAGGTTTCCCATTATGGTGGTATTAGCAATGACAGTCTTCATATAGCGAATTATTTCCAAAAATCAATGCTTCATACACTGCTGGGTAACAGCGGGTATATTTTATAATCGAATATCACCTTTTCTGGCCATCTGGTACATTTCATTTATCTTAATCAATTAAATTGATTTTATCTATAACAACTGATTTTTCTACGCAATACACATGGCTACACGTTAAATAGTGAAACATTTCCAGCGGTCGGCTCCGGCAGTCAAGATCAAAGAGTTCAAACGTGTCCCGTGTCCTGTCAATACTAAAACACACCTGGTGTTCTATAAATCACACCTGTAATCAGAACAGGGGAGAGAACTAAGCGTGGCAACGACATACAAATGGCATAGGAAGTACAATAAATTACGGACATAGTGTCCGACGAATTGCTACTATATGAGGCGATAAAATAGTTCTGAGGACCCCCGGCCTTGAAGAACCGCCAGGACACTGGGTATTAGTATTGACATTAGGCAAGAACAGTTTGTCGGAAAGTAAAAACAGCATCTTTTATATTTTCCCTTTTTATAACTAGCTCATGCACAAGATATAAAAAAAGTAATACATATAGTAACTTCAGAAGTTTCTTTTGATGAAAATAGGTATCACCATATTCGCAACTGTTGTAATGGACATGATTGTTTGAAAAAAATACATAAATAAAACTGTAAATTTATCTTTGCAACAGCTTTCAGTGGCGGATCCAGGAATTTGAAAACGGGGGGGCGCAGTTAAAGGCAGGCGGTCTGGGGGCCGCCTTGAGGCCCCCAGTGGGTCCAGGGCGAAGCCCTGGTGGGGGTCCAGGGGGCGAAGCCCCCAGAAGCTCCTGAAATCTAGATATTTTGAAAGGCAAAATCATGTTGTCTGGAGGGCCAATTTTTACTTATTTTCCCGTCATTTTAGTCACTAGAAATGTTACCAAAATGTTATGAGACATTTAATTTTCAAGTAACAAAAGCTGCAGAAAGTTTCAATTGAGCTCTTACAAATAAGAAGTATTTATTTCATTGTATCTGGGATAAGACTTTTAACTAAATTTTGTTCATTTTGTAGGCTTTTGCAATTTTACTCAATAATATTGTTATTTGTCATAATTGTCCAGGAGAAAATTTGCACCAATGAGTTTGTCGGTCGTAAATAATTAAAATAAATAAAAACAAGAAATACTTTTAAATATCGTACACAATTATAGCTGTTTTATTTAAATGGATTGTTAGACACCATTCTTCTTGGGTTTTTGTTAATGAAGATGTCGACAATTTTCTTGTAGTCTAGGGGAATATCTCTGTGAATTTGGAGAAGAGTAAGGGCGTTTAACCGGTCCTGTCCCATAGTACTTCTCTGGGACGATTTAATACGTTTTATTGCTGAGTTTCCTCGTTCAACAGTAGCACTCGACACAGGAATAAGTAATAGAAGAGTAATTATTCTGTGAATTAATATTATGTACTACATAAACCGAGTCTTACACAAGAAGTCCACTCGTACACAAGTTGAGCCGTTCCTATTTTTTTTTTTATTACTAAACTATATCGAATGAAATAACACTTCTACATGAATATGCCTACAAATTATAAATCTTTGTATTTTTCATTTTACAAATTGAATTTAATATTAAAGTAAAGCATGACTTTATATGATCAGAAAAAAATCATCCACCAAAAAAAAAAAAAAAAAAAATCAAACGGGGGGGCGCGCGCCCGGCGCGCCGGCGCTGGATCCGCCACTGGCTTTTATTGGTATTTTTGGTTTATTTGATGCATTAACATTTTTTTTTATTTTGATAATATACTTTTAAGTTAATACTCGAAACGATTTGAAAATGATTTGAACACTAGAATATGTTGGGGGGGGTCTTCATTTTTGTTATCAAGTTGTTTGTGTGTTCTACCTTTTCGAAAAATCGAACCCAAGATATAAAGCGCTTTTAACGTTTTGGAAACATTTTTCGCACAGGCATTATTTTACATCGGGATCGGTGTTATCGTGTAGGTGGCGTTGTCAGAATTTCTCTTCCGGCCGGATGAAAGTCGACATTTTTGCTGTAATATAATTATGCAGATTGCATGATTAGAATGGTAATAGAAGTTTTGAAGACTATGCTATATAATATTTTTTATTGATCTTTCAATTTTATTCACTTCTTTGGTGAAACAAACACCTGTTCCCGGTTACCTCCTCATACTCTCAGCTGCTTTGACCAGAGACATAAATAATTGTTATATATGTATCTGCTTTGATGATTATTTGCTATAATACACTTTTATGATATATTTTATGTTTTTAACAAAGCTGGTAGCTGAAGATAACGGAATCATATATGTGGATTATACATAAATAATAGCTTGTACATAACAATCTTTGCTATACATATTGAGCATCATCAGATTGGACACAAACCCTAGTTTGGTGGTATGAATCCAATATGGTGGTTAAATGCCTGAATGGTTTATCTATTTTACCTACCTAATGGGATTCATTTTTTGTTCATCTCGGATGACGTTTTCAGAAAAAGAGCACTTTGTTTGCACTTGCCTGGATGATAGGAATAGAAAGTAAAAAGTTCGAGGAATGAGGCCATGTTTTTCTTTGAATAAAATAAATCTTTTTGGAGACAGAAGCACTTTGTTTATACACAATATCTGAGATGCATATCATTTTGACCTTTTCATTAACACTTGTGCAGAAAAATTGACATGATTTTTTTAAACGAATGTAATATTATGAAGTAGACATGTCAGAGCTCTTGCCCTGGTGGTAAACTTATGCAATTTTTCTTGATTTATATTCTCTATATTATTTACCATTAGTAGTGTGAAATTGGCAAGCTTTTCTTGGGTGCACAATAATGTTGATATCTTCGACATGTGCACCCCTTCGGTCATTTGCAGTTGTCAGTTATTCTTAGAGATGTCAGGATGAACGAATTCAGATCCAATACATTTTTGATTTAGGATAAAACTTTTTTTTTCAGTCGACTTTACCGTTGCACTGCACTTGGAGATAACGTCAAATTGCTCATGCTGTGATTTTTCCTGTACTGGCGGTATAGTCACACAACATATCGCTATATAGAAAATGCTAAAGATTTATAAAAAATGTAATTAATTAAAGATATGTTCATTATTATATTCATTATAGATATAAAAAATTCAAAATATGTAAGGGTATATATCTACAGCATCCATATATTCAGATAAGGTCATTATGATTGTTGTTACAAGGGCTCAACAATTTTTATTCTGATGATAATTTCATTTCAAATTTCAATGAAATCAAATACTTTTAAGTTGTATAAATCATATTTATTAATTAAAACTTTGCCTAGATGCACTTTGGGTTTAAACTTTTTTATCAGAGTTAGGTTCATTGGATATGAGCATGTGTGATAAATTTAAAAGTTGTATTCAATGGGGTAATTAGTTCAACATAAAATTCTTCTTGTTAATAATTTTTGAATAATTATGTTTTAGGTTATATGTTGGGATTGCAAATGAAAAAAAAACCCAAAAATTTATTTACAGAGCAACTATACACTGAATGTTTTCTGCTTATGGTTTTTGGGTAGAGATGAGCTTGTAATATCATTTAATAATAAATATTTTATTTCAAAAGGTCTATTTACTGTCTGGCTCAATAATAAATGAATTAATGTGAACTTAATGCTGATCCTTTTAAAATATGACTGAGTTAATAATATTTTAAATAATAGAGGAGGATAAAAAAAATACCGGTACACATTTTTTCCATAATAATGTAATATTATTTGTTACGACAATAATGATTTTAAGAAAAGAATTATTTATTTATGTGTAGCTTATTTTTCTTTCTGATTAAAACTAAAAGGAAAGAGGATTTTCAATTGGTTTTGAATTAAAGGAAGTAACTTAATTGTCTAATGCTACTAGTTAAGGAAAGAGGAAACTTTTTGCTTCCTTTACACATTGCAATATGAATTAATGCTTACACTATTCATATTTGTTATTAACATAAATGAACAGTAAACCATTATTGTTAATCATTTATGACTAAGTGCGCTTTGTAATTTATAATTTTTCCTTCATTTAAAAAAAGTAATAAAAGAGAAACTCGATTTTTCTTATTGAAGATTGAAAAAGTTTAATTGGAGGGAAAAGTGCTTACCGGTATTTTATAAAATAAAGATTTTTAGATAACTTTTTGGTTAAAACAAATCATAGTGAGGACTTGCTAGTAAAGTGAAACTGTGAGGTTTTTTAAATAACTTCTGATCACTATTAGGTAGAATTTCTATTATTATTGTGTTCTTTTAGTTTATGGAATCTTGAAATGTCTGAAAATATCTGCATATCTGAAAGAATAAAAACCAAATTTGATTGATCACTATCATTTTTGAGTTGTTCTAAGCTTTTGTATTTTACAAACAGTAAAAACCATTTTCTGCCATTTCAAAATAAAGAGTAATTTAGTTACATCCATTTTCTATCTAAAAGCTAGGAAAAGAGGTGTTTTGTGCCTTTCATAGTTGGGTGTCAAATCTTGTTAAGACTTGGGACTTTCTGCTTGGTACTGGCATTTTGGAGTGAGATAATTAGATTCTGTCTTGAGTTATGATTCTCCTGAGTCGGTGCTATTGATTTTTATGTCTGCAGTTTCGGAGGCAGAAGAATTTATTTTCCTCTTGCTTGTTGTAAAGGTGCAAATTTGGTGCCATTTTCATGGCATTCTTCAGGGAGCTTCCACAGCTCTGGGATTCGGTTTCTTTGTTTATTTGCTCTCTGCATGTAATGAAGGAAGGCTTTTGTGTTGCTTTGTCAGGAACTTAAACTGGCAAGGGACACTCAGGCTCGATAAGACATGGTAGAGAGATTTGATTTTTAAGTGAAATCCTAGAATGACAATTACTAATGATGTGTTAAATCCCATTTAAGAGCCAAATGCCTTTTGGTTTTTGCATGTGGAAGTGAAACTTCTAATAATTTGCAATATCAAAGGTGTTTGGTGTGGAGGTATTTCATTGTTAACATAGTGTAGGCCTGGTGATTGATATGGTAATTACTGTTGTCTTGTACACAGGGTCTTGTAATTGAATTCCTTGATAAATGATATTGGTGCAAATTTAAGACATTGAGAGATGATAGGAGCAGAAATAAAAATGTTTGATTTTTTTGTCATCTCATTTGTTACTTATGTTGTTAATACCGGTATTTCATTTATTTTTTTTAGACCTGGTTGAAGGCTTCGGCATGTCTGATTTTGAAGAGGCTGTCCTGAATCCGAGCCTGAAACCACATAGCATGTCACACTGCCTCCCTCTCCTGCACAAACCTAAATATTTGATTAGAGCACACAGCCACTTCATCCTGATGAGGGCAGCCATTAGACCTTGTTCCTCATCCATTAATTCCACTGGAGATGTCCAGAACCAAATCATGCAGCTATTACATTATTCAGGTATTATTTGATTAAGTGGCGCAGTGTTGGTCTCTCATGACTTGATCACCGAAGTCATTGAAGGACAATTAGGGGCTGAGAGTTAATCAGTGCTCTGTTATTCCTAAGTGAATCCAACTCATGTGAAACTGATCTCATTAGAGGGCCTGCTACTCAGATGGTGTGATTGTAATTTGATTTGTAGCCTTTTCCAGTGATGGATGAAATTTCACTTCTTTTACTTCTTTTGGTTGTGCATTTATAGAATTGGGGGAATATGCTTCTATTAAAATGAAGAATATTAGGCAGTATGTAACTTAAAAGGATATAAGTGTTAAAAGGTTAATAAATGTACATAAATTATGTACACCCTGAAGAAAGATTGTATGTAGACATGTATGATAATAGAGGTTACCTTGTCTTGTAGATTTACACAACTTCTGTATTCTGTAAGATGAATGGATTGCTGACATCTCTATACTCACACCTTTGATCTTCTTCTATTTTCAGATGAGCTTGGCCACCAACTTCTGACAGAGTAATGTATGGAGATTGATTATTTCAAATTTAAATGAAAAAGATTCCTTCCTGTATTCAAAACTTCCAACTTTAACAAAAAGTTACGGATTGAATTCATTAAGAAATGTTGATATTGATAATGATTTGTTGCATCTTTTAATTAATGAGTGTGTTTTGTTTCCAGATTGTTATATTGCTGTATGAAATGTGTTTAATGTCTTGTACAAACCATTTATGTGGGCTTGTTTGATTGATCCACAGTGAGAGAGTAAACCTCAGTGAAGATCAGACAAACAGAGGCCTCCTATTATCTTTATTCACGGGTGTATAATGGACCAAATGTAGCTATAATTAACATCTTTTGTGTACTTTACAATAATTTCCTGTTCTACATTTATATTCAAATTTCATGCATATATACTCTTGCAGACATAAATTCTTACTTAAAATGCTAAAGATATGATAAAAGTCACTTTTGAGTCACGATTTGAATAATTTATGTTGCGAATTATGTTAATAAAATTACAAAATCCTTCACTCTTTGCATAGTAATTATTTATGCGACGTTGAGGCTCAGATCTAATGGAGACTTTTCTTTTGTTTAGGTGTTGGCCTATGTGGAACATATTCATGGAAAATGGCACTTCAATGAAATTCGGGCAATTTTCTCCCGCTTATATCTCCTGCAAAATGTTGCAATTGAAATCTTTATGGCTAACAGAAGTAAGTATGGTAAAATGAAAAACAGGAAAATGTTACATAAAGGTTAGTTGTGGGCAAATCAAAACCACTGGTTGTCTACAATGTACTGTATAGAGAGTTATTTATCGCCCTGTTTTATTTTCACTCTTTTACACTTGCAAACCATTTTGCTCAATCTTATATTTGCCCAGGCAGTGTTGTGTTAAAAGATAGATAATTTAAGACATTGGAATTCACCAAGACTTAAATTTCCCCACTGACAATGAGGGCAAAAGGGGCAAAAATAAGACGGGGATGAATATTTCCCCATATATGATACCATATAATGTGTTAATTTGTTCAGAAATCAGATCTACATATAAATTAAAAAAGGGTTTTATGTTGCCTTCCAATCCTCCACCCAATCCATATTTTTCTCCAACGGTAAATATTAATTTGCCCATGCTTACGGCGCTAATTGTTAAGCACTTTTGATAAGGATATTTCTATCGGACAACAATTAGCCTAGCGGTAATGCGCGTGATACGAGACATCAGGCGGTGGTGGAAGTCCGCGAGATGTGGTTCCACGTCAACGATTCATAATACTTCTGTCAATCAAATCGTAACTTATTCTTGTCGACGTCCCAGTTCTCCGAGGTTCTTTGATCTTCTGTTTACTTCAGAAATTTTAATTGCAGAGTGTATGCTAAATGTCTGGTAGTGTTTTTGGTATGTCATATGGAACAAGTAACCGATTTTATGAAAAGTCAACGTTCGCCAGAGAAAATGATGACATTAGGCGTAAATTACTGTAGTTATGGCAGTGGTATGCAAATGAAATTCAAATATGCTGCATGAATTGCAAAGGTACAAGCCTTAAAGCTAGTTGTCGCCAGAAGAGAAAATTATTTTTTATGAAATTAAAGAAGAACGGGTTAGTTAAAGGACCTGCAAGGTCAAACAGCCGTCAGATTGGTGCACTTACAGATTCAGAACACTTTAAAAGTTCACTTTGCTTTTGTCCTATTGACGTAATTGATAAAAACACAAAACTTACACTTATTATAAGTTTTTAGAATTGAAAAGTAGATTGTTATTAAGGTTTTCCAAGGACACCCTTGCGGATTTTGCCTTTCATTATGCCTGCATTAAAATGTTGCAAGATACTGTAATATTCAACAAGTTCACAATATATCCAACATTTCCGTGTAATAAAATAATGCTGTAGTCTTGTACAATGAATGATATTGATGAATGACCAGAATTACATATGAGTTCTATTAAACACAAATTTAAAACCAAAAAATGAACACTGCAGGTTTGTCCTTACAGAAAGAAAGATAGAATTGCCAACAATACTATGTGTGACAGAACTTTTAACAATTTTTTATTTCAGCTGCTGTTATGTTTGCCTTTCCTGATCATGCCACGGTCAAACGAGTTGTCAATGCGCTGCCGCGAGTCGGAGTGGGAGTCAAGTATGGCTTGACGCAATCTAGGTAAAAATTTTCAAGCCAACCATTGGTTTGTGCTAAAATTAAATGTGGTTTTCTCATGCTAGACAACATTTTACATTTCATTTGACAGACATGAAAATTCACTTCAGATGAAAATGTTATGTTAGATTAATAGTGTATCTACAATAGTTAAATTTGCCCTCTGTTATTTTGATCCACTGGCATTGAGAAATGGTATATTTGTCTGAAGTCAACTTTTAAATACAATTTGTACATGTACCATCAACTGTTAACCATTTTTAATATATCTAGCTTTATTTGCCCCTTGTGTGTGACACTTGGGATTGGATAATAACATGTGAATAAAATGCTGACAAAATCAAGTAATATTACATGGTAGCAATTCCTATGATTAAGTCACATGCATCTGATGTTATGTATGTTTCCTATAGTAAAAAAATATACCGACTGCCTTATAATACAGTATTATTGGGTAGGGGGTTTATATTTTGTTATGAGAGGAACACATATTGTCATGTGCCTTTGCATTTAGTAATGGAAGAAACTCGAGCTCACAATTTTCCCTACAATTGCAGGAGAATGTCAATGGCATCAGGAAAACAACTGTTCAGACTGTCTGGCATGACCCAGAAATGGCAGAGGAGGGAAATCTCCAACTTTGACTATCTGATGTACCTCAACACCATAGCAGGTCCTGTCTGATTGCAAATGACATCATATTTCAACAACTGAATTTTTTCTCTATTTGATTATTAAATACAGAAAGTAAACTGTATCAATCCATGATACAGACATTTTAGTAGCTCTTTGAAATATCAAGTTTATCAAGCAGTTTTTAAAACTACTTGATGCCATTTCTCTCTGTATTTTTCTGATGTATTGGAGTGAATGTGAATTTCACCAAACTAATGAATTTGGGAATGAATCTTTCGTCTTCAAAAATTGATAGAATAACAAATGTGATACTTTCCTACCAAATTGAAAGAGCTTTGTTTTAAGCAATTTACATATCTAAATTTGAGCACAACATTTGAATCAAAAGATGTCCATAATTTTAAATATTTTGTTTGAAATGATAAACCTTAAATCCACATTTTGATAATTTTATCTGTATAAACATGTTTGCATCAGTCCTAGTTACAGAACTGAAGCTCTACGGGCAATTTTGGCTGACTGATGATAGAGCTACAGTTTCACCTACACAAAAAAAAACTACATTTATTGTGCACAAAATGTTTTTCAGGGTTTTAGACTTATTAACCTATCTTTTTCTGTGAAAATTTTTATGACGAAAAGTTTCTGAGACATTTTACTTAATGTGTCACGACTTGACTTTACTTGGGAAGGGATAAATAAGTAGTGGTATCTTCCATTGCAGGTCGTACATATAATGATTTAAATCAGTACCCAGTGTATCCCTGGGTGATCGTCAACTATGATACGGATGAGTTAGACCTTAAACAACCAAGCAATTTTAGAGATCTGTCAAAAGTAAGTCAAGTTTTGTAGGCTCTATCCTTTGCCATCAAAGAAATATAGAGGAAACTTGTGAGGTTTCATTAAAGATCACAATGTTGAGAACTAACTGGTGAATGTAAGAGGAATAAATAGAATATACATTTATTGCTGGCAGCAGAAATTGATTGTTATTACAAAATCAAATTGAATTGATTGCTCAGGAAATCAATGATAAACTCTGGATTTCTGACACATTTTTTGGTTAATTCTGTTCCAGCCTATAGGTGCTCTGAACCCCACAAGAAGAGAATTTTTTCAGGAGCGTTATAACTCATGGGAGCATGATCAAATCCCACCATTCCATTATGGCACTCATTATTCAACGGCAGCTTTTACTCTGAACTGGCTCATAAGAGTGGTAAGTCAACTCAGAACTGAACTGGCTCATCAGAGTGGAAATTCACCTCTAAACTGGTTCATAAAAGTGGTATTAATAAAGTCAACTTTAAACTGAACTGGCTCATAAGAGTATTAAGTCACCTGAACTCGTTTGTAAGAATGGTTAGTCACTTGAACTGGTTCATGAGAGTGGTAAGTCAACTCTGAACTGGCGCATAAGAGTGGTAAGTTGGCTTAAAATTGGCTTATATGGTTTAAGTTGGCTTTGAATTGGCTTATATGAGTTTTAAGTTGGCTATTTACTAGCTCTTACTGGTTGTAAAACTAATTCTAAAGACCTTGGAGATCATCTTTGATGGTAATTACCGGGTGTCATAACTTTTATGTACAACACTTGTATGAAGACCAATGAAAAGAGACATCCTGAAAAAAATAAAGGAAAAACAAATGAAAGAAAAAGTTTTCTTCTAAAATATTGTTATTTATGGCTTGTTTTTGAAATAATCGAAAGTGTTTTTCTACACTTTGTATTTAATAGTGAGAAATTTGTTTTGAGAAATATTTTAATGAAGAAAAACTGAAAAACTTGTCAATATTTATTAAGAAAATTTTCAAAGTATGTTCTTCCAGAAATCAACTTTAACAACCTATTGAATTGTAATTTTAACCTCTTTTTGTCATTATTACTCCTACTGTACATGTGATCCTTGACTGTGTTTGTGTACATTTGTATATACTGATTTTGAACCTCAAATACCAGTGAACTGGTCTTGAGTGAATAAAGAATTGAATTGAATTGAGAAAAGATTTTATATACTCAATATACCTTGTTAGTGATTAAATCTTACAGGAGTCATTACCTATGAATTTTGATACCCAAGATATATATACAATACTCTACTAAGATAGGTTTATTAGAAAGTTTTTGTAAAATAAAGTGCACATTATGAAACAGAATATAAAAGAGGTACTTCTCAGTTTGTTATTTCTGATGTCTAATGGCTTTGTCGTGCTTCTGATATGCTATAGAAATGAAAACTTTCTGACAGAGGTTCGTACAAATGAATAAAAGTGCTTAAATTGTGACATAGTCATTAAAAATGTTCATGAAAATACATACTTATGGTAAAAAAATTTCAGAAAAAGGACTATATTTGCATGTTAAGTGCCTGAATTTTGTTCTATGGTACATATGTACTTTAACTCTGAAAATGTGTTACTTTATAAGCAGAAATAAAGAGGGAGAAAAAAACCCAAGAAAAATTATGATTTTCCTAATACCTGGTACTTGCTTTATGAATGAATGAATTCTTTGTGCTTGTTTTATTCTTTATTTTATGCCAAAAAAATTTTCATTCTAAAAGCTAAAATATGTATTTACTTTTTATATGAATTTATTAGATTTCTTTTGTTACATATCCTTAATTTTAGGTTAACATGAAAGGACCTGTAAAGAGATTAAAAATTGTTGAAAAAGTAATGATGTTGGGCTCAGTGAACCCTGTTTGACTGTTAATCAAAGAATCATCATATTTTTAACAAACCTAAGTTTTTCTGACAATTTTATGCAAAGAAATAAACAGCAAACTTTAAATTAATGTAATTGTTGATTTTCTTATGTATTGACATGATTTATAATTAAGTCCAAAATACAGAGGAAAGACTGATTATGACGCTTAGTTTTTTAATTACCTTTATTTACAATTTATTGCATATTTTTTTTTTGCAGGAGCCATTTTCTACAATGTTTTTGAACCTTCAAGGTGGCAAATTCGACCACGCCAACAGAACCTTCAGCTCTATAGCTCAGTCTTGGAAGAATTGTCAGAGAGACACTTCTGATGTGAAGGTAGTTTATATCTCTAAAAAGCGTTGTTAAAGCTCTAAACTACTCTAAATCTGTTAAATATATTGACAAGTCTGTGGTTTGTCAAAAAGGAAACAGCAAAGGGAGAAGACTGATATCTCGAAAACAGTTAACAAATCCGTTGGACACCACAAGAAGAATAACTCTTGGTTCTATCTTATCTTGCAGGAGTTGATCCCCGAGTTCTACTTTCTCCCAGAAATGTTCATCAATCAAAATAGATACAAGTTTGGAAAGCAAGAAGATGGCGGAGAAGTTGGTGATGTGGAGATGCCACCATGGGCCAAGAACCCTGATGATTTTGTCCGAATAAACAGAATGGTTAAGCATCCTTTCATTTTACAGTCTTTGCAGAAAAAATCAAGAAAAAAGTTCAGCTGGGCAAGAGCTCTACTAATTTCAATAGTCCACTACATTAGTTGTACACGAATTCAAGAAAAATTGAAGTAGTATTATTCTTGAATTTTAGGGTTTAAATCATGCTGGTAATTATACTTGTGTTAACATATTAATATTGTAGTCTTTTTCTCTGAATGTGTTTTAAAACTTTATTATTTGGATTTAAAACTCGTGGGTTTTTTTCCAGGCCTTAGAATCTGAATTTGTGTCTTGTCAACTTCATCATTGGATTGATCTGATATTTGGCTACAAACAAAGAGGTAGGCTGAAACTCTTCGATAAGCTTATTGTTTGTCACCAAAAGATAAAGTAAATATACAATTTTGTTTAGTTCAATCTCAGCTTTTGTAGTTGAGAGGTAGCTGTAGTATCTAAATAGAGTGAGGGTATATTTTGTAGGTCCAGAAGCAGTGAGGTCCACCAATGTCTTCTATTACCTGACCTACGAGGGCAGTGTGAATCTGGAGAGTATGACTGACCTAGTCATGAAAGAGGTAATGTACATAGAAGCCATGCATTAATAAATGAACACAGGGTCAAGAAATGACAAATACACACCTTATTTTACTTAAATTATCATTTATATATTAGAAGTGACACAAGCATTTCTGTAGTTACATGTGAATAGAAACAAAACAGTTTTATAATGTGCATTTTATTAACTGACAGGCCATAGAGAACCAGATTAAGAGTTTTGGACAGACCCCCACCCAGCTCCTGGCTGAGCCCCACCCTCCCCGCAGTTCTCTGATGCACTTGGTAAGTCTGAGGGACACCCTCATTGTGAGACTGACCAATTGTCCTTGTTTTCTAATACATGTACTGACTGCATAATACATGATACTGCCTCTGTGATAAATTGCTGCACTTGCAAAGTGAATTACGTGTGATTTGTTGGTACAAGCTTTTCATCATCATTGTTATATAATCAGAAGCTGATGCTGTGACTGTGTTGATACCTGATTGTTGGGTTTAACTACTAATGTGCTAAATTTTCAGATGTCTGAGCGATATCAGGAGAATAAACTCAGAGGGAGAAAGGTTAACCTTATGATATATAATGTAGTTTATAATATTGATAAATGCTGGTGGTAGTAACAACAGTATATTTTGACAATATTTTTTGACTTTGCATCAAGATTATCTAACCTAAAAGTATTCTACATCAGTGAAGGAATTAAATGTAACATTTACAAATGCCGATATAATTTAAATTTCATACGACTAAGTAAAGAGGAGCCTATCTACTAATGCTGTCATATTTTATGTTAAGACATACAAAAGAATCTAGTTTTCACCACTTCATATGATTATTTGAAGCCTGTAAAGCAAGAGTTTTTTTCAAGATTTTAAGGAGCTACCCATTTTGTAAACCGTTTCTATTTCTCTTAAAAGAGTCATATTGACATAGATAACACCTTATACATAAGAGGATTTATAAAATAAGATATTTAGCTAATAAAATTGTACATTCAAAAACATTTTTATCGTTAGAAGCAAATTAAAATGAAATTTACCCAATTTTAGTTTTGTTAATCTCTGTAGATTTCCTAGAACATCTTTTACCTGTATATCTTCACAAGGTGTTTTGAAAATTCGTAATCTTTATCTTAAACCGCATGATTTTGTAGGACAACTTCATGGTTTTGATTAAATTTTGCTAAGGGTGATGGTGTGAAAGATTTTCATGTATACATGTATGGTACTCGCTTTTGTAAATGAGGGCTGTGTTTTTGATACAGTCATTTTACATTTGGTGTCGGGAAATATATTTATCATTGCCATGAATTATTCATATACTAGCAAATACATGCACTAAACTTATCAATAATCATATGTTAAGTCAATTTGTTTTAAATTCCTCATTATTTTTGTTATCAGTTGAATATGTTGAATAAAATTTTACTGCTTTATACACACTATAATTTCACGTATTGGCTTTTAATGGAGCTTGGTCATGATTTGAGCTGAAAGAACTATATATGATAAGAGTTAAATTTGGCCCCCATAATTCGCCATTTTTTAAGTGTTTCGGGTACAATAAAATGTTAACTAATTTTTTAGAAGAGTTGATATAAAATATAATTTTCATCGATTTATTTGATTTATTTGCACTCACTGGCAGTATATGGCGTCAGAAGTGACGCCATTTCTATAATTCAATCAAAATCAGCCCAAAATTGACATTTTTCTTATCTATTTACGAATGGGAAATATAGAGCGCATGCTTGAACAAGGACAATTTTTTTGTCACTTATTAGTCTTGGCTAGATACATCTCTGATTAAAATATTTAATTTGTTCAAGAATGCGCTCTATGTTTTCGGAAGGAAAAACTGCTTGAAAACAAGCTGTTTTACGCTAAAAATGCAAAAATGGCGGGAAAAGGTTGTCTTTACAATGTCATATTTCTAAATTGTGAGCACTTGAACCAAAATGAATATTATGTAAACACATCACATACATATGTACATATCTGTACTAAGAAAACAAAGAATGGTATTAAAATGATGATGTTCATTTTAGGGGGCCATTTTAGGCCCTTATCATATATAGTCCTTTTTCAAATTCATTTAAAAAAATTGGTTTTCCAATTTTCTTGTTTACAATGTTTACCTATTTAAGGTATTTCTAATAGTGAACCAAAATTTGAGAGGCAGTTGTCTATATATAAATGAGATACACTGCTCACAATACTTATGTAAAAATTAAGCTGTGTAACAGTGAATCTTGCTTAATACAACTGATTTTCAAATTTTGGCTGACCATTAAAATTTCCTAAGCATTGTTAACATTACCATTTTTAATTGAAGAATGAAATTTTAAAAATTGTTGTTCAATTTATTATTTAAGTCACAATGACAAATCATGTTTGATACAAAATTGAAGAAATTGTATTTATTAAATTTGGTTGTGGAAGTGTTTTTCTCAGATATCATATCTGAAGAACCTATGCTACAGTTTGAATATTTGCACATACATGAACCAATTACATGTATGGGTGAATATTAAGATGAATGAATGTCATCCAAATTGCAGATGTTTTGTTTGCAGAATATGATGAGTAAATACATGTGATAGATAAAAATGAAGCCTTTACATGCCACATGACTGGAGTTTTCTTCACATAAAAGCATTGATAAGCAAAAATTCCACTGAAAAAAACATCACCTGAAGTAACACAACTGAAATCCATATCATAGAGACTGTTCAAGCATGCACATGATTAAATTTATCAATTAGTAGTCTTAACTTTTTATCTGAACTGAAAATTTTATTGTAATAAAACAGCTTCACTGTCATGAAGGAATTGCATTGCAGACTCCGATGATGTTTTCGACAGTCCAGGATGATGTGTGTATGATCATGAAGTTCCTGTCCAACTCCCCGGTCATTCACATCGCCGCCAACACCCACCCTGCCGTTCCCAACCCCGCGGTCACAACCATCACATGTAACCACAACTTTGCTGTCAACAAATGGAACACCACATACCAACGTAAGTCACTGTCCTTGACCTATTTAATCAAGGTCATTGACCTGTGCTCTCCAGGGTAACCAGATTCTGATATGGTTTGGCTGTTGAACTTAATTAAAGCATGTTTCTTCATCTTGATTTGTATTTTCTTCTAAATCGCATGAATTTCATCTGCTGTGCATTGTATGTGTTTTTGCATTGAATTAAATATAACAGCTTTCTGATGAAATGGAATGTTACAGAACAAGGGCCTCCCACAAGTTTCTCTTCTGACAAACCAGATCCACAGATAAACCTACCACTGGCTATGGACCAGTTGTTAGGTAAGGAACACAGCTGCAGTTGTGTCAATCATCTGAAATACAGAGATATCAGGCATTATTCAGTGATTGATTTAAACATTGGATAACCAGTTTTAGTTCTATTCTTTATATTCTGATTTTAAAAGCATGTATGACTTTTGAATGACACTTTAATTCTATTTTTTTCATCAGCATTTTTAAAAAAAAAGTGAATCTTCTTGTTGTAATCTATACATTTGATCAGTATACTAGTACTTTTAACTAAGTATCTTTAATGGTCATTATTTTGTTCAATCTAAGCACAAATATTTTTACCAAAAAGCAAATTTGAACACCAAAAGGCAATGAGAGTTTACAGTAATGTTTCAGTTATTAATGGGATTGATTTTTATAACTACATGTAGTAACCAACACTGGCCTTCAGAGAAGATCCCTAGGGGACAACTTTGATGAGAGAATAAAACCTACCCACCAGAGCTTTGTCACTTCAGCAGACAACCGCTTCATCTTTGCCTGTGGATTCTGGGACAAGAGTTTCAGAATATTCAGTTCCGAGTCTGGTTAGTATATGAAAAGACCCAGAGGTCTAGTAGTATATGTGTCATCAAACGATTATTACTGGGCTAGAAACTTCTTAGTAAAATGATCAGATATACACAACAATAAAACTTGGTTATAACAAATTCCTAGAGACCATTGGATTTACTTTGCTATATCCATAATTGGATATAGCAAAGTTATAACTGTATCATTATAACTATATCACAAATTCATAATAATTAGCATTCATAATAATTAGCATAGCAGATTCGTTATTTACATGTTTTCTTCCACATGACCACTAAATGTATTTAGGCATCAAATAAAAATAATTTTTAGATACCAGGTAACCTAAAATAATTGGACTGAGACTTGAAAAATATTTGTGATACTAGTAATAAATTCATTTTGACAATTTGGTAAGATGCTATTTCTACCTTTTAACAATTTAATTTGTTACAAAAGATGTAAATTTTGATAGTTCTTTTTGCCTCTTTAGGGCTCAAAATCAGTTTGTTATATCTGTAATTTCATGATAACTGAGTTCATTTTAATTGTAAAATTTTACAAGAATTTGTTTAAGAGTTTTGCCTGGGACACCAAAAAACTTTTCCATATCCAAAATTTTGCTCTATGTACTTAAAAGAGTTTTACTGTACTTAGGAATTTTATTGGCTGAATAAGTGTTACTAAATAGAGCTTCAGATTTTGTGTGGTTTTTTTTCACTTTCTAAAGTCAGTTCAACTTCTCTTTTAATAGGGAAGATCCTTCAGGTGGTGAATGGCCACTTTGATGTGGTGACCTGTATCACGCGCTCTGAGTGTAACCTGAAT
Organism: Magallana gigas; assembly: GCF_963853765.1. NCBI lineage: Eukaryota > Metazoa > Mollusca > Bivalvia > Ostreida > Ostreidae > Magallana > Magallana gigas. The sequence continues at coordinate 52,881,678 of NC_088854.1, read as the reverse complement.
CAGGACTGTTACATTGTGACCGGGTCCAAGGACTGTACCGCCATGGTCTGGATGTTCACCTCCAGGAACCAGGCCATCATAGGCGACAATGGAAGTAAGTGGATCTACTACATCTTGTGGAATTTCTGGTTCATGAACTGTTTTTCCTCTGGTGTATGGAACATTTAGAGTGTTTGCAGGCTTATTTTCATTCACACAATTATAAGGGCAAATTTTGTTCGTATACATATTCATTGAATACCAAAGAACTATATATGATATGAGTTAAATTTGGCCCCCATAATTCCCCTTTTTTTAAAGTGTTTCTGGTACAATAAAATGTTGTGTTATATTTTAGAAGAGTTGATGTAAAATATATTTTTCACCTATTAATTTGATTTGCACACACTGGCAGTATATGATGTCAGAAGTGACGTTATTTCTATAATTCAATCAAAATCAGTCAAAAATTGACATTTTTATATTTTAATGAATGGGAAATATAGAGCACATGCTTGAACAAGGAAAATTTGTTTGTCACTTATAAGCCTTGGCTAGATACATCTCTGATTTAATTACGGTATTTTGTTTGTTCAAGGATGCGCTCTATGTTTTCTGAAAGAAAAATTGCTTTAAAACAAGTTGTTTTACGCTAAAAATGCACAAATGGTGGGAAAAGGTTGTCTTTACAATATCATATTTCTGAATTGTTGGCAGTTGCATGAAAATGAATATTATGTTAAAACATCACACATATATCTGTACAAAGAGAACAAATACTACAGTAAAATGATAATGTTCATTTTAGGGGCCATTTTAGGCCCATATCATATATAGTCCTTTCTTAGATTTTGCTGTTGAGTTGATTCATGAAATAAAATGTGCCACTGATTGCACTTTCTTAAAACTCTTGTACTGGTATAACCATTTTCTATGAATATACCTATCCTTTAAATCTACGAAAAGTGATGCCCATGAACATTTATGAAAACACAGTACATGTATTAGGTAACTTGCAAACAGTGAATTAAGTATTGTTTAACTTATTTAATTTCAGTGAAATGAAATATAAAATAAATTTCAGAACCATTGTGTGAAAAAATTGGGAAGTAAATTTATTCTTTTCTAAATGAATACCTTGTCATTTAATATGATAATTTCTGACCCTGTTGAGAAACTCTATGGGAACCGGTATAACTATTATTTATTATGCTATAACGTTATACATATCATTTCAGTTTATGATTGTTTATTTGCTATTTATCTAGGGATTAGGAAAGAATGCAGAATGGCTTGTGCTGTAGGTTGTGTTTTATTTTACAGGTCTAGAACACCCCACTCCCAAGGCCACCCTCACCGGTCACGAGTCAGAGGTCATTTGTGTGGCTGTACTCGCTGAACTTGGACTAGTACTGAGCGGCTCTAAAGGTAACGCAACTGTCCACCATCTACCTCAAAAGTTTGTATGGCACTGTTCAGCTATCATTTTTTTATACAAACATCTCAAAACTGTGATGTCATGGCAAAGCATACTCAATTGGATTTTATGAATTACTCATAAGAATTACTTTATTTTGGGAAAAAATTGTTCAGTAAATATTGTGTAATATCAAATCAGTTAACTTGAAAAATTAAATCACAAATATATAGATGAATATGATGTTAAATTGATGTTTAAACAGGCGGTGCTTGCTTGGTCCACTCTCTGAATGGAGACCTCTTGCGATCCCTGGACCCTCCCAAAGGCTGCCTGTCCCCAGAGCTTATCATTGTGTCCAGAGAGGGCTTCGTACTGGTCAAGTTTGACCAGGGACATATATGCAATTTCAGCATCAATGGACGTCTGCTACAGAACGTGAATCACAGAGATGTTGTACATGTAAGACTGTTACTTCATCAAAATGTAGACTATGGAGAATCAATCCATGACTCGCTGTACTTAGAATTGGGATATTTTTGTTATGTTTAAATTAATTTATTTACAAAACAGCATTTTGATTTATTATTATTGAATCTGCGAATCAAATTCAGTTACTTTCTTTTTTACAAATATTATGACCTTTTTGATTGCTGTATTAATGAACAGATTGTATAAGTGGATGGTTGACAATTTCAATTTTATGATTTAGTGAATATGGTACATGTCTATCTGTCTTATCCTTGCAATGGTATGTCACTATACTGTTACGCTGTGTTTTGTAGACGATGATACTGAGTCGAGACGGACAGTACATGATGCTGGGTGGGGACTCTGGGATCGTGGAAGTTTGGAGGTCACATGATCTAACTCTTCTGTATACGTACCCCCCGTGTGATAGTAGCATCAGGTCACTAGCCTTAACGCACGACCACAAGTAAGTCCTAGTATCAGATTGTACTGAAAATAGATGGATAAGGGGACCCATTGGGAAACCATGTACAAATGACATGATTGCTGTCATTAAAATAAAAACAATATTTGAACTCGGGTCCATGATAAAAAGAGGGGTCTGAAAGCCTTGCCCCTACACATACTTTGTCCAAATGATGCTTACATTTCTTAACAGTAATGATGTATTTATGTATATGTCCTTTATTGATTCCAAATTTCTCCATTTTATTTTCATACCTATCTTTTACAGGTTCTTGCTAGCAGGACTTGGCACAGGGTGTTTGCTGGTCTTTAACATCGACTTCAACAAGTGGCACCACGAGTTCCAGGAGAAATACTGACACTCCCTCTCTAGTCTCCAACATTCCAATGTGTGTGGGGGTGGGGCTTTGGGTTGAGGCTCACAGAGGGCACACTCCCCCTCCCCCTGGATTTAGGTCACTGTATGAATTATTGCGATGCAATATCTTGTTTGTGGATTTATTCTGTGCAATGTTGACTTCATAGCCCGGACGTAAATGTGTTTTAATATTAGGGAATCATGTAGCTGTTTATTAGAAGAGTGGGTTTTTTTATATTCAGTTAGGAGGGAATCTGTGATAGTTAGAGAAATATTTATTTATAAAGCATGAACAACATACTTCTATTTTTTCACAAGTGCAGTGGAAAAATGACACATAATTTATAGATGGAATATGCTTTCAAAGTGTATGTCTACTAGAATAACATTCCATTGGACAGCTGGTGTGATATTTCCTCCTATTTAAGGAGATCTGCAGATGCTTGTTAAGTTTTAGTTCTGAACTGAAACCCATATGTACCAAAAATGTTTATTCAGCTTTTTCATATGTAAAAAATTATATCATTATGCAAAATAATGGCTTATTTAATGAAATTATAGCTTTTTTTCTTCAAGTGCCCAGCCATTTTTTTTTTCATATCTAAGATATATCCTGACTTCGTAGCTCTGATGTCTGTAGGCTGGGGGTTCTATATGGGGGACACAGGCTACATCTGGCCCTGTACACAGTGCACATACATATCATCTCATCCCTCATGGCGTGTTAGGTTGTGTATCAGTCACTAACCAATGGCTGCTTGTCTTTATTTTATGCTGGATTTGTAAGGGAAATTGTGATTTGTTGTTATAAATAGAACCATAGCCTAATAAACTATTACACTCAGACTCTGTTTTCTTCATTTATCAAGAAGTAAACATGATTATGACAGTATATCTTTTTTTATTTTAAAAATGGTGTTCATAAAATACAAACTGAGTATGTCTTTAATACACTTGCACATAGATTGCATTGAAATGTTGTATACGAGAACATGAATGCATTTTTTTTTTACAATATTATAAATAAAATGCAGAAGAAATAAAAATTAAAATGACGTAATAGTACATATAACGCACATATGTAAATCAAGTGGAAGTATGGGGACACAGCTACAAACAAAACACAATTTAGTGTGGAATTTGAACCATATTTGACTGAATTTTTTGTTGTTTAGTAGTAATAACACATTTTTGGTAAAATATTGCTATATGAGTATTTGATACTTTAAAGTATATTCATACATTTATATGAAAACGAATGTACAACTTCAATCCATTTATACAGAATTTTTTGTCAACAGAGGATTACAAGTAATGCTAGCAGTAAATCGTATTGAGTATCGGTATATGAGAAATCCTTCACAATTTTCTAAACAGCAAAATTCCTTCAATCCCTCAGTGGACTGAAGTCAAGATATAATTGTGTTTCCACTGAAGTACAGTACTTAGCGTGATCACAGACGTGATAACTTTTAACACAGGGTATGCACCTCTCTCTGTTTTTTGTAAACATCATGGTTGTTCAAAGGGACATCTTATATATTGGAACCAGTCACGGTTCCAATCTACGAAAGGTTCTTCATATATTAATGCTAGTTATTTAATTTGAAATCTTTCGAAACACTCGGACCTGGAAAAAATATTGTACATTAAATCTATAATGGCCTCCTTTTCTATTTGATAGTGAAATCTACTCGCTGTGATCATCATCAATATAGTAGATGGGGTTGTCCTGGCTCTGTAGTGGTTCCTCCTCCTTAGGAACAAGCTGCAGGTGCTCGCTCCCCGGGGATGAGGGTGAAGGCGATGGGTGGGACACGGTGGACTGTCTCTCCAGTGTCCCCGTGATGCCCACCATCAGTCCGTTCTCGTTAGAATTGACACGGAGCTGTATACTCTCCATTAGAGTCTCTTTCTCTGTTTCATGTGCATCGCCATTACTGTGCCCATTGGTGTTAATGTCTGCGCCTTTCTCCGTGTAAGTTACGGCAGGGCGCGGAATTTTCGTTAGTGTGAAATCTTCGGCCTGATACATGTTAGCGAATTCAAATGTGCGTGTTCTTTTGCGGTGGTAATATTCGCGAATGCAGATCACCAGGCCCACGAGTATTAAAACGAGGCAGAAGGAGCCTGCGGCGATGAGGACAATGAGGTCAATCTCCTCGAGCCCCGCGGCCCCGGGCGGCGGAGTTTTGTCTGACGTAATCGTGGGCTCCGTGTTTAACTTCAATGCTCGGTAATATTCCAACTGTCCGGATATTGTAACATTAATGTGAATATCACTTACTATTTCTTTCAGGGAAGTGCACAGTTGTTTGAAATAACTTTGTGGAATGAAGACATATGTAAAAGTTATTCGTAAAGGTTCACAGGCAATGTTATCAGCTTTCACCAAATAAGATTTGCGGACAAGCTTGCCTTGTAACTGATTCCAGAAAGCCTTCAAGAGAAGTTCATCATTCACGAGTGGTACACAGTTTCCCTGAAATACCATCTCAAATGTTTGGTTCACAAACTGCATATCCTCGGGATGCGGTAGGCTCGTTGTGGCTGTAGGTTGGACAGTGACGTTGGTGGGGAAATCACTAGAACTAGAGGTCACGGCTGTAAACTCTGTTGTCGTTGAACTAGCGCTAGAGACCGCGGAATGTTGTGATTCACCACTGGTTACCGACTCGGAAACAGTGGTAAAAACAGAAGGTGGTCTACTGAGCGGCTGGGTCATGGACGGAAAGACAGTGTTGACCACATAGCCGGTTGCGTGTGTTGGTGCGATAGAAGACGCTTCACTGGGCCCTGTAGAAGACCCCAGGACATCAGATGAAATGATGGAATGTTGAGAGGCGTGGTCCGTAGAGGAAAGTGAGGTCCCAGACGATTCCAGTCCGGGGGAAACAGAAGGGGGTGTGGAAGTTGCGACATTGGAAAGCTGTGTTGTAACACTCTCCTCTAGAAAGCTGCTTGTTTGGAATGAAGAATGGGGGGTGGTGTTCTTTGGTAAAGAACTCGATATTGAATCGCTTGCGTTTTGAAGACTTACGGAATTATCAACAAAAGAGCTAATTACTGGGTGTGTTGACGTTTCCAAAAGCAACGAGGTTTCCATGTTTGTTAGAGTTTTTAAAGACCAGGAAGATGATGGAGCCATTGATGAGTCAACGAACCGGCTTGACGATACAGCTGAACTGTGAAAGTCTTCCGATGTAACCATTGTGGTGTCTGTCGCGATTATAACATTCGTTAAGGTTACGTTCGGTGGTAGCGACGAAGAGGTAAATGGTAGCGATGAAGTGGTTAGTGGTAGCGACGAAGAGGTTAGCGGTGTTTGTGGTAACAATAAAGAAGTTCGTTGTTGCAGTGGAGAGGTTAATGATAGTGATGAAGATACTTGTGGTAGCGTTGAAGAGGTTAATGATAGTGATGAAGATACTTGTGGTAGCGTTGAAGAGGTTAATGATAGTGATGAAGATACTTGTGGTAGCGTTGAAGAGGTTAATGGCTGAGATGAAGAGGTTAATGGTTGATATGAAGAGGTTAAGGGCTGAGATCCAGAGGCTGTTGGTAGCGACGAAAAACTACTTATGACCGAATCTGTTGCAGTTGACTGTATATTGACGATCATTCTCCCTGTATTAAGCAACACAGAACTCGATGTCTCTGATTGACTAGCCGAATCAGTCATTTCCGTTGTAGATATTGGTGACGAAGGGACAATAGTAACATCAGAAATTTTGGGTTGATGTGAGGTGATGCTATCGCTGTGAATGGAGCTGTATGGTGCTGTAGATGGCTGTAAAGTCGTGCTGTGTACCGTGACAACGTTCGATGATGATCCCGCGAACACGGACGATTCGGACGACGACGAGACTGATGATGTTTCCGTTGTGTTTTCAGACACATAGCTCTTTGTTGAAAACACTAAATGTTCGCTGGATGATATATTGGCTGAAGTTTCAAAAACTTGACCGCTTGGTCTTGAGATGACCTTATTTTTTAGGGCCAAGGCTACAGTAGAAAGGTCATTTGCTATTGAAGTAGGTCCGGTGTTAGTGGCGGAGGAGGGCTCTATCTCCTGGGTAGGAGCGGTCATTGTAGACGATGTTAGATACACTGACGACGCTAGGTTAGATGTCGCGTGGGTTTCTTCTGGCATGCCGGAAACCGTTTCATCTCCGTTAACATTACCTGCAATAATGGAACGAGTGGAAGTAATGATTCATCGATCTCTTTAAGTGTAGGGAGAAAAATATTTTTCAACAGAACTATAAATATCGCGGAGGTGAAAGATTTGAGAAAACAGGATATTATTAGGGGCCCGCTGAGTCTTGAGAGTCAAGAAATAGGTTACTTCGTTTAAAAGCGTATAATTACCCAGAATAATGATGTAAATTGTTACTCTCCACCACATGGCCAAACCAATTGTCTGTACACTGCACACCTAGAAAACGAGAGAAACAGAATCGGCCTCAAATCAGTACTGAGAGATTGGGGACCTCGCTTGAATGTCGCTGTATCGGCACTGCGACGTTCATCTTATTAAAAAAGTCAGAAAATGGCTCCATCAGATTCATCTCCTTAATTTAGAAGAGACTGATTAGTCTGTGTTTATCGACCAGTCCTGAGTGGCCGAGAAACAAGCGCCGCTCTCGGCTCGCGCACTTTTGGTGCACTCTGTGAATCAGGATGACAAATACTACAATACACGATGTTAACATCGATGAATTATGTAAACTACAAGAAATTCTAATCGGAAGAAAACATCTCTTTACTTGACTAAAGCACAGCTGCATTAATTAAATTTATTAACATACCTTTTGTAAATTTTGTTGCGTGCAATTAGGAAAAGCGTTGTACAATGGTTTACTTAAAACTCTAAAGAAAATTGTTTATTATAATTAGTTTTGAGTAAACGCCATATTACCAAGAGCGCGATGGTATCGTACCTTAGGGCCCTTAAAACATTCCGCTTTGTGTCCCCCGAGATAAAGCGACACGGCCCCTAGATAACGCCATTGATGAGGGGATCGCATTACAGAATTTGTGTTAAATTCTGATAAAGCCATTGCGACTGTCACTTTCAAAAACTCTTTAGCGTTATTTCACCACAAATAGTTATTTTTTCTTTATTCAAAAGCTGTGTAAGTCTTCGTGTTAAGTACTCCAGATGTCTGAAGAGTCGCGTTTAACTTTAGGCGGGATGGAAAATTCTACTCGGAGACACCGAGGGTATAATAGTGAGTGTTGGAGTGTTGGGGCCCGCCCACCGTATGACACAGAGCGCTTTGTCTCCGTACCACAAAGATCAACTATTCATTGCATAACATACATTACACTTATAGCCAGCTAATACTTATTTTTAAATCTCTAAAGAAAAATAGTTAACACGAAGATTAGAAGAACAAATATCAGTGGTATATTATGAATGTCATCTTAAAAAGTAAAATAAATATTTAAAAAGAAAAGTTATCTATACGCACAAAATAAAATTGTCGTAACTCACTTGTTATGTAGTAAAAAAGCAGTTCTCCGAGAGATTTGAACGATTGTCTCCTGCAGCTGATTATACATATATAAGTATATAGTATTTACCTTGAAGCACCGGACTCTGCGAGGGTGTGAGGTTGAGTGTTATCTACTCATTATGGGAGAAGAGAGGAAATGTACCAGTCGCGTTAGGAAATGCACAGTTAATAATCCGCTAATCACTCACCTTGCACGGTTTTCTGGGTCGTCAGAGGTGGGATGGGGATACAGTTCTTTCTCCCTCTCCGTTACGGGGTAGTATACATTATAAAAAAAATGGTTTATTTATTTCAGCGTTAGATATTTTGAAGTGTTTTTTGGGAGTTGCCTCGACTTTTTTGATTGTTACTATCAATGAAATAGGATGCTGTATGATGTTTGATTGACGGCTGAGGGTGTGTCTTCATAGGCGCCCATTAAAGAAGGGGATGCTTGAGTACTGAGTGGACGAGAGTTGAATTACTTCATACACACTAGGCAAACAGTCATGGGAAATTACTATTGAAGTGTTATCAAAAAGATTTTCTCAATCAAAATATACTTTTAGATATAAAAACATGTTGTAATGATGTTATTGAATGTTTATCAAAGGAATAATCTATTTCTAGTTGAAGGTTGTTTAGGAAATTGATTGTTGTGCGTGATATTTGGAAGCACTGGAATATGTAGTCATTTTCTCAGTATTGTTCCAATATGCATACACATTTATCAGTGCCACCCCCACCCCTTCACCCCACCCTAACCTACGCCTTAATTTCGCCTTCCACCCGGCTCTACTTTTTGTGAGTCAAGGGTTTTCAGTCCCGTCCCACAGAAACGTTTTTGGGGACAGAGTGGACCAAAAACCCGGCCTTATTTCATGGAGATGATTTATGTCACCGTAAGTGGTATGTATATATACGGTCTGTCGGACTCTCTGTGTCCACATATGGAATTCAGCTTTACCGGGGTGTAAATAATTTGCTCGTACTTGATGTTCCAATAAAGAGATTTCTGACATTTTCCTATGCTACTTAGCCACCGCACAAACTTACACCCATCGCAGGTATTTTTCTGAATCTACATGTTCATAAGCAATAAACTTGCTCGTAGAAAACGTTAATTTCATATTAATTTCTGCATTGTTTCAGAAACTCAACGCATTGTGACATTTAGTTTCAAAACAAAGCGACCACTGTATGGTTGACATGGCAAAACTAACTTGCACACAAATGTTGGAATTCCAGTCTGGCTCATTGTATTCAAATAGTTTATTACAAACAAATGTTTATTAATGCTCCGAACTGCGTTCCTGTTGCTCAAACTGGAACACGCCTTGTAACGTGATGAAGGTTTGATAAGTGTGTGGTGTATCATTCAAGAACTTCTACAACATCCCAGGCTACTGAGCGTGACCAGAGAAAGCGGCCCATCCTAGTGTACTGATAAAAGCACAACTGCTGCGCTCTGTATAATTTATCAACTTTTTATTGATTGATTCGTATTATTGTAAGTCATATAATACATTGATATAGATTTTAGATATTTGGGAAGTCAAAATACGTAAATAATGTACAGACAAATACTCAAGCCTGGAGCATATCGAAATCATCCGTAATTGCTAAGCTTTTGATTGACTACAAATTATATTATTAAAGTAATTAAGAAAATAAAAATTACTTGACATGAGGATTACTCAGTTACATTCCATATAAAGCAACCCATCTCTTGCCTAAACATCATTCTAAAATTATCACAAAACATATATATCCAATATTTCATACTCAATGTTATCAAAGTAACTTCTTTAAAACGAGGATGACATTTCGATCTTTGCTCAGTTTATTCGTCCTTGAAGGTCTTGACCTTACCTTGGATTGGAGCTTATTTGCTGATATCTCTACCAGACATGACCTTGACCCTTTCCTTTCTGACGTGTGTCTCGTCATCATGGTATTCTGTGTCATTGGAACCTTGACTTTTGTGTTGGAGCTCTATTTAAAGTACATGGAAATTTCCAAACCAGAGAGTGATCTTAACCCGGATGTATTTTCAGCTGCTACCACGTGGTTAGAGGACATCCCTGTGATCGGTTTAGGTGTGTACGTGGCTATGACCTTGAGGTCGCACCTGTCACTAGTTCTGTATGTCAAGGCCGTGTATGCCATATTTGAGGCGGTGATTAGACTAGGGACTTTGTACTGTAGAGGAAACCGCTCAGGTAATTGGACACAGTGTTTGTTTTTCAGTCAACTGTTCTGCTTCTTTGCAATAGTTTCGTGTTCAATGACAATTTTATCAGTCATTGTTCTGTAGTTTGTTCTAATTGAATAAGTTATAAAGGGCTTTTGTTGAGTTGTGCCTGCATGCATTTGATCCTTGCACTATAGTAATTATTTCCACTTTGAGTCTAAAACTAAAACCATCAAAATATATCTTTAAAAATAAAACTTGCTTCAACATTTTAGAATTATACGTGTTATTTAATATCGGTTTTGTTTTTACCACGGACGTATATACAGTAACATATACGTCCCCAATTTTACATGCATCTCGTTGATTTTGTACTTAACTTATACTATATAATTATAGATGTGATATTGATTATATATCATTTTCCCAAGTGTTTTATATCTAGATTTTAGGTTAGTTTTTGGAAAATGCAAAATTAAATCCTCTTTTAAACATTTTAAAGATAAGCATTCAATAATTTGTTCCTACATATCATGCATATATTGTATTTATAATGGCTTGATTTTTAGTTGTGTTCAGTTTTTATTTATTTAAATTAGATAAAAAACAACATAAATGGTCGAATTTAACGAAATTATCTACATATTAATTTTTATCGTTCAGATAAACTTAACAAGTGCCCCCTTCCACCATCTTGAGCAATCATTCAGTGGTGTTTTTTGCGAATAAGAATGACAGCTTTAAGTAATATCAGTACTTTGATTGTATTCTTAAATATATTTTTAGATAGGGGTTTAAAAAACCAATTCACTGCAAATATCTTAACGATAGTTGATTTTCTTTATTGGCTATCTGAGTTCTTTCGTTACAGTAAAATAAATTTATTTTTGATCCAGGTGATTCTCTGCGGAGTATGTATACAATCTGCACTTCCGGTTGAAATTGTTGTACGAAAAACAGAAAAGAAAAAGGCGACTGGACAGTTGAATAAAAAGCAAGCTTCAAAATGATGGAATTAAATCTTACACGGGTGGACTACCTGCAGGTTATTGTCCTGAAATATAGTAGTTTATTTTTTGACAGCTCTTAATGAAAACGTCGAGGAATTGAATGATTTTACCTCAGACTGCATTTGTCAATGTCTGAAGTAGGCCTTGTTGTCGATATTATTTTATACCATATCAGCATGTAAACGTTTTATTTTATTTGTATGTGTTTTGAAATACAATCTTTAACCCTATAAGCATGATATCGGGGAGAGAGAGAGAGAGTGAGAGAGATTCTCTTTAAAAGTCTTTTGCTTATCTAGCTGACGCAAAATCCCTGTCTTTTTCACCGTAATATCATTGGGCAATTAATCAGTGTGCATAGCTGTAAAGTATTTGATAGTGGGAAAACTGCAACATCAGTCATATCTTTGCTAGCTTATGCCCCAGTCACACATTCACGGATTAAATGCCGGATTAGCTACGGAAGCGATCCGGAATCATTCATGGCGATATGTATTTACCCGTGGCTTTTCCGTCTGTTATCGTATCCAAACGCAGCAATACTTGTATAGCTGCGACAATTTTTGAACATGTTCAAAATTCCACTACGGATGAAACCACCGTAGTACTACCTTAGAAAAACTTACTAAACCGTTTTAGAACGTAGAAGTCCGTTTTAACTCCGTATAAATCCGTAGTAATTCGTATGTATCAATTTGTATCCATTCCGTAGTGCATCCGTACTAACTCCGTATCATTGGATTTTCCAGTGTCAACCGTGGAAAATATTCCGTAGTAGAACCTAGGAGTTGATCTGTGAATGTGTGACTGGGGCATTAACTATTATTTGATTTTCCGGTGTTAACCGTGGAAAATATTCCGTAGTAGAACCGTGGAGTTGATCTGTGAATGTGTGACTGGGGCATTAGGGTTGCTGATGTATGTCACTGCAGTGTTTGAATTGTGTCATTCAATTTAATGACAAGTGCTTGGAGGAATATTTTCAAGAACTTTGGAAGAATTTGCACCAAACAGTAATGATTTTGATGATGACACACACTTTTGATTATCATTTTGAAGGAAGAAATTTGTAGTTCACATTTGATTCAACTAAATACATTTGTGTGAAGTGATAGTGAATCGGCCTGCAATACAATAGATTTACTTTTGTGGTATATTTCAGGTGGGTGTCACATCCAGTAAGTCCATGCGTCTCCTTCCTCCCCAGATTCCTGGCAAACCACAGAGAGTAAGTATTTAGTATGTTACCATAAATAGAAAAAAAGTCATAATTGACCATTAATCAGTGTTAATGGCATTATTCACTAATTTATACAGTATGACTTGCATCTATAGTTAACATCTGTCAGTAATGTATGATGATAGAATCATCAAAACAAAACAAAATTTGTCAAAGAGATGTTGAAAGCTAGGTTTAAGCAATATATCTACCTGGTATGTTTATAAATACTGTTATCAAAATTACCTTTCCTAGATATAGCTATGATGTAAACAATAGTGTTTTACCCCACTAACCTAGCTGTTCTATTTTAAGATTGTTGTGGGAGATCACAATGGAGAGCTTCAGTGTCTTGGTATGAAGAAAGGAGAAGCAGTGGTATGAACTTAACCCCTCCCCTTCAAAAAAAAAAAACAAGAAAAAAAACATATTAAAGAAAAACTGGACAAGCTTATCATAATGTGACTATGCAAAGATATAATATTAGAAATATATTTAAATGTCAAAATATGAGCTACTTTTTTAGCCTAGAGGGAACATGAATGAATATTTTTTCTGTTTAGCCTGTTTTTAATGCCACGCTTAAAAAGAAGATAACTCGTGTTGAGTTAGGAGGACCAGTGGGAGGAACAAGGGAGAGAATTTTTGCAACTTCAGGGTCAGAGATCAAAGGCTATACCAAAAAGGGAAAGAACTTTCTAAGCTTTGACACCAGTCTTGCGGAACCAATCCAGACAATGTAATTGAGTAATCCTTAGTGTTTGTTAGGTTAATGCAATTTTACATTTTCAATAACTCTTAAGGAATTTGAAGTTCTGTGTGTCTTGGTGTTTGCTTGTTTAATGCAAGGAAATTTAATGTTCAATATGAATGTCCAAGGTTACTGTTACCGGTAGTAACTGTGTCAGATTTATAAATCCTGTAATCAAAGGCTTTGTTTTACAGGTATGTTGAAGGAGCAGAGTTATTTACCTGTGGTAACTATGTCTACAATCATTACCATGACTGCAAGGATGCCAACCACTTTCTGTCAGCTGACAGCATCTGTGATGTCATTTGTATTCCAACCAATAAGGTTCCAGATGTCACACCAGTTTTAGCTTGTCAAGACAGAGTATTACGAGTCTTACAGGTATGTCACATGACCCATCAGTATACATATCTGAATAGTCTATGGGAAGCTTAGAAGGAGTTGTTTTGAATTGCTTTAATGATTTTACATTTTTGTTTTATTCAATTTTTTTCAAAATTTTACAAGTTGATTTCAAATTTTCTTTACAGTTACCAGATATTTTAAATTATGAACATATTTCTAAGAAAGTGAGATGTAAAACTCATCAAAGAAATAAAGAGTCTCTTTCAAAATACTAGTTCATTCTGACAATTACTTGTACATAGAGTGTATCTGTCTTGTACTCTCCATACATAGACACTTGTGTACTTGCAGGACTCTGATTTGCTATACGAGGTGGAGGTCCCTGGGCCTCCCTCAGTGATGCAGCTCTATGGAAATGATGGGGGTGAGTCTGATGTCTAGACAAGATATTCCTCATTTTGTTAGGGTCTGTCCAGTTAAAATACATGAACATTCTGGTTTTTTTTCACAATTTGCTTGACAATTTACTTGTGTGAAAGTTTCCAGATACAGTGAAAAATGTTCACGTGGTCATTTGCAAATGAAAGACACAAATTATCTAGTCAATGTAGACTGATAATAGTATCTCATTAAATGCTCCAATATTTCTTTAATACTTGGTTATGCCCTTGATATCTAGGGGAGGAAGGGGATGAGATTTTGTACGGGACATCTGATGGAAGAGTGGGCCTAGTTCAAATCGGAAGGTAAGCAGTAAAAGGCTGATTGATTGATTGAAATATAGCAGTTTAAAATCATGTAATAATTTTTTTTTAAGATGGTTCTTGTTAATTGAAGGAGTTACATGTACATGTATTTGTGTTTTTATTCAGAATGGCTCCATCACATCGCTGGGAATTGCCAAATGAAAAACGAAATGGAGGTAAGAAATAGACCTGAGAAATTTCATCACTGGATTAGAAAATAAGTTTTTCATATAAACAAAGAATATATTTATGTTCTGTAATTTGCAGGAGTATTGGCCCTTGATAGTTATGACATCACTGCTGATGGTGTCCTTGACCTGATTGTTGGACGAGATGACGGTCTAGTGGAGATCTACAGCTATGACGAATCAGACGAACCCATATTTAGATTTAAACAGGTAAGCACTCGTTCTTTTCAATTCATTTAATAAACCATGCAACTATGGTCTATAAATTGAAATGTAATAAAAATCCAACTCTTGCCTGTTTTGCAGCAATTAAGTGAGAGTGTGACTTCAGTACAAGGAGGTGTAATAGCTACACAAGGATTTGACGAGATTATTTGCTCTACATATGCAGGTCAGAATGATTTAAGAATTTATTTTAACTTCTTCATTTATTTAAAGAAAGTAAAGTACAACTGAATGTGCATGTATGCAAAAAAAAAATTTAATGTCATACAAAAAAAGATACAAAGCTTTATCAAATATTCTCCAAAGGAAAAAACATCTCTTAGTTCTTTGAGTCATTATTTTGATATTTCTTTTTCTGAATGAAAAATTCACCAGCACAAACTCCCAGGCATGTGAATTATGATTTTCTTTTATCTTTTTTAAGTACAGATGTATATCTATATCATTTTATCAATTTTACAAAAAGAAAGACCTTTGAATTGCTAACTCCCTTCGACCATTTTACTGACTGTTGCTGGATGATTTTAGGCTGGATCAGTGCTCTCACATCTGAGCCCAATATCAAAGAAAGCGGGCCAGATGTTTATCATCTCTCAGACCAGGGGCGCGAAAAAATTATTGGTCTTAGGTAACAAGGGTCTCACGGCTTGATCAGCTTATTTTTGCACAGTTTGCAGCATTTCTCCTGAAAACACGATGCTCTAGACTGCCAGCGGTTTTCTTTTACATGCATTTTGTGTTTCTTCGAATTTTTTTTAGCTAGGCAACAAATATAGAGTCAGAATAACAATATTTAATTTTTTAAAAATTTTATGTGTAAATTTTAAAACCATTTCTTGTGCTTGATATTGTATACCTGTGACAAAGGCTCTAGAGCAAAATGGGTGAATTTCCTCTCTATTTCCATGGATTACTTATTAACATTGTCTCCTTGTCATGGCAACCCTTGAGTTTTTTTCCATGTCACACCTTATACTTACCCTCCTGCAATTACTTCAGTACAATGATGCCTTCACACTCACAATCGTTTCACATGCTTTAATTTTACTCGAATATTTCCAACAGCATTAAACCAGTGCATGCCAGGAAGCTAATGGGTTAATAACTTTACTGAAAATTTAAATATCAAACAAATTTAGGGGTTAATTTTTGAAGAAAATCAAATGTTCTAGGGTTTTTAGATCACTGGCATTTTGGAGACTACGTCTGCCATTGTTACACCTTCCTGGCATGCTTCTGGTTCTAATACAGTTATCTGTCTGCTGTAACACTGGGTTGATGTGCACAGGTTGGGTACTAGGGTTGACTTCCGAGCAAATGTCCAAAGGCTTGAGCTCTACTCCCATAATTCCAGACACAGCGGCCAAAGCCAAAATCAACTCACTCAAGTATGTATAAATGGAGAAACACTGTACATGAGTTCTTTGTTGATGTAAGTATGCGACCTCAAAGATTTAGCCACTATGGGTCTGAACTTGTATTTCAATGCTAGTATTAGTGTTGTTGTTTATGCCCAGTTTTTGTACCAAATTGGTAAACTTTTTGATTACAGTTTATAGAATACAATGGATCAGTTTTAAAATCGGTCATTTTTAAAACTATCATTTATAGATAAAGATTTTTAAAATCTGATACATGTATTGTAAACATGTGCATTGATTTCCATATCAAGGACTTTTTAAATCCACAATTTATGTCTTGTGATTAATTTACACAATTTGAAGATTATTTGTAAGTACCTGTGACTAGTACTACACTAAAGTTATTTCTATTTTTAGCATATCAATTAAGATTCATGATTGGCTTCTCTTATATGCTTGTGTGGATATAGATTTAGATATTTGCACAATGATAATTTATCCATCTAAGTATTCATCTGATTTAATTCATTTGATATTCATCTTAGATATAATCCCTGATCTCATTTGAGTTTTCTGTGATTTTGTTAATCTAGAGGGGAGTTAGAGGAGTTGCAGCAGAAGGTAGTTACAGAGCGAGAGAAGTACCAGCAAACGGCCACCAGTAAAACCGCAATATCTGCAGTGCCTCACTTTGACATCAATGACAAATTTGTTCTGAATCGTGAAGATGCCAGCTACACCTTGAGTCTAGAGTTACAGCTACCTATTGACAATGTCCTTCTGCAGGTAACAATGTCCTTGTAAAGGTAAAAATTAATGTCTTTGTACAGGGACAATTAAGGAAAAAGGGTTATGTTTTCAAAAATCTTCTTCTCTACTCCCACACATGTTGGAAAAAAACCCTAAATGTATGATTACATCAATGATGTCCATAAAGTCTTTTACCAAAATTGTGAAACTAATGGCCTATGGATCAGGGTTCAGGCCCATGGGTGGGGTCAATAAGGACATATAGGAAAAATGCATTAAATCTTAGAAAATCTTCTCTACTCTCATATATATTTGAGAAATTTATATGCTTGGTAATAATGTCCATGAAGCTTTTTGCCTGTGATGTGAAATTCATAGTCCCTGTTTCAGAGGTTCAGGTCCTAGGATGGGGCCAATATTGACAAATGAGAAATTTAGCCATATAGTGAACATGTAAATTTTTTAGGTCCCTTAAGTCACTCGGGTAACCTATTGCGACCATATTTTAGGGAATTTACTTTAATTTCCTGTGCAATTTTTGGCATCTGGACCTAGGATATAAATAATCTGAGATTCTTCTGACTCTTGGTCCCCTTCCCTTCCCTTATTGAATTTTTTTAAACATCAAATTCAGATTAGGGATTATGGTTTAGATTCCAAAATGAAGCTTAAAATGCAAAAATGAGACCCACTGTCAGGTCCGTCTAAGGGTTATGGTACTCAGGTGACCATTAAGGCCTGTAGGCCTCTTGTTAGATTGTTTACTGGCATTGTATATCAAATATGGTAAATGTATAATAGAAACAATTAAGAGATGCAATGATGCTATCTGATTTCTTGTTTTAGAGTGATGTCCCCATAGATCTTTTGGATGTGGAGAAAAACTCAGCGGTGGTCAGCTACAGCGCCTGTAACCCTGAGGTCAGTACAATCCGTGATCATATGACAGTGTTTGCTAATAAGGTCAGAGTATGCTCAAAGTAAACCAGAGTAATCTCCCTTTTGATGTTTATACATGACCATTCTATAAGCACCCTTTTCATTAATGTTTACATGTTTATTTAATTGAAACACCACTAAAGCAGTTGTTAAATGAAGAAAAAGGAAGAAAATACAGATTGATTTTAACAGATAGACTTATTGCATTAATTTTCTTGATTTTTGTTTTAATTTTGTAGGAGGGTAACTTTCTTTTGGCCACCTACCGCTGCCAAGCAAACACAACTCGTCTAGAGCTTAAAATCCGCTCCATTGAGGGGCAGTATGGTACCCTTCAAGCATACATCACCCCTAGGGTCCAACCGAAAACCTGTCGGGTTAAGCAGTACCAGATCAAGCCATTGTCTCTACATCAGAGGACCCATGTGTTCGATGATGCAAGGTATGAGTTCAAATAAAGTGATGTGATATTGATTTTACCTGTTGGGAATAACAAGAATCTATCATAAAAAACCAATTGGCATGGGTATATTTTCAGTGATTTTACAAAATAGCCACAGAAATTGTCCTCTTTTTACTATTACTGATAGCAAGAAATACAAAAGGAAGATTCACAATTTCACAAGTGATCAATATTTTACTGATTTGTATTACATTTACATGGTAGGTAACCATTTTGTTACAAAAAATAGCTTGTAAACTCTATTACCCAGTACTAATATTAAGTTGATTGGATCCTCAAAAATTACGACCATTGAACCCCAACAAACAATGGGGATTCCTCAACATGGTAACTGGACTTTGAAGTACAGACATTGTCAGAGTGCTAACTGTGTTACAGGCCTTTGAACACCATCAAGTTATCAGGGCCATTCAGTCTGGCTGAGGTCCACTCCTGGGTCTGTTTCTGTCTCCCTGAGCTCCCTGAGAGGACACCCCCAGGGGACTGTATCACATTCCATTTTGTGTCCACATTCCTTGACACTCAACTCGAGTGTGTTTACAGGTGAGTGAGAACAATGGAGAATTTTTCTCGTACTTTTTGATAACTTTCATTTAGTAGCTTTTTTAAAATCTATTTCATTCATTATTAAGTGGTTGGGTTGATAGATCAAATCTTATTTTTTTCATCACTAACTTCAGGCTTGATACATTTAATGTAAAATGCAAAGGTTTTCACTAAATATGCATATATTACTCTTATGTTTATTATTATATTAAATGCAATCTCATTTGTGGGTTTTCCTGCAAATTGCCCAAAATTGATACAAAAGATTTGTGCTGATATATTAGTGAAGTTTTGCTTGTAGTTCTTTAGATGGAAATAAAATCTTTTGTATGGAGTTTAATTGATATGAATAAATAATTTTTGTAATTTTTTAATCAACTTTTATTCAAGCCATTATTTTTACTGACATTGAAAAAAGTAATTTTTGGAAAAATAGGAGGCAGTAGTGAGCTCAAAACAATTACCATAAATATAGATATTTCAATGTGGAGTCAAAAGGGGGCTTGATAAATGTTGTGGTAAATGCACTGCTTTACAATTTTTCTACAATTTTAATGTTTTTAAAGTTTTTATTATATGTTTGATTGACACGATTTATGTGGATTTTGTCAGGACTGGATTTGACAGGTTTGTATGCTATTCCTGCACGGCGTGTTTGTCATGCACTGGTTGTTTGGTTCCACTAGATGTTATCTTGATCCTGAATTTGACCTTTGTCACTATACCATTCACCTTTGAACTCAAGTTTGATCCAATTTCCTGTTATATTCTGCCATTCTTTGCAAGTTATTTTCTAAAAGAAAAAAAACAAAACAAAAAGAAAATGTGTTCAATCTGCCACAAACTTGTTGGTTCTCTGCCTTACAGCTACATGTATGTACCCTGGTATCTGATGCTACACTGTTGTTCTTCCTGCAATATGTACATGAATATATTTTCATTATTAGGCAAATAATTGCGTTGACTTCTGAAGATGTAAATGACCAGAATATGCTTCAATCATTAGCCTAAGTACTAATGGCTTCACATGTATATTCAATTAACATGTAGATAACTAATGAAGCCTCTTAAGATTAATTAACTTGTTTAATGTACTACATTGTCTTGCAAGATAAATGTATTCATGCCCACAACATATTTGGCATATCGTGATCAAAACTAGATCAAATATATCCTGCATATATTATTTACTGAAGTAAATTTATTTACATATACCCAACTGCTTTTCTGCTCTGTGAATATCACAGAAACTATACATGGCGGTCTGAAAAGGACTGAATCTAAATTGAGGCCAAAAAACATGCATATATGTGATCAGGGAAAGCCTTGCTTACTTCAGATATAAATTGAATTGTGGCAACAATTAGTGCATTACCTGTATATGCAATGTCAGATATCTGCATCTCTGTTTCTATGCTTGTTATATTGTATGGGTATGAAATAAAGGAATGCATTGCTGCTATAAAGGATATATTTCAGTCAAAGGACTATGTGCGGTATTATGCATTTTTTGCCCCCAAAATTTAAGTTTTTTGAAAAGCTTTAAAAATAAGGTGGCAGATAGTTGAAAACACATTGATAATAAGTGTGTAAAAGGTTATCACCACAGTTACGTCATAATGTAGAAATGACGTCATGAGAATTGTCTTATTTTGATAAAATCAAGTTTTGTAGCAAAATATGGGTGTTTTCCGATGGTTTTTCGACTGAGAAACATCGAGCGCAGGCTTGCTCAAGTACCATCTTTTAGTATGATGTGTGTAATTATAGGAAGAAAAACATATGTTAAAATTGTACTTGAGCAGACCTGCGCTCTATACTTTTAAATGCAAAATATAAAAAGAAAAAATGACAATATTTTCTTTTTTTTGCAAAATTGCGGGAATTGTGTCATTTAGGTGACGTCATAGATAAACAACGAATGTGTAATGATGACTAAAATCAAGATAAAAGTGATAGGCATCCTCTGTACACTGATTTATGGAGATTTGATTTTTATACAGCACTATTTAAAAATTGGTTAAAATTGGGGGCAGATAATAAACCATACCAAATATAGTCCTTTAGTGAACTGACACATCTTATTTATGTTTATAATGTTATATTTTAGTTGTTAAGTAAAAGTATATTTTTTCCTCAGGTAGGACATATAATGTAAAAAGTTCTAATTTCTGTCAGGTTAAGACCATGCAGTGAACATTCCCAGTTTATGAAGGTTAAATTCATCATTCTATTTACGTATTAGGGATTATGTTTACATAGAATAATGTAAAGCTTATCTGATTGGTATTTATATTAATTGATGTTGTCAATTTTGCTTTTTTACAGTGGTAGTAATGCCAAGGTCACCAAGAAAGGTGAAGCTATATTTAGATCTGACAACATCTCAACCATCTCCATTCTTAAGGATGTGTTGACAAAGGAAGCAACAAAGAAAAAGATCAGTCTCAATATTACCTATGGTATATTTCTATATATTTTGATTATGGTTAGATGTAAAGAATTAAAATTATTGAATTTTTGCATTTGCAAATCTCAGTGAGATACCAGGTACTTAATTAATATACATTTACCTTATATCATGATGTCATGTTGACTTGTGCCACAATTTCATTTGCAGAAATAAATGATGACTCAATCCCATACACATTGAACCTGATACATCCGAAACTGGAATACCAACTCCTCCTAGCCAAAAAAGTTCAGCTCATTGATGCTCTTAAGGTAGATTGTTGATTTCTAGAAGAGAAAATGTTTCCCCCGACTACAACAATTTTATTGGAATATTAATTACATTTCATTTATCCAATGTATAGCAATATATAGTCAGAATATTGTTGTATTTTATAATTTTTATATAACAGGAGCTTCAGGTTCACGAGAATGACACAACTTTTATGTCGCCTGAATATCGGCAAATTCTTGAAGATGCCGAGGAGCTACAGGCTGAGTTCAAAAGACAGCCCTGCCACCTTGAGAGACTCTATGGTACACTATTTTTTAAATGTGTCAACATATTTTGCACTATATTATATACCTTATTGTTTTCAAGAGAGCTAGC
Organism: Magallana gigas; assembly: GCF_963853765.1. Lineage (NCBI taxonomy): Eukaryota > Metazoa > Mollusca > Bivalvia > Ostreida > Ostreidae > Magallana > Magallana gigas. Next base: position 52,859,689 of record NC_088854.1, on the reverse strand, counting down.
AAATTTCTATGAAAAACTTTCAGGTGTTATCCAAATTGCTACATTACATTTTTAGTCCGATAACTTGAACTTGTATGCTGACTACAAACTCTGATTCAGCATTGTAGAGTTTGTAGTCAGCAAACAATTAAGTTCAATTTATCGGACTAAAAATGTATTAGACATTTTACATCAAAATGAAAAATACACTGGAGTATGATGATCATAAATATGCTTCATATTAACAATGAAGTTACCAGAATCTCTTTCTATTACAGGAATGATCACAGACTTGTACATAGATAAGTTCAAGTTCAAAGGTCAAAATGTCAAAGGTCGGGTCCCTGCATTATTGGAGGTCTTGGATAACTATGATTTACAAACACTTGTGCAATTCTTCGAGTCTGGTGGAGAAAATCGGCCATCTTAAAGATGAAGCGTGTGCAAAGTCTCTGTTTAATGTAGTGCTGTCTTTGTTGGAAGTGATGAAGAACTGAACTGTCCTACGAACCGTCCATTGAAATGTTTTATCCTTAATGAAATGTGTTGGTCTGTGATAAATCTTATGAATATACATGGTACATTTGTGTGTATATTGCAAACTAAATGTCATTCATCATTGATATGATCGTTGTTGTGATTATTAAGAATCAACATCTATTAAAGTGGTAAATGTATTGAGATTGAATTCAAACCAACTTCACTGTTTAAAAGATACTATAATCAATAACCACTTTAAATTGCAGAGGTTTTTGCCAGTGAATTTATGATTACTGAAATTTATCTATAATGATAATATAAATCTACATACATATATGAATCAATGAACTCTTGAAATCATTACCTGGTAAATCTCATACTTAAGTCTGTCCCAAGATATTTTTGCCGCATATTTTCTTAGATTATTCTATATTTATAAATACCTCTTGATTCAGACAATGTTCATTCAACAGTATGAAAAAATCTTAAGATTTTCCTTTTGAAACACCCCCTCTAGCTTGTCAATTAAGTTTCAATTCATGGCTAAAAATTGAAAGTCTACGGGGATTATGCATTGCATCAGCCATTAATAAGCCCGGATGATAACATTGAAAAAATGTGTGAGGTATTAAGAGCGACTTCCAAATGAGAAAAGATGTCAACATTCGCCATTATAAATCTCCGTAGGAAACCTGTGAAGTTTTATGAGGGAAAATGATAATGTATGAAAAAAGTTATCTTGGTAATTTTTCCTTTCATCGATTTCAATTGCACTTCTTTCACAGGTATACATGTGTATTTTTATTAAAAATTGTTCAAATGTGCAGCAAAAATATCTTGGGACAGACTATAGTTGATCAATAACATTTGCCTAATCTCAGAGTATAATTAATCAAAGTACTGAAAGTACTGAAAAGCGCTAACCTAGCTTGGTTCTAAGAAAATTTACTGTGTGCAAGCGTAGGCGGAAATGAGCCTTATTGAAATTTTGGTTTGTTTAATGAATATCAATTTAAAGTATCGAAGGCCAGATTTCTTTAAATATATGTTACTTTCTTAAGATGATGTGAATTAAAGCTGAACACGACTTGTATATGGATACTTGCCTGAAAAAAGATATATTAAAATCACAAATTATACCTTTTGAACAGTAATTTATCACAGTTTTTGACATTTTCTTGCAAAGAATCGATTTTATTTTTCTATATTTTAGCTTCTGAATACGCACTATATTTTTTCATCACTGCGTAACATCCCGTGCTGATGTACGTAAGCCCCGCAAACCAATCGTATCTACTCGGCCATTTCCGTCACCCAGATAACTGGTTCCCTATACCTCTTACCAGTTTAAATGATGTATATTTCTGCTCATAGAGGGCAGTTATTCCTTGCACCGGAAATAGAAGTCTAACGACAATAAAGCGCTGAGCTATGCTTAGCGCTTTAAAAAGATATCCATTGAGGTCAAGAATTTTATTTTTAAAAAAATGAATTAATGTAGACATATAAAAATATATTATATATAAAATATATCATTTCAAAATGTCAATATTCTCCTCGAGTGACAATCTGAGGTGTTTCAAATGCCTCAGAACTTGAGGTGCTAGTGCATGTCTGAGGAGTTCTGCCTCAGAACTTGAGGTACTGCTGGAGGTATTGTTCTTTGATGTTGATCCCAGTGAAGGTCTCCACGGCAAGATGTCCAATACCCAGAAGGAACATTCCTAACATAGCCATGATGCATTTCACTCCAAGCTTAAATCCTGGTACTCTGAGGACAAAACACAACCACTGATAGAATAATTACAATGTAACTGAACTACATGTAATTGAAGTGGACAAAAGTTCTTATTAACTTTTCATATTAATATTTATCAAATATTAAGTCAAGAACAATGACTCTAAAATAAATTATTTATATCCCAAATACTATTTTTTAATACCTTAATACCATTAATTACACGTATTACATGTAAATTGGTTAAGTTTATAGAAAATAATTCGACATAAAAACAACTTGTTGCTTTAGAACAGAATAGATTTAGATAGACTGGTGCTGACAGCTTACCTATCTTTGACGCTGACTATGTAACCATTGAAGTATTTATTTCTGGCATATATATACACAACCCCAGCAATAGCAGCAGGAACTAAATAAACAAAATCAGAGCTTACAAATTTATAGCCTATTACACCATTTAATACAAGGAATCAGTGTTTGTCAGTGTCTAACCATACCTTGATGGAAAAACAGTCCACTCATCCACAGAGATGTTGAAAAGATGGGAAAGAATTCAAGGGTATTCATTCTACAAAACAAAAGGCCCATGAACCACAGTGCTCACCAGTGCAATATTTTTTTTATAGGTAAATATTTTAATCTCTTTTTAATTTTTGTTTATATAAACCTCTGAACTCAGGGAAGGTAAAGAAGATGAGAGGAAAGGGGGTGTGTGTGGGGGAGGAGGGTTATAATAAAATATATCCTTAGTTGTTGTTTGCATTATGATATCATAAATTGTAAAATTGGAATGCTTGCACAGTAATGTCACAAAATTGTAGCGATGCAGCTCTTTATAATTTTTCCCCTAGTAAATATTTCTGTGTTGAAATGTGAACCCCTCCTTGGGCCTCATATTTGACCCAGGGGAGGGGTGTCATGGTTTAAACATTTTAAAAATCTTAAAAGAAGCTTTGATGTAAATGTTTGCACTTTTATGCAGTGATTTTTTTTTAGCAGAAGATTATTTCAGAATTACTTATTTTCAGAGTTTCGTGATTACCCCCCCCCCCTTTGAAAAAAAGCACTTTTTCAAAATGTTCAAATAAAACCCCATATGGATACTTTGCGTCATGTTTGTGGAACTGGCCTAGTGGTTCTATATAAAGAGGAAGTCAAAAGTAAGAATTGTACAAAGAAACTGATAGACAGTCATGAATGTTTGGTTCAGATGAGCTAAAAAGAGTGATCCAATAGATATACCAGGTATAAAAGTAACACTCACTGAGCTCTGTAGTAGCGTTCGAATTCTTCATTGCCACTGATTGCTGGATAGTTCACCTTAAACTTTCCCCGAGCAGCACCAACTCTTCTGGCAAATTTAGCTGAAATGAAGCGATTCTTAAATTATGTGTTATTACATTTATGATTTCATATCTTTGGAGTGGGGCTGTACTGCGTTACGGTGGTTGGTAGTGTTTTTAAAAACAAGTATTTTTCCAAGATTAAATCAACACGGTCGAATCTTATTTGTTAATAAACAGTATTGGGCCGCCATACTTGGATCGAGATGGGGTCAGAAATTGGCACTGTGAATATTGCAGATATACAGTTTTAATGCACTGAAAAAGTATCATATATACAGGTGCAACAAATACTACAATCAAAAAGATGAGGTATTTTAATATACCCATTGAAAGTCGCAATTAACAGAGTCACAGAACCGAAACAGTTGATCAATATTATACAGCAAATTTTCAGACAGCGAAAAAAAATTGTCGTATATGATACATGTATATGTCTACAATATTAATTTCACCTCATATACTTTTTTAAATTTTCGAATACTGTAATATTGGCCATATATATATATATATATATATATATATATATATATATATATATATATATATATATATATATATATATATATATATATATATATATATATATATATATATATATATATATATATATATATATATGGAATAATTAACCCCGTAACTTGCAATCAATTTACATATCACTGTGTACTGCAGATAGTATATTATTTAAACAATATTTGTCAACTGACGGTTCTAAATCAAAAAGTCTCGGAATCATTCGCATAGTATTTATATATACATAGTATTTATAGTTTACTTACCCAGCTGCCAAGCGTGCATTACACTCACACCCCCCAAAAGAGCAACGTCCCTCAGTTCCACCGGCATGATTTGTTTACTTACTACATCAAATAATGTAAGGCGGCCTATATGTACATGCATATATATGCGAGGTGTCTTCCCACTTAGCCAACATTTTGAAAAAATACAGGTAAAATACAGGTAGATTTGTGTTGGCTAAGTGGGAATGGGGTGCAGGTGGAGAACAAAAGAATTTAATTACAGGTAAGCTATAGTCTGTTTTCAGATGATTGTATGAGAAATAATATATATTTATTAGCCTACAGAAGAATACATATAAATTGAGCTTCTGTCACAGTACTTTATTTTATTTGATAAATTCAGATGAAAATGTAAATTTTGAAAGTGAACTGTTACATATATTCCACTATAATTCATGCCCTTAATTAGGGTACAAATATCATAGTTTGTCTATTTTCATCATAAATTGTGATAATTTTATAAGCTTGGCATTGAAAAAATAATGTAATTTTAAGAATCACGTTTGAAATTTTAACTGTACATCATATGGGTCATATTTCAATTCTTTTTTTCCAATTTTCTTTGGTTTCTATGATTATTCTGATTAATTCCAATCTACAGAATATGAAATTGACAAAACACAAAAACGCTAGAGTAAAGTGCTTATATTTTTAATGGTGTATACTTCACATTTAATAAGATTAATTGTATGATGATCAATACATCATTAGTTGACTGTTCTGAAGATGAAATCCTCTGTTGTCACTTTCTTAAAAGTTGATCTGCACCTGAAGATTCTGCATTTTGGTTTTTTATGTCTTTCAACTAGCAGTCCGTTAAACATTAAAAACTCATGATTTTCAGGCTTTCGGTTCTGTAAATTAACAGCCATAATAATGCTTCTCAATTTCATTTTGTTTATTTTTTCAAACCAGTAAAATACACATGAACATGAGGTACAAAATTGTGTTATTTGCATGAAATTGCAATGGTCTTATTGAATATAATATTATATTACAACATAGTAACACATGTTTCTAGTCTATTCTTTAAAAACGGCTGATCAGTCTTATTTATGTATATATATATTATATACATCCAATTTAAACAGTTTAAAATTATTTACATAAACCTTTTAATCATGCAAGTGCCCATATTGGTTTCAACATATAAAATGTTTAGTGCAATGATTTCGCAGAAAATTGCTGATCTATATTTAAAAAAGAAATGTGGTGATTTTTATTTATTTATTCTGATTATCATGTTATAGGCAAAATTAAATGCTTTTTTAGCTCACCTGAACCGAAGGTTCAAGTGAGCTTTTCTGATCACCCGTTGTCCGTCGTCTGTCCGTCCGTCCGTCCGTCTGTCTGTCTGTCCGTCCGTCTGTAAACTTTTCACATTTTCAACTTCTTCTCAAAAACCACTGGGCCAAATTTAACCAAATTTGGTACAAAGCATCCTTATGGAAAGGGGATTATAAATTGTTAAAATAAAGGGCACAGCCCTTTTCAAAAGGGAGATAATTGCGAAACAGTGAGTATAGGGTGCATGTCTTTAAAAATCTTCTTCTCAAGAACCACTGCACCAGAAATGCCAATATTTACACAAAAGCTTGTATATATAGTGAAGATTCTAAATTGTAAAAATCGTGACCCTCGGACAAAAACTGGGGCCCCAGGCGGGGTTCAAAGTTTAACATAGAAATACATAGGAAAATGTTTAAAAAATCTTCTTCTCAAGAACCACTGCACCAGAAATGCCAATATTTACACAAAAGCTTGTATATATAGTGAAGATTCTAAATTGTAAAGATCGTGACCCTCGGACCAAAACTGGGGCCCCAGGCGGGGTTCAAAGTTTAACATATATAGAAATACATAGGAAAATGTTTAAAAAATCTTCTTCTCAAGAACCACTGCACCAGAAATGCCAATATTTACACAAAAGCTTGTATACATAGTGAAGATTCTAAATTGTAAAAATCGTGACCCTCAGACCAAAACTGGGGCCCCAGGCGGGGTTCAAAGTTTAACATAGAAATACATAGGAAAATGTTTAAAAAATCTTCTTCTCAAGAACCACTGCACCAGAAATGCCAATATTTACACAAAAGCTTGTATATATAGTGAAGATTCTAAATTGTAAAGATCGTGACCCTCGGACCAAAACTGGGGCCCCAGGCGGGGTTCAAAGTTTAACATATATAGAAATACATAGGAAAATGTTTAAAAAATCTTCTTCTCAAGAACCACTGCACCAGAAATGCCAATATTTACACAAAAGCTTGTATACATAGTGAAGATTCTAAATTGTAAAAATCGTGACCCTCAGACCAAAACTGGGGCCCCAGGCGGGGTTCAAAGTTTAACATAGAAATACATAGGAAAATGTTTAAAAAATCTTCTTCTCAAGAACCACTGCACCAGAAATGCCAATATTTACACAAAAGCTTGTATATATAGTGAAGATTCTAAATTGTAAAGATCGTGACCCTCGGACCAAAACTAAGGCCCCAGGCGGGGTTCAAAGTTTAACATATATAGAAATACATAGGAAAATGTTTAAAAAATCTTCTTCTCAAGAACCACTGCACCAGAAATGCCAATATTTACACAAAAGCTTGTATACAAAGTGAAGATTCTAAATTGTAAAAATCGTGACCCTCGGACCAAAACTGGGGCCCCAGGCGGGGTTCAAAGTTTAACATAGAAATACATAGGAAAATGTTTAAAAAATCTTCTTCTCAAGAACCACTGCACCAGAAATGCCAATATACACACAAAAGCTTGTATATATAGTGAAGATTCTAAATTGTAAAAATCGTGACCCTCGGACCAAAACTGGGGCCCCAGGCGGGGTTCAAAGTTTAACATAGAAATACATAGGAAAATGTTTAAAAAATCTTCTTCTCAAGAACCACTGCACCAGAAATGCCAATATTTACACAAAAGCTTGTATATATAGTGAAGATTCTAAATTGTAAAAATCGTGACCCTTGGACCAAAAGTGGGGCCCCAGGCGGGGTTCAAAGTTTAACATAGAAATACATAGGAAAATGTTTAAAAAATCTTCTTCTCAAGAACCACTGCACCAGAAATGCCAATATTTACACAAAAGCTTGTATGTATAATGAAGATTCTAAATTGTAAAAATCGTGACCCTCGGACCAAAACTGGGGCCCCAGGCGGGGATCAAAATTTAACATAGAACTACATATGAAAAATGTTTAAAAATTTTCTTCTCAAGAACCACTTCACCAAAAATGCCAATACATACACAAAAGGTTGTATATATAGTGAAGATTGTAAAAATCGTGACCCCCGAACAAAAGTGGGGCCCCAGGAGGGGTTTAGATTTTAACATATATAGGAAAATGTTTTAAAATCTTCTCAAGAACCATCGTGCAACTGTTTGGGATATTACTATGCATACATGTACATCCTTAAATAATGTAGATTCAAAAAATTGTAACTCCCGGACAATTGATGGGCACCAAGAGGGGTTCAAAATTTAAACATTTTAAAAAACAAAGGAAAAGTTTAAACAATTTTCTTCTCAAGAACTACAATGTTTTAGTTAGTGGAATATCTATGCATGCATCCTTCGCTTATGTAGATTCCTAATTCGTAAAATCGTGACCCCCGGACCAATAATGGGGCCCCAAGATGGGGTCAAAGTTTATTATAGAAATATAAAGGTAACAGGTTAAAAAATCTTCTTCTCGAGAACTACAATGCTTCAATTTGTGAGATTACTATCATGCATAAATGAAGGTTCGACAGTTTTAAAATAGTGACCCCTGGACTAATACTAGGGACCCAAGATGGGTTTAAAGTTAAATTTAGAAGTACCGGTATATATGGAAAATGTTTAAAAATCTTCTTTTCGAGAACTACAATGCATCAATTTGTCAGATAACTACGTAAGCACCCTCAAATAGTGTAGATTCGAAATTATAAAAGCCGTGACCTCAATCTAATACTGGGGCCCCAAGAGGTGTTCAAAGTTTAGCATAGAAATATAGAGGGAAAATGTTGAAAAATCTCTTTCTAGGGAACTATAATGCTTCAGCTTGTGAGATAACTATGCAAGCATCCTTAAATAATGTAGATTCCAAATAATTAAAACTTTAGCACTGGACTAATACTGTGGCCCCAAAAGGGGTTCAAAGTTTAACATAGAAAGATATATTGAAAATGTTTTTAAAAAGTTCTTCTCGAGAACTATAATGCTACAGTTTGTGAGATTACTATGCAAGGATCCTCAAATTGTGTAAACTCTAATATAGTGGAACCAAGAGTTATCTTTCTTAATGTTCTGTACAGTCTGAGAGTTATTCCTCTTGAAGTGGAACTCTTCTACGTTCAGTTTTTCAGGTTGTGTACGTGCGGTCCCACCGCAGTGCTACACATTTTCATTCCTATTTTACTATTTATGTTGTTCAAGCCAACCATAAACCTCGGACCATTACTGGGTCCCCAGAAAGGGGTTCAATGTTTAAAATAGAAAAAGCATATGCTACGAAATGTAATGTTACAAGGAACTGCTGTTCAGGTGAGCGATGTGGCCCATGGGCCTCTTGTTTTTATTTGGTTTCAACAAATTATTCTCAGGTAATTGATAACAAATACATTAACATGTGAAAACAGACTATAGCCTCCTGATCACTCGGGTGTGAAAAATCTAAATGTTGGCCAAGTGGGAATTGAGAATTTCAGAATGTTGGCTAAGTGGGAATAAACCATATGCGACACCTTAGTGTGAAAAATTCAATGAAACAGTCTCATATTTCATTGAATTGTGCACAAAAACACGTGTCAGATTTTTATATATGAAAAAAAAATCAATTAATGATCAGAATTTGTAAAAGATTTAAAATAAAATGGGTATTAAATAAAGAATAAAGACCTGTCGTTTAATCTGCACATGTACAACTTTGCATGCCAACCCCCCCCCCCCCCCAAAAAAAAAAATAAAGCAGCCTACTTTTTAAAAAGTCTTTAGATTAAATGCGTTTTTTCCAACCATATATAGTAAGAACGAGGTCATAGAACAGCAATAATTCAATCATATATACTTTATATGAAAATCTTTAGAACACGTACGTACATCTGTACGTAGAACGTGATACATGTATTGATGTATCTTTGATTTTTTCTCTCTCAATTTTGTTGTTGTTGTCCTAGCCACCCATTAATGCATGTAGGTGCCTCCTTTAAGGATTCCACCTATAACTATCATATCTTATATCTAATAGATTGCAGGTTTGATCACTAAAATTTTAATACGATTTTGAGGAGTTTATTTAATAATTAAGATTCACCTTTGAAATCCTTAAAAAAAAACCCAATATTAATAAACTGATCATATGCTGAAGTTAACATTGAAGTTAATGAGATAAATGCATTTTTGAATATTTTTTTTTAGTACAAGTAATTTTCTCACGGTCCTGCTTTATCCGGAATCTTTGAATCGACATCCCAGCGGTCATTGACAAATTTATCAATGCTAAACAAAGACGTCTTAAGTACCAAATATAAACACGCAATGTGGTCTTACAGTACCATATTAAAGAAACAGTACACAATGCATGTACCTAATAAAGATAAAAATTATTTTTCATTTGAACTTAGTTTTACACATCATTTTAAAATCCCCCCATAGAATATCACAGCCTATTGCTTCATTACCATAGCTTCATTACCATAAACTAGGTAAAATAAAAGCTTTGAGTGGGTCAAAAACAAACGTTAGTGTTAAAAATCGTCAGAATCCATGAGCTTCCGGGGCCTTCGCCCCCTGGGCCCCCACCAGGCTTCGCCCTAGACCCACTGGGGGGGGGGGGGGGGGGGCTCATGGCTCATGGCGGCTCCCACACCGCCTGCCATTTTAAGCATGCACTTCATTTTTGGTCAAGCTACGCCAATGATGTCAGCCTCATAATAGCTTTAAAATATGTATTTGATGTGGTATAAATCAATCAAAATTGTTAAATTCGCCATAGTTATGGATGGACTACCTTAAACTACAATTTCTCTTAGGTAGTTTCAACTAAAATATGATTCTTTTTACGCAGAGAGAGAGAGAGAGAGAGAGAGAGAGAGAGAGAGAGAGAGAGAGAGAGAGAGAGAGATGTTTAAAATTTGCATCTGAACAAAAAATAATTTAAAGTATCTAAGTCGAAACTCACAAGCAACAACTTTAACCAGACTGTAATTTCTTAAAATGAAACATGGATGTTAACATTTACGCTGCGTTCATTTACGTCCATCCAAACTAATGGGGCACTGTAACGAGAGCTCTCATTAATGATCTTTTGCTAATTATTTGTCTTTCTTTATTGAATACAACGTAGAATTAACTTGTTACATTTGGCACCCAACACACCAAACCCAGTGTCATTCCACGGGAATTAACATGGAGTAGAAGTAGAATTGTACTCCATCGTAATTTTAAGGACAACTTTCTGTTAAAGAGGGGAATGGTACATGTATGTAGTATACGTGTGTGACTGTCAGTCAGGATATCTGTTCTCAAGAGCTTTGGTGGCGCTGGTCATAGACAAAGGATAAGTCCATGGGCGGAAATAGAGGAGGTACTCAAAGGACTGTATATGGTTTGAGGCTAAAATGGCCCCCTAAAATGAACATTGTCATTTTACTGTAATTCTTTGTTTTATTTGTACAAATAGACATTTGAAGTTTTTTCATACTTTTCATTTTGATTTTAGTGCCCACAATTTAGAAATATGACATCATAAAGTTTACCTATTCCCGCCATTTTCTCACTTTTAGCATAAAACAGCTTGTTTTGAAGCAGTTTTTCTATGAGGAAACATTGAGCGACTGCTTGAACAATTAAAATATTTCCACCAAAGATGTATCTCTCCAATACTTATAAGTGACAAAAAGTTTGTTCTTGTTCAAGGAGTCGCTCTATATTTCCCATTCGAAAAAAGATAAGAAAAGTGTCAATTGTTGATTGATTTTGATTGAATTATAAAAATAGCGACACTTCTGACGTCATATACTGCCAGTGAGTGCATATAAATCAAATAAATAGGCGAAAAACGTATTTCATGTCAACTCTTTTATTAAATACACAACAAATTAATGTACCTGAATCACTTTAAAAATAGCGAATTATGGGGGCCAAATTTGATTAATATCATACAAAGTACTTTATTAGATTTACGTAGAAAAATTCCCGAAAAAAGGCCTCAGGTCCCACGTGGAAAACAAGATTATCATTCGGACACCCCCTGGAAAAATTTTCTAGATCCGTGCATAAAGTCTCTATAAGTTTATTTTACAGTATAGAGGGACTGGGTAGACGTATATAAATGTATGTGTATCTTATCATTCTTAATTTGCAAAATTAATTAAATGGGGAGCGTCTATGACCAGCGCCACTGAGCTCTGAGACCCGATATGTGACTGACTTGAAAATCACGCGCGCACCTCTCTCCCTTTACTGTACATATCAGAATTTTGTCCTTTAATTTTCGATCGAGTAGAATTCTGAGAAGTAAGAAAATTCTTCTTATCGGTAAAAGCTTGAATTGATTTCACAGTTTGTAGTATCCGATTCATAAATATCCCACAGTTGTGCCATACAGTATCTTGTTCAATAGAATTATTTTTCATTGCAGCGACTGAATCTAATCGGGTTCGAGATTCAAAAAATTATGATGAGAGAAAGACAACAACTTCGGTCTTGGCAACTATAAACATTATTTCGCAAGTGCTTTTAGTTTAATTTCAATTATTTAAGACTGTGAAGGTGTGATTAACAACTTGTTGAAAGGTGCACAAATGCAAATTCTTAATATAGTGTCACCCTACGGTATAATGTGAATATACGATTTGAATGGTTTAACGGTCAGTGGGTAAGTATCTCAAGACACTGGTATTTAAAATGACAATGATTTTGACCATAAGAGGATTTTTTTCTTGGAGTCTGCTTCTATTACTACATGGATTTTGTTGTCATTAAATAATATTAGCATTAATTTTGTTTTAGTGATAAGATGGCGCATGAAATTTTCATATAAATGAATTAAGATACAATTATTACAAATTTACAATCATTAGAGGATGTTTTGAATAATTAATAAACTGCATATGTATCAGTGGTAACTTGAACAATTTTGCATGCCTCATGCAATTTTTATCAATTCCTTGTACAGTATTTGTCACAAATGATAGGCATGCATCTATTGTCCATTGCTGTATGTTAAATAAAAATTTCAGGACAATTTTAAATACAGTCAAACTTCGTTATCTCGAACTCGATGGGACTGTTTAAAAACATCGAGCTATCAGAGTAATTGGGATATTGAGGGTAAAATACTTAAAAAATAAGTGGTTGGGACTTAAAATCACGTTGACATATCCACAGTATTCGAGATATCTGTGTTCGAGATATAGAAGTTCAACTGTAGTAGTCAATTACATATCCACAGTATTCGAGATATCAGTGTTCGAGATATTGAAGTTCAACTGTAGTAGTTCAGTAAGCACCAATTCTCAATATTTCAATAAGATATTTTTGAATGATCAACATACTACAAAAGTGAACCCTAGCTTTCACATAATTTTTGTTAGGACATAAAAATAACTTGAACTTAACTTTTAATTATCTCATGATCAAATAAACAATAAGAAAAATAACTTAGTCTTATCTTGTCCAATTTACAAAAGGTAGTCTTATATGCCACTAGGATATGCTAGCTTTCCTTTAGACACTAAAATTAATTTAAAAGCTATTCTGAATTATTGGTTGACTTTGATACATAAAAACTGATAAAACAGACAAGACAAAAAAAGGACATTTAAAGAATGTCAGAGAATGGATAAACGCTTCATCAAAAGAACCAGTATATTGATAGTTGTATGTGTGATTTACTGGCAAGAAAAGGTATTGATATTGGTACATAAATTTCAATATATTGGCACCACTGCCTTACACTAGGATACAGTGCTTCTTGTTGGGAAGATGGAGTAGATAGATTTGTATTTCTGGTAGATGCTGCTCTTGCTGATATCTTGCTCACTCATTGCATATTGTTTCTAGTCTCATATGTTCCTCAACTTTCAATTGTTATGGAATTTAACCAAGTGACTTGGTATGATTGTTCATGTGTTACAGACACCTGGGTCAATATAGAACGGCATTGATAATTGATTCAAAAGCCACAGGTTTTAATGATTTCAGCATCAGTTATTTCTGTTCATTAATTCTAGTTATATTAATCTCTGAAGTTTTTAAAATTTGATTTCAAGTAATAAAAATTGTCAACTACCGGTAGTTCATAAGTGTGCATGCAAGGCAATTAATTAAGTGAAATATTATGTAAGACTTGGGTGACTAATATCATGAATATTAATTCTTTTTAAGAGCTGATGATGGAATACATAAGTAGCATGCATTAGTGAATCTCACTCTCTTATTAATTGCCTATTAATAATGTATCTTTGATAGTTACATAGTAAATTGGAATTTAATTGATTTGATTTCTGAGCTGCTTAGACATGGAATGTTTAACTGGAAATCATTTACATTTTGGACTGAATATGCTTGTGTTTTGCTTTGCATTTGTCTTATGTCAGAGAGAAAACAATAATAATAATACCATAGCACACAAGTAATAACTAAGTCTTGTAGTCTTGTTTTTATCTCTTAATTTTTGTCAATATATTTTAATGTTAAGATGGAAATCCTGTCTAGATTTAACGACACAACAAAGCCCCGAGTAAGTTGATATTTGGTAGATTGGATTGCCGTGTTGTGGGCCCATAATCCCACAGTTCCAACATTCTCGCTGGCTGAAATAAATCCAAAAATCAATATTTTTATTTGCAGAGTTCATTTCCTCTTGTATTTATATTGTGGTGTTGAATACATAGTTAATGGACATTAACTTTGTCATTTAATGGTATTTGTTTAGTTTTAGCAAAGTGTGATGACTAAGATGCTGATTTTTAGCTTTGATCTAAAACTTTTGTCTCACCTAACTTACTAGTATAAAAATTAAGTTTAACTGACTATGTCCTTTAATACATGTATCAGATTTGTGAGTCTAGATCTGCTCTCATAACTAAATTAAGTAAAATCATGTTTGAATGTACCATCCAATGAAAGAATATGCAACATTATAATGAATGAAAATTGATAAAATCTGCAAATTTTTGACAATAAACAAATTTCAAATACATGTACCGGTATATGACAATAAACAAATTTATTAAAGTTTAATAATATTTTGTTTGTTTTTAGTAAAAAAAAGTTGATGTTTAGAAATTCAATATATGCATATTTAGATAATGCTACTATGGTAAAGATTTTTTTTAAAAACAAGATGTGTATACAGCTGAAGGTTGTTAAATGAGAATATGTGCATGTACTATCCAAAAAATTATCAATGTCCTCGTTGTGTTTCTTTTACTGATAATGATGTGAAAAATGCCTTAATGGTATCACAAAATGGAACAGTGTATTTCACTAGCACCAAAAAAACCTATAACTAATTGTATGGAATTAGAACTATAAGATAAATACATACAGGTTCTGACAACTTCAAGAAATAGTTTAAATAATATATGCATGGTAAATGTACCAGTTCATCATTCTTTAAAAATCAATAATTAAGTGGAGAATTCGTGCTAACTAGACACAAACTGGAATCATTGCAGTGCATGAATAGATCTTATGCATTGGAAAGGGGGGGGGGGGGGGGGGGGGTAGGGGTCCAGGCGCACTCTGGAAAATTCAGCCTTATTAAATTTACAAAGTAAAAATAGGCCTTCGACCTTAGACCCTCCCATCCTCTATTTCTGGGAAAAAAATTCACGTTATACATGTATTATGTGACATATTGTAAAGATTTGGCATAAGAGCTATGAAGAGTTCAAGGACAGAGTTTTATTTATTTCATGTAAATACCTTGTACTATAGTTTCAACTATTGATCGGGGATTAGCCAACTTTTAAAACTTGATTTAATTAAGTGATCCAGTAGTAGAACAAAATTTTCATATGGATACATTTATAATGAATTTCAGTTAAATCAAATCTAAATCTCTCATCCCTTAGTACTTCACTATGATCATGTTTTTACTGTAATTAAACAAATTAATTGTAATTGTTCGTGATTTCATATGATAGAAAATCATGAAGAAACAAATTATGGTGATCTATGGATTGTGATTTCAGATGATAGAGGATCATGAAGAAATCAAACGAAGGGTCCATGACCCTGGTCAGTATGTCAGCTGACAACAGCCAGGATGAATCCGACGGAGAACCATCATTTAGTACCTTCACAGCTGTTGCTTCCACCGTCAAGTTCCGCAACCTACGAAATCGTCATCTTAAACGAAATCCGCAGGTCAAAGCCTTTGAACGGCGGTACACAGAATTAGGACCTGCTCTGATTCCTGAACAGAAGCGGATAGACTATGTGCTGGTTCACAGAAATAAGTTCTCAAACGAGTATAAAGATGACGAGAGTAAGAGGGAGGAATTGAGTCGGAAAGAGGCCAAGAGAGAAAGGTTTGAATCTGCTCTGAAGAAGGAGGGATTCGACATTCAGAAGGAAGTCATTGGTGATAATGTGTTTGTCAAATTGCACTGTCCTTTCAAACGGTTATGTGCAGAGGCCGAAATGGTTAAAATGGAAATGCCATTACATGGGGTAAGAGATTAAGTTCCATGCTAAATTTGACCACATAAAATTGTCCTTTTAAAAACTCCTCATTCAATGAGAATGCATATGGTATCTTTCTAAAAGTTGTATTTATACAACTGATTAATTATTTAAAAGGCTCTGTACAGTCATCATTTTTAAGATCTTTTAAATCTATGTCTGTTTGTTTCAGTGTATTAATTACCCTGAGGAGCGTCGGAACTGTTTTTGGAGATTTATCGAAAAATACTTTGAAACAGACAATGAAAGTAAGCCATTGTTGTTAAAAATGATCTTAGTCTGTTGTAAAAGCACATAATAAAGGCAATTTGATGACTGAAAAGATTTGAAAGTCTGCATCTATATCACAGGGATGGGACAGAACACATGCAGACCTTAAGATACAATACATCATTTCGTGATTTGTTACATTTAATTGTAATCAATACATGTATTTCAATATAATGTTAAAATAAATTTTCTTTAACAAGATTACAATTTTTTTGACATTAATCAACATAAAAAAAGTAGATACACTGATCTATGTCCACCATTTTACATATTCCGGCTTCAATGCATTCTTTCAACAAACTGTAATATACACTTTCTACCTGTCATCTGTGTATCATTCTGTAATGGTATTACAATGCATGTGTCTAAAAGAGTATAATTGCAAGATATATTAGTTTTTTTTTCATGTAAAAAATTGCAATGCATGTAAGTATGGTAGCAAGAAATATTTCTTCTTTTTCAGTGGACTTTGTAAGTGCTCCCTTCATGATGGACAGAATTAACTTGTATGAAGGATATGAAGACCCCACTCATTTCTTTAGACCAGCTATCCGATCAATGCTTGTGAGTCTCTGCTGCAATTCTTGCTGTCAAATCTATATATCCTTTGCATTGTAATTTCTCTTTTTAAAAAATGCAAATAATGTTTGGATGAATTATGAATCATTCACTTTTTGTGAAACATTACATGTTAACAGAGAAAGATGTTAGATGCTTGTAACAGCAGGTATAAACTAAACATACCCTGATTAATGAGGTTAAACTTTGATGGAAGAAAATGGTCAAAATTTTGATAGGATGGTGCAACTATACAGAACTGTACCTGTACTTGTATGTATCTTTTAAGATGATGTTTTGATATGTTATAGGTGGACCACATACTGTTAAATATCGACATAAGGAGTAAAGATGAGAGGAAGGATAAAGGCAGTGTTAAGAGACCTAAAGGTGAGTGGATAATGGCCAAGGTAAACTGACTGTCTATTTATACAGGTATCAGGTAGACTTATTGATTGCTTTCAAAGCCATTCCTTGCTTTGTAACATCCCATGCAAAATTGATGAGCTTATAATTGTTACAATATGAAACCTGTGATGTGAATCCAGGGTACCTGAATTTAGAAATGTTTGGATTAAATGGTCAAACATTTATTACTTTCCATGATATTTTAATGCATGGATAATGAACAAAAGGAACAAAGGAAAATCATATGTTAAAGATAACCTTGGAATATTAAATGCAGTTTGGATTTTGTTTGTTTGCTTTATAGGCCCAGTGGTATACTGGTTTACCTTTATGGTGCATGGTCTGTAAGAAATTACTTGAAGCTGAACGCTTGTCCAGATCATGGTTGGATCAAGGGAGGCTGGGGGGTGGGGGGTGGTTAAGGCCTAAAAGCAATTATTTAAACCATTAATTATACAAGGAATTGATTGTTATTAATAAGAACATTCAAATTTTTTGAATTAGTAAAATAGTAAGTGGTGTTTCTATTACCTTTAGATCAATTGAAAATCCTTTCAGTATTAATGTCAATACCCTTTCTTCTGAACATTAATGTCAATATCCTTTCTTCTGTAATGATTAATTCAATAATCTCCTCAATATGTATGGATATCAGATGAACTAAAGTATGAAACAGTAAATCTACCCTTAAAGAAACTAAAATTTGTACCTTCACTCTATAGACATTTTATCTCAGGCAAGTAACTTGCAATATGATAAAACATGTGGTTCTGCACATTTTTAACATGCAGAGCTGTGGTTTTTAATTAAAAAAAAATTTCCTTACTGATAGATAAAAAGGATTGGGAGACTAATTTTGTGAGGTTCTTAGTTTTGAAGTAACAATGAAATTACCACTGTACAGAACAATTTGTTTATTGCAAACACAGATGTAACAAAATCACAGATATAGTGAAGTGTTGTTAGTTCTAGGCAAAAGAATTTTTTGGTTACGACAATCTTTTAAGGTGCCTCACTACACCTTGAAAAAGTTTCTCAAATCAGCAGAAAATTACTTGATTATGATAGAAAGCATGATGGATAAGAAGTATATATGTCAAATAGGCGAAAAAATGTGCAATTTAAGTTAAAAAATGATATTTTCAAAAATTTCATTCAGTAAACATAAACAAAAGCCCCAGGTGGATTCGAACTCATGACATGCAGTTCACAAGCCTGATACTTTAACCACTGAGCTATGACGATATACATCTAAATCGATTGATACAAACAGTTTAACAAAACTTTGAAATCGCCATCTTGTGACGTAGTGCCTTAAAAAGTACAAGTCTCGGTGTAGTGAAGTACCTTAAGTAACAATTTTAACCATTGTTAGAATTTTAAAAGTGGATTCAAATATTGAAAATTGAAATAAAAATCTAATCTCGATATCAGAATCTTATATTCCTCCTTGAGTGCATATTATAGGAATTATAAAAAAAAACTATATGACATATCCTTGATCATTCAACCTTAAGTTTGTTTCTCTTTTTAGAAAAAATAGAGTCAAGTAGCTGTTGTTGCCTTCCTTGTGTAGACTCGAAGGAAAAGGACAATTCTGGGGACACTAAGATAAGTAAGTATACTGGTAAAGCTACAGTCCTCTGTCATGTTGCTGAGATTGTCATGTAATTGTCTTACTCCTGAGCCGATACTAATGATGTTTACATTTTCATGAAGCTGAGATTGTCATGAAGCTTAGATTGTCATGATAATTGTCATGCTGCTGTGTTTCTAATGATGTTGACATTTTCAAGAAGCTTAGACTGTCATGACACTGATATCATTATGATAATTGTTGTGATGCTGACATTGTTTTATCAGCTGCTCATTCGGTTATTCAAAATTTGGGTACATGAGTACAACAACTTTCAGGAGATTGAGTGGAAGAGGTCTGACTTTTTAAAAAAATGTAGGAATACATGACATTGCAGAGTACTTTGAGTCCAGAATATTTTCATCACATAAAACATTATTGATGGTTTGTTTATCAAAGTGATAAAAACTGAATTGCCACTCTTTTTTTGTTATGTACTGTAAGGCAGGAACATTTATTCAGAGTTTGTTAATTTTATTTATTTCACAGTTAATTTCAACATTAGACAACAATTTAAAATCACATCCTTTATGGTTATTAGGGCCCTGCTTTGTGGGCACCCTATAGTGATCAGTCTGTCTGTTGGGCCATCTTTCCACCCCTCTGTCCATCTGTCCATTAGAGATCGCTTTCCCAGAGCATATCTTCTCTCCTCTTTGCCCAATCTGGCTCATACTTTACCCACAGAGTGCCTTTGGGTATAGGGTTTGCAGTGACCTTGAACCATGTTTTTAAGTCTAAGGTTAAAGTCATGGCAGAATTATATATAAAATCCTTGTCTGGGGCATGTCTTCTCAAATATGGCTCGTACTTCACTCATAAAAAGTCTATGGTCAAAGGATGTGCAGTGATCTTCAATGAAGTTTGTTGGTCAAGGTCATATCAGACCATAGAAAAATCCTTTGTTCAGAGCATATATACTTTCCACTTAGCCCTGTTTGGCTGATACTTCACATAAACAGAGGTTTTGAGTAAAGGATGTGAAGTGCCCTTGAACCATTTTCAAGGTCAGATGTGAAGGTCATAGCATAATTATATAAAAAATCCTTGTCCTAACTATATCTTCACTCCCTGTGCTCCGATCTGATCGATTCATACTTCACCCACATGGTACCTTTGATCAAAAGGTATGCAGTGACCTTGAATAATGTTTGTAAATTAAGTGTCAAGAACATATCTGATCACACAAAAATATATATAAACTCCCTGCATAATCCTATTTGGCTAATACTTTACTTAAACAGAACCACTTGGTTAATGGCGTGCAGTGACGTCAAACCAAGTCAATGTGAAGGTCATAGCAGATCTCTTTATACTCAGTTTTAGACCGTAGATTTTTTCCCATTTGCTTAATCTTGCTCATATTGAACAAAAGTGTCTGTTTGTAATGGGTAATGAGATTGAATTAGAAGTTCTATGCCAGCTGGACAATTTCTAAATTATAGGTCAAGGTCAAAGCAAAATTCTTTGAAATTCTTTTCATCCTGTTGTCCATTGTTTAAGTTGAGCCCTTTGAGGTAATGCTGTTTAGTTAGTCAAATATGGTTTACTTATTTTTTTTAACAATTTAATCCCAACAACTATCTAGATTATAAATAAGTAAATTCCATGCAATTTTGAATTAATTGCTATTACCATTGGGAGTCTTAATGGATTATAAGGTCAATCAAAACAAGTCAGTTTGAAGTTCAGTTTGATGTGATATTTTTGCATTAGATGATACAAAGAATGATGAAAAATTAGGTAAGTACTAAATATGTGATCAGTGTATTAACTTTTCTAATGGTCTAAATGGTTCTATTTTTCTCAAACTAAAATATATAAAAGCTATTGTAAGTACATGTACTTAGATCATTGTGATAAAAGCATATTTCTTATAAAAACCACACTTTTTTAGTTTATTAGTAACCTTGAATGGGTTTTAGATATTTTGAATCTGATTTTCATTTTTTTCTATCATTAATTTGTTTATTTCACTTTTAAAAATCATATATTTAAATAGTATGACCTCCTTCTGTGATTTTCCTTTTGAGACTAATCTCTCCATCTGTCCTTCTCTGTCTATCTGTCCTTCTCTCTGTCCATTATCTTTTGCCTGTCCATTATCTTTTGCCTGGAGGATTTGTTCTCTCTTCTTGACCTATTCTTGCTTCTAAATACTTCATCCATAGAATGTCTTTAGGTAAAATCCTTGTTTGAATCATATATTTTCTTCCTATGGTCCACTCTAGCTCATACTTCACCCACATAGTTCGTTTTGGTAAAGGATGTGCAGTGACCTTGAGCAAAGTTTCTAGGTCTAAGGTCAAGATCATAACATACCGTATAACATGTATTTTTTGCGTGCTGCTAATTTTTACTAATTTTTACGAGTTATATAAATCTGTAAAAATTAAACGCGTAAATTTTCACAGAAGTAAAAAAACACCGCACGTAAATTTTCTACATCGTACGTATGAGAGTAATGTTCATGACCTTAAGCTCAGTCCCTGACGGCTGTACATGTAGGTATATTTGAGCGTTTTTGGTCACATGGTGAAAACAGTTCAGATCTTTCTATTCAGTCTTGAGTATTTTTTAAAACTACGTATAATGCCACGTTAGTAGCTAGATGTCTCTTTTTGTTGGGAGAGAAAGAAAAAGAGAGAAAAAAAATTTTGAAATGGAGTTGTCTTTCTTTTTTTCCCGGTAAATCGAACTGAGACGAGCACATGGTGTACATCAATGATGATACCCAGATTAATAGGAATAAGTAAAGTGTATATCACATATGAAATACTGTAAAGGTAAATGAATAAACACAATCATAAATATAAGGACTGTCGATCGTCAACAGAAAAACGATTTTCTGATTTGTATGTGTGTTAACTGTAAAAAAGTCACCGTGAAATTTTCCCCCCTTTTACCACAGATGATTTTAATTTTTACGGACATGTCCAATTCATAAAAAAATTATGCGAAAAAATTCAAATCGCCCTTTTTAAAGACAAATTTGTAAAAAATCACAGCAGTAAAAATTACCCGTTATACGGTACCACTTTAAAAAATCTTTGCCCTAGGGTCTTACATCCTTCCCCTCCTTTGTAGTGCATACTTCATTAAGAGTGCTTGTGGCTTAAGGGTGTGAAGTGACCTTGAACTTAGTTTCTATACCAAATGTGAAGGTCATTAGCAGATCTCTTCAAGATTGATTCAAGTGATTGCCTGTTGGTGAGGGGTTTGCAGTGATACTGAACTATACCATGATCAAAGCATACCTCTTGGAAAAATCCTTAGCAGAGCCCCTTTTTTCTCCCCTCTACCCTCTCTACCTATACTACACCCATAAAGTGCATTTTGGATGAAGAATGTGCACTGAACTTAAATTGATCCTAAAATAAAATCTCTAAGCTAGAATTATAGGTCAAAGCAAATTCCTATTTAATGCTCTATAGATGAGATGATTTGAGATGGTCCCCATACATGTATCAATGAGGTCTTATTATGGTAGTTGGTGTTGTCTTCTTTAATAGCCATAGATGTATTTTCTGCATTCTTCTGTTAAAAAACTTAGAATCTTGTTAATTAATTATATTATGTGTGATATATAAATTTTATTGCAACTAACAGTAAATTGTTTCTTTAGTACATGACATAGGGATTTTAGCTCTACAACAGCATGTTAAAAGTTTGTTGACCTAATTAAAAAGCAGCCAAGAATTACAATTTAATTTGCTACAGACACTTTGACAGGAATAGAGTACTGGTATTATGCCAATGTATATACATGTAAATGTATCATTATAGTTAATCTAATATGACTATTAAATCATAAAACAAATCTGAATGAGACATGTATAGCATTAAATCATCAGATTACTTAAATTAATGCTCTGTAATTTTTTAAAACTAGGAAAGTCAGTCATTGATTAGTAACTTGTAGCTTATTAGCAGTGTTCCTCATACAATAAATTCTGTCAGTAGATGATGATAATGATGATGAATTTGATGATATTGAGACCTATGGTAAGTATGGGTTAGAGGTGTTTTTTGCGAGTTTTGCTTTTAATAAACCATTTCAAACAATCTTGTATATTATGCTGATGTTTTTATTTGTTTTACGTTCATTGTATCTTTTCCTTATAATCTGGTTTTAATTTTTGAAATATAGGCAAAAATTAATTACTTCTGTACATGATATTTACATTCTTCTTATTCAGCTGTAATTACATTTTATATTGAATATATATAAAGCTGTAAACTAAATATTCTACATGTCAATTTCGAAGTTTCTTAAATTATGATTATTGTTAATTTAGCTTTTAATATATGATTATTACATGTACTGGAGTATTCTACTATTGCTCGGTCATGCAGATCATCGACTTAAATTTTCTTAGTCGATTATTCAATAGAAAGTAAGGAAGAAAAAATAAAAAGTTTTTTTTTCTATATGTGGAAATTTTTGCTTTCAAATGAAAAAAAACCCAGTATTTTTTCTCAGCATCGTGTTACACTAGCTGTGCATCAAATGGGTGGCCTTGGTAAATTTTTAAGCGGCTAAAAATGTATCTCTTTTGATTTTGTAGATCAAATTTTTTGTTTTGAATAGAAGTACTTAAGCAAACATGTACTTAAAGAGATAAATATTTGGTTCCTCTAATCAGTTATTTATTGAATTAGATGTTAGTATTAATCAAAAGTTAATCATATCAATAATCATCTTGAGGTATTTGTTTGTATAATCATGAGCTAACATGAAACAGGTCACATTTGATTTGCCTAAGATGATACGGAGCTCAACAGCATCACAAGAAAAAGAAAAACCTAAGATATTTAGCTAATATGGATATTTAGAAAAAATACTTATTAATTTATTTCAAATTAACTATATTTAGCATGTATTATAATTTTTTAGAAATATTGATTAGTTAAATAACAGTATACATGTATGTGACAGTAACATTATTTATTTTTAAAAGGACACACAGTTTCAAATAAATCAAAGATTACTTGACTATCACTCGACTAAAGCCTCCGATTAATTGCCTATTTGCCTAAGCCAGCCTAGTTTTAATTCATCTTTGATATCTCTTGGCATCTCTAATCAACAATGAAAACAGAATGATAAATATCACATGTATACTGGTAGTTTTTGAAATTTAATTAAACAAAGAATTTTGAGTTTGATCATGCAATGGTACAATCTAACCAGGTACTCGATTAAAAATGTTTTATTGCATGTACCGGTACATGGCAGTACAAAATATTACAGCACTTCTGGTTGACTGTGGTCTTTTGATATATCCTATGGATGGTTTGCAGAATGTTATAAATATTGTAGAGTTTCTTTCTCTTTTGCACAAACAACAGCTTGATTTGAAAAATGAATACCAGCATGGTTTGCTTTCTGTAGATGACTTTGCTGGATATATGGATGTGATGACAATTTAGTTTTTGCAGTGAATTACTTAAAGGATAAATGCAGATAAAGAATGAATCTTTTTTCTTTCAGCAGTCTAATATAAGTTAATGTCATTGATGTTGTTCGGTCGACTTCTGTGTTATTGCATGTAAGTTAATCAATGATATTTTTCGCTGATTGTTGGTATATTTTTTTGTTACAGTTATTGGCAAAGACGAAGCAGTTGATGAAAAAATCTACATCCCTGGGAAAATTCATAGTAAGTTACCGCTTCAAAAGTTTAGCTTACATAGAAAATGACTAATATAATTAGAATCACAGGCTTTCACAAAGAACAATAATTATACAACAAATATTTTAGATGTGCTCCTGTTTACATTAATGCATGAAAAAGTTTCTAAGTGTCTTTAGATTGGGTTAATTTTTAAAATTTTGGTTTTAAATTATACCGCTACATCCTAGCCGTACATGGATGTAAATTGAGAAATTAATGTAATTATATTCACCATTTTGGGCTATTGTCTATCTGCAATATCCACCCCCTAATACAATGTACTCCATTCATAGACTTTTATGAACAATTTGCAAGTTATTTGGTTTTATTCTTTAAGTATACCTCATTCTGACTGAAAGCCAAGCAATTATAGTGTCAATATAATATCATATCATTTGTTACATTATTGTAATGTATCATGTGATACAATATTGTATAATATGATATAAATTGTGTCATGTAATACAATACAAAAATACAATACTATATTGTATTGTGTAATGTAATACAATAATATATAGCTCATTTATCATTATTATGTGTACAAGCATCACAAGAAAAAAGAAAAGCCAGGATATTTGATATTTGATATGCCATGGAATAATTTTCAATTCATTTCAAATTCAAAAACTTTAAGTACATAAATTTGTAAGTTTTTAATATTGTTTTAGTGAAAAACACTGTATGTGACAGTAGAACTATTTTATTTGAAAACGACACCCTTTCAAATAAATGAATGAATCTACTACTGCTCTACTAAAGCCTTCCATTATTGAACTAGTCTCTCCTAGTAAAATTGACATCCCTAGTGTTTATATTACTGTAGACGCAACTCATGTATTTTAAGCAGAGATGAAGGTTCATGCTATATTTGAATAATTATACTTCAAATTTTCAGTGAAAAAGCGAAGATTTAATGGTACATACTACAAAAAACTTTTTTTCTGTTATATCATGATTATTTGTTCAGTTTTTATTGGTGAACATTATGCTTTCATTTCAATCAGTAAAATTATTTTTAATGATGATGATTAAATTACTTTATTAAGTACAGATATGCAACAGAACTCCTCATAATAGAGTAAAAGCTTGCATTGATCTATAATATACATATACAGAATGAATTTCTTGTGATCATGATACATTTGTATATCATCT
The DNA here is from genome assembly GCF_963853765.1 of Magallana gigas. NCBI lineage: Eukaryota > Metazoa > Mollusca > Bivalvia > Ostreida > Ostreidae > Magallana > Magallana gigas. The sequence continues at coordinate 52,833,946 of NC_088854.1, read as the reverse complement.
TCATACCTCCAAAAACTAAAGAGTTTCTGTTTCTCATAGGTGAATGAATAGGGAATAAATAATACTTACGAAACTGATAAATAAGTTCATTGAGTTGGCCCACTGTCAGTAATTATAAGTTTATGCAAAACTGGTTGTCTCAGGGTACATATGTTGCATCCTGACAATGGCTAAATTGACAAGACATATTGTTCCTATTTCAGCATGTATTAGTGTGTTTCTGTTGTCATTTTGACAGCCTGAGTTTATGTTGACAGTGAATTAAAGGTCATATGAAGTGATTTGTTAACACTGTGATATTCCTTTTTTTGTTCTTTCATAGATAATTTACAATTATTGCTGTGTTTTAGGTCAAAATGATGGTTTAGCTATCCAAGAAGTACAATATTCACTGGGGAGAGGTGCATGAATATTGTACTTTGAGGGTTACAGCTAAATCATTGTACATGAATTGATAGAAGAAACAGCTACAATTGTTTTATTATAATTCAGCAATGCAGATAGAAATATCATATTTAGTGTTATCAAGCAAAGAAAATGTCATCATCTTTTATTTTGAAGCTACAGCAGAACAAATTGAGAAACGCTATATTTTATTTTGGACAACTTGATTAAGGATAACCAATTGTAGCATTTTGGAAATTCCCGATCTATTTCTAGTCCAATATAGAAAAAATCAAATATGTTTAGTTTACCTCCCAGGTCACTTGTATGGCACACCAAATTAAAAAACAATAGCTAATCAATGTTTCACAGTTGATAAACTGGGTTTAACTGATGTATAAACTAAAGTTTACGGACAGAAAACTACAGTTAACCAATCATCTATGTTTCAGAAGCCCTCTAACAAAATTGTGAAATTCATGGCCCTTGGGTCAAGTGTTTACACCCTACAGTGGGGTCAATATGGCCATATAAGAAAAATGTATTCAATGTTAGAAAATCTTTTTCTCTACTCCCATGTATATTTGAGAAAAACTAAATGCATGGTTATTTCATGCAGTCCATGAAGCCCTCTACCAAAATTATGAAATTCAGGGTTCCTGGGACAGGGGGTCAAGCCCTAGGGCAGGGCCAATATAGCCATAATAATAGTGAAAACGTGGGCCTCTTGTTAATAAACACATTCTCTTTTATAAATCAATATGGTAGGGATATGGTAGTACATTTCATATGACCTTTAAGGATTTCACATGACAGTTGTTTTAAATTAATATGCATGCTTTTAAATTATATCAAATATTTTGTTTGATGAATTAAATTTGAATTGTCGGGTAACAGATTTGAATTCATTCAAATGTATTTCATTTGTTCCATATCAGTAGGAAATTATTTTTCAAACAAAAATAGATTGATTTTCTCAAAATATATTGGAAAACATTTTGCAAATAATTTCAATCATGAAATGTTAAGAAAGAAGAATCGGATTTATTCACGGTACAAGAATGTTTACATGCATACAAAAAGTTGATTAAACATGTGAGTTATAGAGACAATATGTAGGTAATGGATTATGTAAGATGGCTCCTGGATGAATACCCACAATTCCCCAGGCATGTACTTTTACATTTACATCCCAATCTTATTTTGCAGGCTTACCATATTTGCTAATGAAGGGTGTATACTCGGATTCCTTCATCCTCCATGAGGAGTCTGAGTGCAAAGACGATGAGTCTATCCTCAAGGACAAATACTTCAGCGAGGCAAATGTGGATTTGGAGGAGAACAAGCCCAAGGAAGAGTTAGAGACAGACCCCCGGAAAAGTCTCAATGATACCTGGACCGTCTTCTATAAGTTCCAGCCACTGTGGAAGATCCGGAACTATTTTGGAGAGATGATTGCCTTGTACTTTGCCTGGGTAGGAGAAATGACCACCAGCTTGTGGATCCCAATGTTGCTAGGATTTGCAATATTTTTGTATGGTCTGAAAGTGAGGTAACTATGATTTAATTAGCTCACCAGTTGTATACCTTACAAACTAATAATTCTGATGGATTTGTTTTATGTCTTTTTCTTCTCTTACAGCGTTGAAGCAAATGAATCCAAGTTTGATATTCCATCCAATATTTCAGACTCAGATAGGTTTGTTCCTTTGAATATATGAAATTTGAATATTCACACATAATTTTGCTTAGCATATGTTTTTTTCTTTATCATTCCATCTGTTGCTGTTGTTTTTATTAGGGTCCTGCTCTGCATGTCCCCTTTAGTGATCACTCCAACTTTACTTGCCCTTAGCATATCTCCTTTTCCCTGACTTCCAAGTCAAAGGTCATGGTCCTAAAAGACCTCTGAAACATTTTTGTTTGGAATCATAAATTCTCTTCCATTTTGCTTTTAAATTACCTGGTATTTTGTTTATATGCTTCACAAAAAGAATGCCTGTTTGTAAATGATGTGCAGTGCTTTTAAAACAAGTTTTCAGGTCAAAGGTGAAGGTCTTAAGAGATGTCTTTGAACACCCTTTTCCTCCCTTAGAGCTAGTCTTGCTCACATTTTAGAAAGACTGTAGGTTAGAGATTGGGTAAAGTTAATAAGTCAAATTAAATAAAGGTCATAACAGGCCTTTATGGAAACAATTCCCCATCAGGACCAATAATAATCTCCGTTCTTGGCCCAGTCTGGCTCAGACTTTACCAAGAGTCCCCTTATGATAATAAAGTGTCAAAGGTTTTGATTTTGTCTAATATATAGCAGTTTGTATCCTTTAGTAGTTCATAGTAGGTTCTATTTACAATACATGGGCAATCATTTCACTGCCCAAAATACCTCATGTGATGATATATGTTCAACTTTTAGGGTCTAAATCAGACAAACCATTTTAATCTAAGTAGATTGACTTGTGTCATTTGTTTAACTTATTTTTCCTTTGTTTTGTAAAAAAACATATCTTTATACAAGTACATGTCATTGAGTTTTACATTGATTAATGCAATTTATTTCAGGCTAAAATATGAAGTTGAAGCTCTTTTGACCACCTTTCGGAGTTCTTTTGACAATGATGTCACTCCATATTTTGCCCTGATCATCTGTATATGGGGTAACTCAAAAAATAAGATTGTTTCATTTCTTTGAAGATATATTTATTCAAGGAGTAGGTTTTCCCTATAAACAAAGAAAATGAAGATTTGAATGTATGCATGTACTTTAAACTAACTTTTTATTTATGACAATTTTCTTTTGCAATATACTAGTGGTAAACTTTTGGTAATTTTTGCAACATCTAGTCAATGAAGATATATAGGTCTGGTTGGCAGTGAGACATTCTTGATGACAAAGTTGTAATGGATCTTGTAAAATATTTTGCATGAAAATAAAAAATGGTTTACATAATGTATTTAAGTAAAACGTTGTTATCTCAAACTAGATCGATGGGACTGTTTAAAAAAAAACTTTGAGATATCAGTGTATTTGAGATATCAAGGGTAAAATACCCGGTACTTAAAAAATAAGTGGTTGGGACTTACAAATCACTTGGACATATCCATTGTATTTGAGATTTCAGTGTCCGAGATATCGAAGGTCAATTGTATATTTGTAAACTAATGTTTGAGGAACAAAAATGATTTTTTTATCTTGAAAAGGAACCATGTTTTTGGAGCGATGGAAAAGGAGGAACGCTCAACTGGCTTATGAATGGGATGTGGACAACTTTGAGCATAACGAGCCTGATCGACCCCAGTTTTATGGGTTAAAGGTCAAAAAGGACCCCGTCACTCAGGAACCCAATTGGTTTTATCCATTCAAAAGGCAGATTCTGAAGTTCACCGTCTCAGTTTCTACACTGTTATTTATGGTAATTGATGTCAAAGTTGTGTGATATTTATAGAAAGTTATAACACTTACAGAAATAGGTTTTGAATTGAACAATGATTGAACTCAGCTCTGGTTATTCTTGCGTGATATGAAGATAGCAACATTGCAGAAAACATACGTAACCTGCGTTAACGGGGCATGTAGATTTCAGTCCTGTCAGTTTCTACAGGCTATCAATTACAATCAATGTCCTTAAGAAATAGAGGGAATCATACTTGATGGATGTAAATAGATATTAATGGATTGTAAAGTGATTATATTTTACTGATGAACAATTTTGTGAAAAATGCTCTCATGTTATACTGTATGCAGGTAAATATTTGTCCCTGTTTTATTTTCGCTACTTTCGTCTTCAGTGTCAGTGGGCAAATTTAAGCCTGGGCAAATTCAGATGTCTTCAACTTTTTCTCTTTTAACACAACTGTGTTTGGGCGAATTCAATACAGGGCGAAACTGTTTGCAAGTGTAGAGGGGCGAAAATTACACGGGGTGAAAATAACCCTGTATATAGTATGTGTTTGACTTCCTAATTTAACATTGAATGGCGTGATTTGTTTGCAGATGATGATTGTCCTGGTGAGTGTGGTGGGAGTTATTGTGTACCGTCTAGTCACCACCCTCGAGTACTGTCCGGGGAAGAGCGCCATCCAATGTCTGATCACCTCCACTCTCCTGTCTGCCGTTCTCAATGCAGTCTCCATCCTCCTCCTGGGAAAGGTCAGAAAAATCAACAGATATAATCTCAGTGATTTCCAATTTATCAGATACATGTATTTCATTGATATTACTGTACTAATATCTTATATTAGGCTGTGTGCATGTTTAATGCCTGATTGTATAAAAGTAGATATGCAGAGTTTTATATACACTTTATTGAATATTAATGAAAATTCATCAATACATCAGACATAATCCCATTATTGATTAATATCATGTGACAAATTCAAAAGATATTCTCTGTGATGGATGGTCAGAAAGCCACCAATCATCTGATCAGTATCTTGAAACAAACTGATCAGATAACAAACCGATCAGATACATTTGCATTTATCACATTTTTTCATTGATATACATGCATGTGTACATGAGTTCTGTCATATGATTCATCAGATATTTTCATGAACATATTCAGATATTATAGCAAAATTACTTAGTCAATTCATTATGTGAACATTATATTTTTAAATCAAGAGCTTACCGGTATAAATATTGAATGCTGCTGAGTTATGCTATTGATAGTAGTTTTATTAACAATGAATGATGAATTTATATCATTTCCTTTTCAGCTTTATGAAATACTTGCATTCAAACTGACAGAGTGGGGTGAGAGTCTTATAATTTATAGATGTGAATAGCTCTCAATTAGATATTGATTTTATCATCTCATGTTTACTGTGATCCATATCAATGTGAATGATCTTTCTTTTCTAGAGAACCACAGGACCCAGACCCTCTATGACGATGCTCTGGTCACCAAAATGTTTGCTTTCCAGTTTGTCAACAGTTATGCTTCCTGTTTCTACATTGCATTCTTCAGAGGGGTAAATACATGTGTTGTTTTCATATAATTCTTTCATCTCGTTCTTTAGCATAGTGTTTTCTAGAGAACTGGATTGATTTCATCCAATATTTTACTCGTTACTTTTAACTATTTACATGTGGTTAAACCTGTCTCCTGACTTATTGTGACCATGAAATTTCCTCACAAATATTTTCCTTCAAAGCTTACTTGCTTATAGTGATTCCTTTTCTAACCCAACATGTTTTTCTGTCAAAAAGAAGTTAGAAACTCTGAATTTAAAAGCTTTCTCTACTTTCAATTACAAATGTTTGGTATTTGCTATACCCATTTTCTGTATTGATCAATGATAGTTGATGTACATGATACAAATTTTTATCTACTCACAAGTTTGTTAGTCTTTGATGTTGCATTTGCAGCGCTTTGATGTATTTGGTTACTCTGATGAATGCGTGGGGGACTCAGGAACATGCATGTCCCAGCTGTCTTTCCAAGTCCTTATTTTGATGATCATCAGACCGTTCCCTAGAATTGCCAAAGATCTCATCATACCGTAAGTCCAGGGCTGTGTTTTACAAAAGAACTTACGACTTATGACCAAATTAATGAATGCTAATTAATCACCAACTAATCAATGATTTATTCTGATGGCTAAAAAAATATAATAATGGGAATTGAAATATTTGTAAACAAATGGTTTTATGTCAATTTTTTTTATTAAGGATCATTTTAAGAGATTGTAAATATTATATTTACGACTTTGTCGTAAGTTCTTTTGTAAAATCCAGCCCAGATCTGTGAATTAAATCTAGTACCGGTAATGAAAGTTTTTTCAACCCCAGAAATGTGTTACAGGAAAAACAGTTTAAGGAAATATGTATTTAACTTGTGTCCAAATTCATGCTTACAGTGAAAATCGGTTTCATTTCCCTAATCTTAAGGATGTATTAAAACTCCGTTTAGATATAACAAAATAAATTCATAACAAATCAGAATAATTCATCCTGTTGCTTTGCTATAACAGTTTTTGTTAAACTTAATTGGTTTCAATATAGATGTGAATTTATTTACTTGCAGACTGATAAGGAAGCTATGGAGAAGTCGACCTAATTGGTGTTGTCGTATAAATGCCTGTCCTTGTGATTGCTGTAATAAAATCAATCGCATCAGCACAGAAGAAGCCAAAGATGTGTTTGAAGCAAACAAGAGGCTGTTGTCCAACTTCTTGGAGCGGGAACGATTGAAGCATCCACTCGGTGACTTCACACTGAATGAATATACGGAAAAAGTCATCCAGTATGGGTTTCTAATGGTAAGGATAAAACTTCACAACTTTTTATTATGATTGTGTATACTGGCGATATCATTGCCATTTATTCTCTTATGTTATACATAAAAGTATATATAGTTAATGCATTTGAAATTTCTACCCAAAATCTTCTCATAGGAAAGTATTGAAGGGAATTCTATTTTGTATCTATGCTTAAAGCATATTAATTCTACTTTGCATTGAGCTATGTCTGCACATGTAATATTCAGCTGTGCACACACAAAATAAAAGAAAATATTACTGTTTACTAACCTTTGCCTCCCTACTTTTATTGTTGGACATGTTACTAAATGTTTTCCAATTTCAGCTGTTTGCGGCCTCTTTCCCATTGGCCCCCTTGATGGCAATCCTGTTGAACCTGATTGATATACGAATTGATGCTAAGAGAATGCTTTGGAGCAATAGACGCCCTATTGCATATATTCGGCAGGACATAGGTTTGTCACTTTATATCGTAATTTTATCTTACATTTTAAACCTCTCCTGACCCGTTGTCGAATGAAATTGGTACATCATTGAATAAAACCTATTTATCTTAACAATGGTAAAGTGGCCGTAAATTCCTTTGCAATCAAAACAAAGAGGGAATGTGGTAATGAATTTGATTATTGATATATAACTTCTTATTTACCTTTTAATACTGCAAAGAATATTATAATTATCTCTGTAAAATCTCTGTAAATATACTATATTTACATCACTACATTTGAATGCCTTTAAATACATTTACTATTTCCAGGCAAGTGGTTTGGTATTCTGAACTTTGTGAACACTGTTGGGGTGATCACCAATGGATTCCTGATAGGTTTTACATCCACCTGGGCCTCTTCCTTTGACCTATCATCCAAACTCTGGATTGTTCTGGGATTTGAGGTATTTTTTATACATGTATTTCCTCAACAATCTTTCATGATAGTTCTGTTATTTGAGGAAACATTTAATTGTTTATGTGATGCAGGTAAGGCCAAGAAGAAATGTTGTACATGAACTTATATATAACTTATGAACTTATACATAATAAACTTATAAACTTATGAACATGAACTTATGAACAATGAACATAATGAACTTATACATAATTATGTTTATAAAGTTGGTTTGTAAAGGGAATATGATTGATGGATTATTGCCGTAGCATGTTATGTTATTATGCTCTTTATTCCTTTCTTTTACAGCATATTGTATTTGTTCTGAAGTTTCTCATCGCTTACCTAATTCCTGATGTTCCTAGAGATGTTCAACTTTCAATACGTCGAGTAAGTAAAAAACAATCTACCTTCTCACACCACTCTAAATACAAAAACCAGGGCTATCAAAAAAGCTTCTAATCAAGCAGTTTGAAAATAATCTAGATCTAATGTAACAAATTGATCCAAATGCCTACCTACTGTATTTAACAGTAAAATTTTGATTCTTAAAATTTTCCCATGCCATGGATGAAAAAAAACCCATTGTACATGTATTGCATATGCATGATTTATCCTTAATCATTTTTCAATAAGAATTAAAATGATTTATTTTGCAAAAAATAAAAGAAAATGAACTTAAGAAATTTTTTTTAAACTCTTTATGTAGATTACTTGTAATTACTTTCTACAAACTTATTCGCAAAATTCAACACTATTACACCATACATTTAAACTCGCAATTTCCATTTTCCCCAGAATCTTGTGTTATAATACTTAAGCAATTTTTTAATACCAAATTTTGATTATTTTACTGCTTCTTTCAGTTTTAAGAATATGTACATGTAATTATATACTGCAATATTTTAATATGTTTTAACAAATATCTTTTACTAATCAAACAGGAGAAATATCAAGTTGCCAAAATACTAGAGGATGCCAAATACAGCGAAGCTATTAACTATGGGGAATTGGTTCCCAAGCATAAGAAGAAAAGGTAAACTTCATTTAGATTTGCATTTGGCTGACTACATGTATATACTTGTTGCTTTTCATGCTTGAGTGAGTAAAGATTTATCTTTATATACAGCTATTTAATTGGTCATTTAATATGTGCCATTACAGTTGTACATCTGAGGAAGGGTAACAAATATGTAAAAATGTGCATCTGAATTAGATTATGCATGAATCTCCACATATTTCTTCTAGCTGATTTCTGAACACACATTCTGTTTTCAAAATTGCATGAAAAAAGTCTTTAAAACTTTACATACAATGACTGTCCAAAAAAATAAATAAATTAGTAAAAACTACCAGAAAGGATATATCTTAATTAAATTTCACACAAACTACCAGTGAATTTTAAGAAAATATAAATTTCAAACAAATATTGCAAAGTTATATTTATGATTATATACTTCTAACAATGTAGTTGATAGGTATTTGAAATTGTGAAAATTTTTAAATGAAATATATTTTAAACATTATTAATGATCCTTTTACTTCAATTTAGATGGGGGAAAAATAGACTTGGCAGGGGAAAACCTAGCTAAGAATGTTGTATTAATATGATTGACATTTGGGAGGCAATGTATTTCATTTGATTCAAAAGTGGGCAGTCACTCTTCATATATCTATTTCATACTGTAAAAAAATAATTATCAAACACCAATGTTTTCTATATTTTGAATACTGGTACATGTTATGCCATTAAATGAAATGTTTTCAGTTGTTCTTAATATACTTACTGTATGGCATGTATTGCTTTAATATTGTGATTCACTCGATATTATAAGCATGTAATATCTGGACTGGAAGGGAGAGTTAGGGTAATGTTGTTCTGCGTGTCTTTTATGTTTCTGTTGTACTCACATGGCTGCTTTTGTGTTGCTAATGCTTCACTCCTCACCCTTTTCACAGAAAGCACCGATCTTCCAATTATGACACCTTTGTCCAGTTGGATGAAAGTGTTGGGAAACCTAAAGAGGATCTTAAGGATACTGCAATACCAGAGGAAAATGTGTTCAAAGAGACAGAGTCTGCCCCGCAGGAGAAGTCCGATTTCAATCGATCATCATCGTATGTATAATCAAAAACAGTAATCCAACTTGTTGTTTTATCCCCAAATATATATCCGTGTGAAAAAAATCCTTCTCTAATGCTTATACCTCATTTGGAAATGCCTTTGATTCAGCATTTTAAAACAAGCAAGTTTGATTTTATGGAACATTCATCTCTTTTACAAAAAACTTTGAGAAAGACAATTTTGAGTGAAAGTCAGTAGATAATCTGCCTAGCTGAAACATTGTAAGTTGGAAATAGAATCAAAAGCAGATCATGTTAAACCTATCCTTGAACTTTGACCTTTTATTACAGACTCTATAGACTAATAGGATATGCCCCTCATCTGGCTACCGGTAAATCAAAAGGAGGCCAATAAAACATTTAAAACAATATCAAAATTGCAAATGGGTGACATTTGATGCACATAATTAATCACTAGTGAGATCACACATCTAATTAATACACTTTTATCTTGTTCTGATAACACAGAAAATGAATTAATAATCATAGGGTACAGAATATTTACCCTAGGAGAATGAATAGTAAAGCTGCTTGGGTATTTCAAAGGCCTGTCAGTATTTTATTTACTAATCAATACTTAGTTAGTTCTTGAATAAAGTCCCATCTAAAACTATACATTTGAACTCAAATTGAAATTTCAGTGCAAGAAATAATGCAAAAAAAGGTTTAAATGAAAGATGGATAATGAATGAGAAAATAAAATTTGCAAGGGTGTTATTTTTAAGTGTGGAGGGAAAAGGGTGCAAATAAGGACACCTACTATACTTGCGAAGTGTTGCAATCCTTAAGAATTTGCATAAAGGGTATTTTATTTATTCACCCCTCAGAAAAACTGAAAATCACCACTCCCTTCCTCTAGAAGGCATCTATATACATATACATGTACTTATAATTCAAATATTAGATCAATTAAGTGTACCAGCTTGGCAGCTAATTAATATCAAGTCCTTATTCCAAGCTGAAATGAATCTGAGCATTTCAGCTTTCATTTCAAATTCTCTCGCATGGTTTGTAAACTATTTGCATGTCTTCTGTGTCAGGGAGGAATCTGTGAAGGAGCAATGGTATGTTGTTAAGAGAGACATAAGCACTCCAAAAGTCGCCAGGTAGGCCCGCTCTCACTGCATGCTTCTCTGTGTGTTATATTGCTATCTGCTTGTCTCAGGACTGTGTTGTTGGTCCTGTCTCTGTTACTTCAGTATAAGCTGTGCAAGTGCATATACGGAAGAGTTTATTTGAACTTGTAAAAGGTTATATACATTTGTAAACAATTAACCAGTAACAGTTCAACTTGCCTGGAAGAAAATAATCATTTTTTTCAGTGATGTCTTTAAAAGATGGCATCTACAACTGTAAATTGTTGATGAAAAGGTCAATAAATTATCATTTATCTAGATCAAATTTTCTTTTCTTTCAGAATGTTATTAAAGTTTTAGTTTTCTTTCAAAATGTTAGCTGTCTGAGTTTAATTAGGCTCAAGTGAGCTTTCCTGACCACCTGAAGCTTGGCTTCCATCATTTATTTTATAATGTCTGTTAGTCTGTCCATCTGTAAATATCCACATTTCTACTTCTTCTTGGACAATTTCAACCAAACTTTGCACGGATCATTCATGGGTGATGGGAAAAACAAAACCAAAGATTTATGTCCCTTATGTATAAAGGAAAAAATAAGGAATCAGTAAAATGGTGCAAGAGTCTTTAAAAATCTTATCAAGAATCAGTGCAGTGGTTATATGCATGCAGATACATAAACAAGAAAACTTTCTTATAGCGAGTTTATATTCTAAAATGTTCAAACTTTGACTCCAGGTATAATATGTTGCCGTTAAGAAATAATCTTGTATATTCAATGCTGTTCAAATTACTACTGGTACCCAAGTTTATCAACAAGAGGGGTTTAGGGTTTTTCATAAATGAAGATAATGTGAAAAATCTGGAATATGATATAGTATAAACATACACTCATAAACACCTAGGAATGATTTTTTTTTTATTCTGATTAAAATTTGATTGAATTATAAAAACTGGAGAGCTAGATTGTGGCTGTAAAGGAAGCTTAGTTTAGATATGGATACAAAAATTTGTTTGAGAACTGTTACATAGGTGAGCCATGTGGTCCAGGACACTATTGGCAACACTTCATTGGTTGATTGCATGTTTTACAACAGTTATAGTTATAATTGATCTTTTATTAGGTAATTTTCATTTGTTTAAATTCTGTGTCATATCTGCGATCTGATTTATCAAAACAATCAGCTGTTTTGAAAAGCTACTGCTAGCATATCAGAATAGCTGAATGTAATATTGACTTACATATCTGCTTCACTTTCCCAGTATATCCTAAAGAAACCTGCATCCTTGAAATATTTAGCTGGCATAATGTTTACCTGTATACCATTAGTTGTTCCAGTCCAATGATTTTGCATTGTGTGATCAGATGATGGTGGTGTACCATATCTAACTAACCTAACACCCCCCCCCCCCCCCCCCCAAAAAAAAATGCTTAACGTTTGAAACGGGAAAATATTTTATTTTGAATCATTTGAACTTCATCAAGGTTTGAAATTTGCTGTACAATAATTATAACCAAAGCGTTACATTATTTTATTCTCTATCAAGAATAAATTAGACATTTACTGTATTGTATATTTTTTTTACACAATTTTGAAAGATGGCAAAACATTTTAATATCAATGAAAAATGGTTAATAATTAATGAATACAGATTAAAATAATTTTTTAAGAAACATCTTAAATTGAGATAAAATGACCAAGGCAGCACATATTAAGTGTTAGTTTGGCCATGATCGCTTAGTATGCTATTTCAACATCATTGGATACAGTGAAACCTAGATTGTCAAAAACCCATTTGTGCTTCGCTTGCTGATTTTGTAGTTTCACCTAGTTTAAATTTCAAGATATGGAGAACCCTGATAAAATACTGTTTATTGTTGTGTCTGTAGGGTATAAAGGGTCATTTGCAAAAGCTCAAAAAAGCATTAAAAGAAACATATGGCATAACTTGGCACAATCTCATTTTTAACCCTTCATAAGACAATATGCTGCAGTGTCATGACAGAGTTGTTTTTGTAATGGCAAGTTTTACAGTACTTGTGCATTGGAGCATTGTATGTTGTTGTAACAAATCAGTGAAGGATGGAACAAAAAATGGCAGTGAATAACATTACAGCCAAGCATTGTATGATGGTGTACGAGGTGGAACACAGCATTGTGATGATGCAACAATGAATTTTATGATGATGCAACAGTACATCTTATGAAGGTCCAACAAATCATCGTAGTTTGTGCAACAGAGCATTGTGAGATGGTGCAACAGAGAATTGAATGATGATGCAGTATGATGGTTCAACAATGCATTGTTTGATTGTGTAAAACAGATCATTGTATCATAATGCAACAGGGCATAGTATGATGGGGCAACAGAGATTTGTATGATGGTGCAACAGAGCACTGTAATAAAGTGCAACAATGCATTTTAAAAGGGTGCAGCAAAGAATTGTATGTTGATGCAAAAGAGCATTGTAATGGGGTGTAATAGGGTATATTGTATGATGGTGCAACAAAGCAGTGAATGGTGGTGCAACAGATGGTGAAACAAAGCATTATATGATGGTGAATTGGAGCAAATTGTTGCTTTTGCAACAGAGCATTGCATGATGGTAAAACAGAGCATTGTTGGATTTTGCAACAGCATCCCTCAAGTTGTGTTAGCTTGGCAGGCATTGCTGTGTAAAGGAGTAATAGCACATTGTTTGATATTGTGTTTCTTTGTGAAATAGTGATGGCTGGGTTTGTTGCATTCTTTTTTGGTTTTTTGAATGTATGCAAATGACCCATCTGGTCATTAAACTCTCCAAAATATTATTTATTGATTTTCCTCTTTTAATGTTAATCGTTAATTACAAAGCCATTTTGAGGAATTAATGAATAGAAGTCATTTTATGAATGTAAGCTAAATATAGTATGTTAAGCATTTATATATTTTTATGCGGTTTGCTCTTAGATGCTATCACAAGGTTTAAAAGAATATATGTAAAATTGTAAGAATGAAAATTAATTCAAAATAGATTAACTGAATCAGAGAAAATCATTATATTATATATGCTTACTTAAGCTAATAAAATTTCTTTGATATAAGTATTATCTCCACTTTGCTTTGTTACAGACATTGGTAACAGGAAAATAAGTACAAGCTAATTTTTTTTTATTTAATATAGTGCAAGAACAGGAGGGGACCTAAGTATTTCTGGGGTGGATCCCAAGTTAAAGAATGGTAATGTATTTCAAGGCTGTTTAACATGTTAATGTAATGTACTGGTTATCATAACAGCGGCCATCAATAAATCAAAGAATGAATATTTACTTATCTAAATTCTTGCAAAAAGAATCAATTGGCACATGAATATTTTTCTGTTTTATATATATTACAGGTGGGTCAGCAGATTCTATTGTGTAAAGAAAGGGGAATCAAGGAAGCTGTGCAAACCCTAACAACACATCATAGACAACCTCTTACTCTGTGAAAGGATGCTTCCAGACTGTTTCTAGATTTAGACAAGAGATTGGAGATTGATATGGACAAGTAGGAAACTGCAGTCACAGAATTCTATGGATCTCTTAGTGTATTTAGCAACTAGCTATCTCATACATCAATGACATTTGCAGTTATGACCAGCAACAAGTGCTCCTTATAGAACTTATACACTGTTATAAAAAAAATCATCGGTAGCCTTTGTATTCCATAATAAGGTATCCCCCTGTTAGAGACACTTAAATTAGGGTAAAATAAACATTCTCTTTATCATCTGTAAGCTGTGGCAGTACATGTACTGAGCTGAGGCTGTCTGTCTGTTCAAAGACAGTCTCTAGGCTTCTGATCTCATCTTCTGGTTAAGTTGATTTGTTTTGGAGAACAGCTCACAATAGCAATGGTACAGTAAACATTGCTTCAAGATCTCACTTAAAGACTGAGTCTGAGTATTGAGGATATCCAATATAGAAATAGGAAATGGAATTTGAATCAACCAACTTATACAACAGATTGCTAATACATGTGCTTTTTGAAATTTGTCTAGATTTAGCTATAATGATAAAATTATGTAGTAGTGCTACCTTGTATTTATATACACTTTCAGTTATACCATATTGTAATCCTGAAAACTTATAATTGTAGACAAGATGATCAAAACACTGTCTACATGCAGGTTGTGTTCCATCTTAACTTGATTTTTGTTTATACAATGTATTTTGATTTGTCCACCCCAAATTGAATCGATTGAAGTTGGGCCAACTTGATCCCCATGCAGTGCTGTAGTGGGTATAATTAATGTGGTGCAAATTATACCCAGTAAATCTAGTAAATTATGGGATATTTTCACTCTGCAGATGATTTTGTGGAAGCAATATAGTTATATAGCTGCATGTGATACATGTAGAGATACATGTATACCGGTATGCTGTGTTTTCATCAATATTCGCTGTGCACCAATTTTTTAATTTTTGTAGATGTTAGGTTCGAGTCAATTAAAAAAAAAAATCAAATATAACACTTCTGTAATCATATTTCAATGACAAGACCTATTTTGTCCACGAGTTTAAGATTAGTATAATCTGTCCACGAGTTTAAGATTAGTATAATCTTTAGAACTGTCAATTGAATTCCCTTAAACCACAGAAATTGATGCTTTCAGATATTAATGAATCTACAGTTATACATGATCTTTTAATTTGCTCATAGTACCTCTAAAGGACAGTGTAACACTCAAACTTAGTATCTTTCTTGCCAAAGCTAGTACTCAACCATGAGAGACATCACCCTTGTATTATCTTCATGAAATGGCACCATTCTTCACTCAGTTGGTTCTTATCTTACAATGCAATTCATTAGCATAATAAAAATACTCAAAATGTTTCTTAAAATGTAAGAATTCTATACCTTATCTATTTTCAGAAAATCGTGGGTACATATTTCATGTTTTTCATTTATATTAAAAAATATCTTTGAACTCAGGTCAAAGTCTTTATTGGTTGGTTGTTAATGTGCCTTAAATCAACAAATATAGGTTTATTAAAATTGTTTGTAGGAAAATGTAAAGAGTACTAGCACTCACAAACAGAAAAAATTAAGGAGCAATTCATAAGTGATCCTCAGTTGCAGTGTAACAGAAATTATACTAGGTATAATTGATGCCTACAAATATCAATGAATCTACGGTTGAATCTTTTCAATAAATAAGTGAAGAAAGAACTATATATGATAAGAGTTTAATTTGGCCCCCATAATTCGCCATTTTTTAAGTGTTTCGGGTACAATATTATGTTAACTAATTTTTTCGAAGAGTTGATATAAAATATATTTTTCATCTATTTATTTGATTTCTTTGCACTCACTGGCAGTAAATGACGTCAGAAGTGACGCCATTTCTATAATTCAATCAAAATCAGCCAAAAATTGACATTTTTCTTATCTATTTACGAATGGGAAATATAGAGCGCATGCTTGAACAAGGAAAATTTTTTTGTCACTTATTAGTCATGGCTAGATACATCTCCAATTAAAATATTTTACTTGTTCAAGAATGCGCTCTATGTTTTCGGAAGGAAAAACTGCTTGAAAACAAGCCGTTTTACGCTAAAAATGCAAAAATGGCGGGAAAAGGTTGTCTTTACAATGTCATATTTCTGAATTATGGGCACTTGAACCAAAATGAATATTATGTAAACACGTCACATACATATCTGTACTAAGAAAACAAAGAATGATAGTAAAATGATGATGTTCATTTTAGGGGGCCATTTTAGGCCCTTATCATATATAGTCCTTTCTGAAATATTTCAATTGTCATAGAATACGACAATTTAAGTGCCAAATAATTACATAATTATATTTTATCCTTATGATTTTTGACTTTATTTCTGATTGTACATATTTACTTGCATATATAGATGTATGTATGGGTAGAAATCTTTAAGCTGTTGTAATACATGTTCTTTCAATTTCAGTACATTTTAATATTGTATATATGATTAATGATATTCTAATTATTTCCACTCTCTTTGTATACAACAATTACCTCATTTTATGGTGTGTTGTTTTTCCGTCCATTTGTTGCTCCTTTTTTTCAGTCATTTTTAGTTGAGTGGACTCGTAGCCATTGGTGATATTTTTTCTTTTACATGTATGTTATTTTTTTTGTCACATTGTATGCTGTATTTTTCTTCTATGGTTCCCTCCATCCAGCCCTATTGAC
The DNA here is from genome assembly GCF_963853765.1 of Magallana gigas. Taxonomy (NCBI): domain Eukaryota; kingdom Metazoa; phylum Mollusca; class Bivalvia; order Ostreida; family Ostreidae; genus Magallana; species Magallana gigas. The sequence continues at coordinate 52,817,018 of NC_088854.1, read as the reverse complement.
TCCCTTACTACAAAGATTTATTCAGTCCCGGGGTTTTTAAGGTTGTTGTAACAGCTTTTGTAGTTTTTTAAAAATTAAAATGTATATTATTTTCCTGTGTATAGATGCTCAATGTTTTTTTTGAAAACAGAATTTCATATTGTCCAAATATAGATTACTGCATGGTCATTCTTTCCTACTTATTAATAATTACTTTGAAATAAATTTGATAAACTAATTAGTAGAATCAGCTGGTAGAATGCACTGAACACAAATTCATACCAGACTAGTTAACACCTTTTGTTTGTTTTTGATTACTACTATAGATGAAGCATGCAGGTACAATAAGGAGCTTAAACATGTTGCAAGACATTTTATGTATAGTCATGAAAGATGAAAAATATTCTTTTATGTATAGTCCAAAAAGTTGTTCCATGCATTGCTGTTAATTTGAGATTTTTTTTACTTTGATTTACTTTTAAAGAATACATTCCATTTAGTTTTACTACACTGGTAGTATATAAATTGTCCTCTGTAAACTGATATTGTAAAAGATGTTACAATTATTTTTTACACTTGTTAATGATCTTTGTAATAAACATACTAGAAATGTGAAGGGTTTTTGTTCATAACAGAGTTTGAAAAGGTTACACTCTTTTCTCACAATGGAATTATGATCTCTATGGAATAATGAATACATTAACAACCTATTTACTTATTTATTTGAGGACAATTACAATTTGCCCCCTCAATATCAATTTCAAGTGGGACAATAAACTTGTTATGGTTCAAATAGTCAGTAAATAGATATTTTATTACCAAAGAAAACTTTATTTGTTACAGACAGTCAAGTTTTTCATTGGTAAACAAGTAAGAGTAATGCAACTTTGAATTTTATGTAATGATTCTAATAACACCCTGGGTGCATCCTTTTTCTATCTCCAGAACTAGCTAGTCCAGAATCTCTGCATCGTCTACTGGCTATATAAAAAGATACAGATCTACTGGAGATATCCAAGTTGCAACCTTGGAGCAAATTAGGATTACTCTTGCAGTTTTCCATATGACCAAACAAATACACACCAGAAAAGATTAAAATCAATGAAAAAAAACAGTATAAAATTTCAATTTCATTTGCCATAGTTTTACGGAGAAAATATCCACTAAAGTATAATATTTTATGTTTGTTATTGTTTTCTTTACTACACGGTATGTTAACACTGATGAGATATGAGACCTGTAAAATACTGGGTGATCAAAAACAGAAGGTCATATAATACAGAGAATCTTTTTATTAGATATAAATTGAACAACTATAAAATGATCGAACATTCTTAAAAAATTAACAATTATAAAAACTATAAATAATCATATGATAAATATTCATCTTAAAAAGAAATATTAAATTCAAAACATTTAAAATTGCCATGGAATTGCTGTGATCTCAACAATGGCTGAATGCATCTATTGAAAAAATAAGCTTGCAAATCTTTTCAAACCTTTGACCACTTATTATTTGTGAATTGTACATGTACTTACGATTTGAATTTGTTCGATATCAGAAGGGTTATCTACTATATGTAAAGGTAGTTCAAACTACTCTTGACTAGGTGTACACTAGTAAGGGTCTACAAGCAAGGATCAACTTCTCACACCATTCTGAGTATTCTTGATAGGTCTAAAGCTTGTTAACCTACAACTCTACAAAAATAATTCAGTTTTCATAATAAATCTGTTTAAATATATTTCTATAAAAAATTAAACAATAATTTATTTAAGTTATCGTAGTGTAGGTACTAAAACTGTTGCTATATATTTTTATTATAAAGAAATACAATCTAATAATCCCCCAATTAAAATTTATACAACAAAAATACAACCTAAAATTTTATATACACATTAAAAACATATATAAAGGATACTGAAAAAATTGAAAAAGCACAAAGTAAAATGCATTTTTTTAAGGAAAGACAAGAAGAGTTTGAATTCTGAAGACCAGTGTCTTATTTGCTAAATCTTCCTTTGGTCCATACATTGTATGATCAATTGAGTATAAACATATGCATATTAATTATGCTATAAAACAAGTCTGTTATTGTAGACAATTCATGAAATGTACATAACATCACAAACAATGTACATACAAGCACCACTAATCAGAATATTAGATATAAATAGGATGATGAGACAGCTAACAACAAATACCTTGGAAAACCTGTACATGTTTATAAAACCATTTTCCACATAATATTATAAAACATTGGGACTTTATAAAAAAGGATAATATGTGCCTTGACCTTAACAGAAAAAGGGGAGCAACAATAATCTCCCTATAAGGATTACATATGAACTACAGAGAGTGGCCTTGACCCTGACCTCAGATAGAAAGACTACATTTAGGTTCAAGGTCACAGCACACTCTTTACCCTAAGGCACTCTATGATTATAAACTTGCTATACCGGGTAAATGGGGTCAAGTGATTAATTAAGTCAAGATTAATTGATATAACTGCATTTTTCTGAAAAGATATGTAAATTAACTTTGATGTTATTGTGGTTTTCAGAATAGAAATTTTTTTTACAGAAGAAATTCTGATAGAGAGAGAGAGAGAAAGAGAGAGAGAGAGAGAGAGGGGGGGGCATTTCAGAATCCGTTATTCTTTAACAATGATACCTTTATCCATCTCTAAACAGTACAAAATTTACCCCAAATTTTTTCTCATCCATTTGTTAAATAATATTACAAACTACTTATATTATTGAATAATCATCTATATACGAAATGGAAGCAAACTGAGTACTTTGGTATTGAATTTAAACATCGTTTATGGTATATAATATCAATAATATTCACAACACAACCAGATTCACCTTGCACCTTACTGGCGATCGTTTGAAAATAAAAAATCAATTAAAAATTAACTGCTCAAAACCTAACATTGGACGGATCATGAAAATATAACAAAATTGAGAATATGAATTCTTTAGTTGTAAAATGATATAATAAAAAAAATATAAAAGTAAAAATGCTTTCCAATAAAGGTACATCTATATATAATAATTAAACTGAAAACTAGAAAACTGACCAGTCAGGAAGGGCCCCACTATGACAATCAATATAGAGAAGTGAAAAAAACTTTGAATCCATCCTCTTTATATTAACAATGATGAAAAATAAATGCCCGGCATAAGCTGTAAAGAACTGCAATATATAGGATCTCATGATTTGTAGTTGGATATGATTTTCATCCAACAATCAAAGTGTTAAACTGAGGGGTAAAAATATAAGGGTGCAGCTCATGGAATGAGAGTTTAATTTGATTACATTTAAAAAAAAAAATTGAAAATCATAAGTAACAACTGTATTTTTAAAATTTCAAGATAATTCCTGAATGTCCAAAAACTCTAAATGGTAACCTTGTATCTGCATAAAACAGGGATAACCTCATGTCTTATAAAAAAAACTAAATTAAATGTGTATTTAAAAAAAGATTTGAACAGGTGTTTTATAAAATGCAAGCCTTCAGTGAATGCAAATACATTGTATCACCCAGGGTTGACCTCAAATTCAAAACAAACAGTTGCATACAAAGGTGTTCATTAATCTTCATATGACAGATAGAGATAAGCCTCTAAATTTTCTGCAGCAGGCAAGATAATTAATCCTTTTCTTCTAAATTTACAATAAGATTTTTTTTTCAGAAATGACAGAATGTGGTTATTATCTGATTACCTGTTAAAATTAACAGCATTAAGGCAGAAAAAAATAAAATAAATACTTAAAAAATAAAATAGTGGTAAAGGATATCTTAATATATATCTTGATTTTAGAATTCAATAAAATTATCATTAATCATTGTGTACAGTATTTTAACCAAAATAAAGTATGAATATTATATTTTAAATCCATATTTCAAAGAATGTACACAATACTACACATCATTCAAAATTGACCTTAACTTCAAAACAAAGTTCCTTTGCAGACACAGGCAGTGCAGTAATTAATCTCAATGTGACAGATAAAGATAAAGCTTAGGATTTTCTTCCTGTGGAAGGTTAATTAATCCCAAAGGACAAATATTGCACAGCCTTCCAAGTATACAATGGTAACATTCTCAGAAGTTATCTCTCTTTGCCCATTCATTCTTATGCATAGTTAAGGAATCTACCCCACCACCCCAGCTCCAAACCAAAAGACATAGAGAACCACACTTAGCATCAAAATATGTATTTCTGTCTACTGAACTACCATACCAAATTTGAACTTGATTGGGCTACCACAAAAAAAGTTATTAGAAAAAAACAGAAAATTTGTGGACGGAAGAGTGACAGACCGACGGACAGGACGGACGGACAGAGTGATTACTATAGGGCACCCGCAAATCCTTGCGGGGCCCTAATAATATTATAAATAGAATATAAAAATATGTCACAAAACACATGTATAGAAAAATGGAAGTTTTGCAAAGTCAAGTATAGAGAAATACATGTAGATTCGCTAAGTAAAAATATCCTTCAAAAGCTGGTGTTTTGGATGGTTTCTATTTAGACATCTATTTCTGATCTAAAAAAAAAAAAGAAAGAAAAAAGAACATAATCATTTCATAAAATGTCAGGCTCTGAGTTTTTAGCTCACCTGAGTCAAAGGCTCAAGTGAGCTTTTCTGATCACAATTTGTCCGTTGTCTGTCGTTGTCGTTGTAAACTTTTCACATTTTCATCTTCTTCTCAAGAACCACTGGGCAGATTTCAACCAAATTTGGCACAAAGCACCACTAGGTGAAGGGGATTCAAGTTTGTTCAAATGAAGTGCCACGCCCTCTTTAAAGGGGAGATAATTGAGAATTATTGAAAATTTGTTGGTATTTTTCAAAAATCTTCTTCTCAAAAACTATTCAGTCTGAAAAGCTTAAACTTGTGTGGAGGCATCATCAGGTAGTTTAGATTCAAGTTTGTTCAAATCATGGTCCCTGGGGGTAGGGAGGGGCCACAAGAGGGGGATCAAGTTTTACATAGGAATATAAAGAGAACATCTTTAAAAATCGTCTTCTCAAAAACTATCAGGCCAGAAAAGCTCAAATTAAAATGGAAGCATCCTCAGGTAGTGTAGATTCAAGTTTGTTCAAATCATAGTCCCCGGGGGTAGGGTGGGGACACAAATGGGGGATCAAGTTTTACATAGGAATATATAGAGAAAATCTTTGAAAATCTTCTTCTAAAAAACTATTAGGCCAGGAAAGCTCAACTTTGAGTGGAAGCATCCTCAGATAGTGTAGATTCAAGTTTGTTCAAATCATGATTCTCGGGGGTAGGGTGGGGCCACAATAGGGGGATCATGTTTTACATAGGAATATATAGAAAAAATCTTTAAAAATCTTCTTCTCAAAAACTATTAGGCCAGAAAAGCTCAAATTAAAATGGAAGCATCCTCAGGTAGTGTAGATTAAAGTTTCTTCAAATCATGATCCCCGGGGGTAGGGTGGGGCCACAATTGGGGGATCCTTTTTACATAGGATTATATAGAGAAAATCTTTAAAAATCTTCTTCTCAAAATCTATTAGACCAGAAAAGTTCAAATTAAAATGGAAGCATCCTCAGGAAGTGTAGATTCAAATTTGTTCAAATCATGGTCCCCGGGGGTAGGGTGGGGCCACAATTGTGGGATAAATTTTTATATAGGAATATATAGAGAAAATCTTTTTAAAAAATTCTTTTAAAAACTATTTGGCCAAGAAAGCTCAAATTGGTGTGTAACCATCCTCAGATAACGTAATTCAAGTTTGTTCAAATCATGGTCCCTGGGGGTAGGGCGGGGCCACAATGGGGGATAAATTTTTATATATAGAGAAAATCTTTAAAAGTCTTCTTCTCAAAACTATTAGGCCAGGAAAGCCCAAATTTGAGTGGAAGCATCCCCAGATCATATAGATTCAAGTTTGTTTAAATAATAGTCCAGGGGTAGGGTGAGGCCACAATGGGGGATGAATTTTTACTTAGGAATATATAGAGAAAATCTTTAAAAATCTTCTTTTGAAAGACTATTTGGCCAGAAAAGCTTAAACTTGTGTAGAGGCATCCTCGGGTAGTGTAAATTCAAGTTTGCAAAATCACAGTCCTTAGTGGTAGGGCGGGACCGTGATGGCTGTTTGAATTTTTACATAGGAATATATAGAGAAAATCTTTAAAAATATTCTGGGAAAGTTTTCGGTCCAAAACTCAGTACTTAGTGTGAAAGCACAGGTTATGCAGATTTAAGTTTGATGAAACCATGATTCCCTAGAGAAAAGGGGGGGGGGGGGTTATATAGGAAAAGAGAAAAATCTTCTTACAGGTACAACAACAAAAGGGGCTTGGTATTTACCAAAAAATAAGAGGTGGATAAATTTTTTTTAGCAAGATCTACTGTACTCAGTTGTCAAGATATTTTGATACTGTAATGCTAATTTGATCAGAATTAAGGCAATTGTTGCTCAGGTGAGCGAAGTGGCCCCTGGGCCTCTTGTTTGATGGTGTTTTAATTAGATCACTAGGAGGTCTAGTGGTTTGGTTTGCCACTTCTTGTACAGAGGATATGGGTTCAATACCAAACAACAACAATCATTTTTTTTTCATCAAGGAAAAAATGCTGATTTATCAATTAAAGTTAAGGAAGTTATCATGATGTTTATTAGTTATCAACAAGAACAACTTAAGTCACTCGAAGTCACTCACCTGTCCCTGAGGACGACCTTTGCTGAGCTGCCAATCGGGAAATTCTCGTCATACACCCTGGTCTCCCTGTGGTCTGGAATATCTTCCACTGAGAAAAGGAAAGGCTTATGATCATAGCAAACAAAATTATGAACTCTTTCAACCTTGACCTTTCTAATCATTTACCCGAATTGTGCCGTGTCCTCTTCTTCTTTCTCTTTTTCAACTTCCTCACAGGGGAGGTAATTATGTACTCCTGGGGTCTAACATAAAATGAAAAGAATCATTATACCTTATCATAGTCATTATTATGAGAATCTAACACAGAACATATAAATCACTTTTATAAAATAACTATGTTACATCACTTTATAGGTTGAACACAGAATGACAAAAATTGTAATGTTTAATTTAGAAGGAGAGTTTACAAAACTTACAACCATCAATAACTCTCATAGTTCAAAAGATCTATTCATAATATTCTCTCTTTTTCTGTCATAGTCGTTATTACCTTTCACATTTCTAAACTTCACAAATATGGGTGATAGTTGGTTCTACAATTCACAGTTTTTTCAGTTTTCAGTACAGGTGAGACCTTACACCTTAATCTCAGCGAGATTCGTTGAGACTGAAAATTTTTGACGGATGTCTCTTCTGTTACTTAGACCTGAGAGTGAGCACCTCATAAGTAATTCAGCACACAGGGGAAAAAAATATGGTATTTGAGGATTAACGAAAAAAATCCTTACTCATATTCTCTGTCGTAGGCTGCATTGTCGTATCCTTCATCTTGGTACTCATAATAAGTCACCTCCCTCGGTCTATCCAGGATAATGTCTGTGGCTGTAGTTGCAGAGGGGGTGGTCCTAAAACAGAGAATGGCAGGTAAATCTCCAACAGGGACAGAAGACAGAATTGCAGTAGAATATTATATCTTCAAATTTAAGTGACCTACTCTACATTTAGACATACTAATTGGAGACCTTCTCTGAAGTAAGACTTGCTTATTAGATACCTCTCTAGACTACACCAACTAAAATTGGTGTCAATCTATAATTAGACTTACTTATTATAACATCTATACAGTTAAGCTTACTCATCAGTGATCTCTTTACAGTCCCAATAAATGGTCTTCCCTCTACTGTTAACTTACTTGCAATTGATATTCTAAAAAATAATCTTACTAATTTGCGAACTCTCCACAGAAGGACTTACATTAACTTGTAATTGACCTCTCCTCAGTGACATCTCTACAGTATTTATTAGTGACATCTACATCTTGTTTAACTGTAAGTAACTTCTCTACAGTACCTTTAACATACCCGGTACTTGTAAGCAACATCTCTAAAGATGGGCTAACCTACTAATAACATCTTCTTTTCTCTTGTTAAACCTACATGTAAGTGACCTGCAGCTTACCTCTTGTCACCAGTTTGACCTACTTAAAAGTGAACTCTTGTCAGCAGTTTGACCTACTTGTAAAAACATCCTTCATTACAGTATGATACACTTGTAAATGATCTCTTCTAAAAGCTTTGACCTACTTATACATTTATGTAAATGACCTGTAACTGTCCCCTTCTCTACAGTTTGACCTACCTGTAACTGACCACTTCTCTACAGTTTGACCTACCTGTAAGTGACTTATGAATGACCACTTCTCTACAGTTTGATCTAGCTATCAGTGACCTGTAACTGACCCCTTCTCTACAGTCTGACCTACCTGTTACTGACCCCTTCTCTACAGTTTGACCTACCTGTAAGTGACCCCTTCTCTACAGTTTGACCTACCGGTCAGTGACCTGTAACTGACCCCTTCTCTACATTTTGACCTACCTGTAAGTGACCCTTCTCTATAGTTTACCCTACCTGTAAGTGACCTATAACTGACCCCTTTTCTACGGTCTGACCTATCTGTAAGATACCTATAACTGACCCCTTCCCTACAGTCTGACCTACTTGTAAGTGACCTATAACTGACCCTTTCAGAACAGTTTGACCTACCTGTAAGTGACCTCTTCTTTATAATCGGACCTACCTGTAACTTACCTCTTCTCTACAGTTTGATCTACCTGTAACTGACTTATAACTGACCCCTTCTCTACAGTTTGACCTACCTGTAAGTGCCCTATAAATGACCCCTTCTCTACAGTTTGACCCACCTGTAAGTGACCCGTCGGTGAGGGTCCTGTCTGGGTACCCCACCCCAGTCCTGGTCCACATATCTGTAATCTCTGTGATGCTCCTCCTCCAGGGTCCTACAGCATTGTAAATCAAACATTGAAAAAGCAAATATGAGACAGTTGAACTTCCATATCATGAACACTGATTTCTCTAATAAAGTGATTTGTAAGTCACAACCCCTTATTTTTAAAGCATTTTCCCTCGATATCTTGAATACTCTGTTATCTCGAAGTTTTTAAAACAGGCCCATCTAGTTCAAGATAACAAAGTTTGACTCTGTATATATTTTACAATTTAAAAATTTATCCTTAGATGGTTTATTCCATAAAATACAAAGATGTATGTACTAGTTCAAAAGACTCAATGTTACAATACACATGACTAAACATAACATATGTGGAGTTACCTTTGGAACTTGTCTATCGCTTCTCCCATTTTATATTTTTTCTGTAAATAAAAAAAGAATATAATTGACATGATTGTTATGATATTTCAATAGTGCATGCATATTGTTTTAATGGTGAATAAATGGTGACCGATATATTGAGGGATATTGTTTAAATTCCTTAAGTAAATTTTGGCATTCCATTTTCTGAATTGCGTGAAAATACATGTAGAAGGTCAAAACTTTGCCAAAAAAAAAATCATTTAAGAAAGTCAATAAATAGGTGGTGACGCCTCTCTCCATTGTTAGTGTTGCCTAAAATAATTGCACAACAAATTAAATAAACATGAAAATAAATCAAATTCTCATATCATCAGTTGAGGTGGATCTATTAGTGTTGAAACAGACGAATTAAATCAGAACAGGTCATGCAGCAGCAGCTTTTTAATGCATAGTTACCATGGCTTCAGGCACATTTGCCTTCCTAGGATGGCATTTGAAATTGGTTAAGAAATCAGATTTTAAAAAGATTAGTTAAAACACTGAACACCAAAATACAACATACTGTACAATTGGGGAAAATATAATAAAACATATAACAAATTAAATGACCCCCACCTGTTAATTTTATTAAAACGCTACAGTATAAATAAATAGATCTTACACTGCAGGTACATATCAATATGTCAAGAAAAAAAATGATGGGTCTACTTACAACAGATCAACAATCAAATGGTATGTTTTTAAGCAATAAAAAAATTTAGAGTTAATATTGACAGATTTTTCCTCAGGATTGGATTAATAAGTTTTAGGTAAATCAAAGTATTCCTTTAAAATATCATAAAATTCATTTGGCATTAGTTAGAAAACTAATGTGAGGTAGTTTAATGGTGTTACTATAACACAAAGCATTAATCATCAATGACTTCGGTTCAGGAAAGCCCCTTTAAAAGCAATGTCAGTTTCATCAAAGCTTGGCTTAGTATTGATAAAGCTTGGCTCAGTTTCATTAAAATCATTTAAGTTTGACTTTCACAAGAATTAAAGAATTATAAGCATTGTCATCAGCCTTTCTCAATGTACACTGACCCAGTGCTGTTTTAATACTTTGAATTTAAAGTATCAGAAAACCAGAAAACTCTATCAATTCGCAAAGACAGGGGATGTTTTGAATAACAAATTTAATTATGTCATTAAGGTCTTACGGGTCTAAGTTGGGGGGGGGGGGGGGGGTTTAATGGGGAAGGGTTGGGGATGGTGTGTGTTTTGGAGGGGGCTGAGGTTTTAATGGTGTTGGAATTTTTATAAATGAGTGATTTGTATCATACTATATAAATATATAGGGTATACATTTTTTTCATTTTAAATCATATTGCAAATTTTCAAATCAAGTCCAATTTAACTTATATAGCATAATCAATTTCATTCAAGTATTATTAACCACTTTTTTCATCATCTGTACAGATAATCTATACATGCAGAAAAAAGAGATGACCCTTTGAATCATTCATTCATAAAATAATTAAATTATTAATTCAGTGCTATGAGGGTGAGATCAAAAGATAAATTTCAAACAGGGCATGGGGGCATAAAGTACTGCAAGTTCATGTCATTGAACATCAATAATTGTTTCATTAAATGTCGTGCACATTTACTTGTACATTAAACTTTACATAACTGCATGGCTTCTTTTCAGGAATAAACAAATAAACAAAATTAATGTTATATTACACTCTTCGTAAATAGTACCTAATATACAACATATCATTTTACATATATATAGTACTGAAAAAGGGGTTGTTATGAGAACTTTAAAAATTTAGTTTTCTGTCTGCATTGAACTTTTGATCTCGCCCCTTTAATAGCTAGGCTAGACGATTTATATATAGGCCACTCCATTCCACAGGAACTCAGTGTCGCACATAGCTTTAAAAAATCTCACCAAACACCATTTAGCAAAAGTAAATTGTTTTTTAGGATTTTGGAAAGTTAGTCCAAACTAAGACACATGATTAAATATGGTAGAACAAAGGATTACAATGATATTAGCAAAACAAACTCAGATATACAGTAGATATTGAGGGACAGCAAGAAAAAATTTTAAGTGTAAAAAAAGTATTAACATCTCTATTCTGTAGACGCATTTTCTGAAATACAACAAAAGACATGTCTGAGGACAAGTTTTCAAAAACATATACACTGTAATGCACATTTTCATTGAAATGCTTGTAAACTTGTACCATTTGGAAAGATTACAGAATAGATAAATTAACAGGGTACACATTTTAAAGTAAATAAAACCTTTAAGGATCAGAAAGTGGTACAGTTAGGTCAAGCCACACCATTACTACAAAGTCAAGTACATCTGTATAGGGAGGGAAGTTCTAGCGGAACAAAAGTACATGTACCTTGCGTTTCTTTAGGGCAACATCTGCTGGTGTATCGGGAACAATGTACGCAAATATAAACATAATGATTAAGGCGATGTGCTGCAAAAAAACATACAAAAAGATTATTACGACATTTTGGTAAAGAAATAACACGCATTTACCTCTAAAGCCTTAAGAGGGATGAATTTTTTTGCAATGCAGTAAAACACGATTATAGCGAACCTGCTTATAATGAATTAATGCTTATAGCGATATGGTGTTGCCAAGAAAATTGCTTTTTTCTGTTGTTGTTACCTCAAACCCGACAACAATCCAGACTTGTTCTGTTGAGTTGAATGAATTTCCCCAAGTCGAGGTGAAGGCCACCAGGAAGGCATTGGATACCACCCCACAGAAGTTCATAAATGTAAGGATGGTATACCAGGTTCCTACAAATGACAATTAAAACCATTTTTTGCAAGTATTATTACCACTTTAATATTAAGCACAAGGAATTTTTATTCATCAGTATACAGTATTTTAAATTTGTCGTCTTTGATTATTTTACTTGGAAAAAATCATGTAGCATTTGTTGAAAACAAAAAAAACCAAGATCAACGGAATATGTTCAAATTTGTTTAAGTCAGATAACATTTTTTATAAGTGTGTACGAGGTCCTTGGTCCTGCATTTAAATACAATAATGAACGTAAACTATACATTTAGTATTATCTGTACCTATGTCTTGAGCCATGTGTGCAACGGGCCGTTTATAAATCCAGAGCAGACGCCAGGCATCAATCCTGATGTCTAACGCTGTGGTAATGAGGGCCATTAAAGGAGCCAATGGGAAAGAGGCAGCAAAAAGCTGAAATCACAATTTAGCAACAAATAAAGAAATTATATTGTATCAAAGAACTTGTAATCAAAGTAATCAAAACTTGTACCAGATACAAAGTCACTAAATAAAAATATGGCAAAGTAAAATCTTACAGCAGCTGCTACATACTCTAAATGTTCCTACCGGTATTTATGTAAATTATCAAGAGTACATGTAGATTAGATCATTCTATGTTAGCTTCTCTCATTTTTACCGTAAGGAAGCCGAAGATGATGACTTTCTCTGTGTATTCACTCAGAGTGAAGTCTTACCATAAGGAAGCCGAAGATGATGACTTTCTCTGTGTATTCACTCAGAGTGAAGTCTCCTAGGTTCTCCTTCTTCACATGCTTCTCCAGAAACGTCTCCTCCCTCTTGCTCTTCTCCGGCTTCTTTCCTCCAAAACAGCACCAAGATGGACGGTGCCTCCACTTTTTCTTCAAAAAACTGCATTAAAAAGAAGATATAACTTCATGCTACACAAAAAAACAGGTCTTTGAATATTTTGGTATTATGGAAACAGGGCTGTAATAACTTAAAACAAAATTATAAGAAACTTACGGCAGTATGGCATCTGTACATAACTTTGGGAGGGGCTTGGAGATCATCAATATAAGAACTTGGAAGGAGAGCTGAGACATGCAGGTTCCCTCACAGCGGTCTCGGTATTCAGATCCGTGGCCAACTATTCCGTCTTCATCAAAACGCTAAAATACACACTGACATGTTAAACCAGGTACATATGTACTTATCTTAAATGGATCAATCAAATTAAAATTGAAAAAATTTAAATTATGTAAATGTTTATTAAAACAAAAAATGCTTGATTTTACTAGATTTTACTAGAAATACCTACCCCTCGGAAAAATGCAATGTAGAAACAGGAAGAGTAGTTATTCACAAATTGGAAGACAAACAGTTTTATGATCAAGGAATCATCATATTTAGTTTGAGTCCTGTGGTTTTCTGTAAGAAAATGCAGTATAGATTATTAAAATATAGGCAATTTCCAGAAGATTTCTTCTCACTACCTCTTTTTCATTTATTTTCTCTAGAACTTACCCCAGTCAGTTAACTTGACGGCCAGAAAGTCATAAAACTGAAATTAAATAGAAGTTGAATACAGAATAATGTTACAGAGATCTGGGACAATTTATTTATATTGTATACAAAAGAAACAGAGAAATTAGCAGTCAGTAAGACTATTACTTAATGTATTAACATAATTCTTAGAGAAGTAGTATGACACAATTTAAAAAATATCCCAAATATAAAAATTAACTTATAAGTATATAAGCTACATAATGTTACATCTTCACCAAAAGAAGCTGTTGTGTTTATGAGATATAGATATTTTCAGACAATATTAAGATGTTGGGGAGAATTTTTCGACAGTCACTTAAATAATTTCTCCAATTGATTTGGAAATCTACAGTAATTTGGTAACATGTACAAACCCTGCCCAGCACAAAGATGGAGAAGGCGTTGAGAATGGATGGAACCACAGTGGTGGTGATCAGGCAGAGCTCAGGACTGGCCGAGCCGCAGTAATCAACCGTCACAAGGACGCGGTAGATGATGACCGCGGTCACACTCGCCATCACCACCAGTACCATGAACAGGAGGGTGACCACAGAGGTCAGGTACTTCATGAACTTGTACCTCATCGGGTACGTTAGGATCTTGAAGCCATCTATAGGGTCCTAAAGTTACATAAAAAACAGGGTCATGTAATGTAGATTCCTAATTAAAAGCGAGGAATTAATATTCACGCAAAATTGCTAGAAGCACCCTATGCGGATTTTAAAATCTCGCTATTAATCTATGAGAGGTGAGAACTGGAAGAGTTAAGGATAAAATTCCGCATTTGCATTTTATCACGATTCCATAAAAATAGACTGGATCACAGAATTAAGTACTTGCGTAACATAAGTAATCTACAGTAATACAACATGAGAGCAAAAAAGATCAAGGTGGTTTATTATCATAGAGTGCTTTAATTGAGTATCAATAGAAATTTTTCATTTAAGGATGAAGCTAATGCCATTTACCAAGAGGTAAAGCTGACATTTGAAAAATCTAGTCACAACAGTGCTATGCTGTGTAAATGTCATCACCAAAACAGAGCTTTAGCAACAATTTTTTTGTGACTTACAGGTACATGTATCTGTAAAAGGGAATGTATACAAAAGTAGGCATATAGGACATCAAGGAAAACTAGTGCTTTTCTTCTCCTTACGTTTTCTGTTGCGGTGCCATAGAACTCTGGTCTGTCGGGCTCATTGACCTCGTAATCCGTCACATCCCACAGAAAAGCCCATCTGCTCTCTGTTCTCTTCCAAAACTCCAAAAATATTGTACCTGAAATGTTTTTCATAACATTTTACATCTTGAAGGATTATGCTTTGGCCTTGAAGTTTGAGTTTGTTTCAAAGTCATAGCGTATTGTTTCTCACAAGCAATCTTTGAGTGACATACATGTATAAGGCAAACAGAACTAAGGGAAGAGATGAAACACTGTGTCAGCAATTTGCTGAGATAGGCTATAAACAGGAGGTCACTACACACCTTTTACCGAAAGGAGCTCTGTGAAAGAAGTGAAATGTAAAGGGGAGAAATATATATGGTTCATACAAGGATTAGTTTAAACCATAATTTTTAAACAGATGTCTGCTATGACATATACCTTTGACCAATAAACTAGGTTCCAGGTCATTGCACACCTTATATCTAAAAGCATTGTTGGTGATGTACATATATAAGCCAGATTTTGTGAAGGGCAATAACATGCTCTGAACAACTGATATGTGAGACAGATGGACAGTACAGTTGGATAGAAGAATTACCAGACAGATCACTATGGGGCCCCCACAAAGCAGGGCACTGGATGAAAAAAAAAGTTTGCTTATAGTATGTAACCTTACCCCAAATACAGATGACCATGGCAAAATATGGAGTCACTTCATTATCAAAGGACTGCTTAATGGTGTCCAATAGACTGAAATTAAAGCATATATTTACATTATTTTAGTATCAAAGAGATCATTTCGAAAACAATTTGAGAAATTTTTTAACATCAGGTAATTGACCGATTTGCAATACTTATAACTATATTAAATTTCAAATTTTATTTCTGACAGACATTTTTCATTGTTTAATTGAGCATCATACAGTAAATTTAAACCTACATGTGTAATTTTTTTTAAGAAACCCTAGTCTGTTTCTCTTACCTAGTAACATTCTGGTTTTTGTCTTCATACTGAATTCTAGTTTTGATGCTGGAATACAAAGCAAGACAATATTCATGAATGTAATTGATTATTTATCAACAAAAATAGGAAATTATCGATCTGCCTTAGACACACTTATACAGTGAAACACATGGTATTGTTTTCCTACATCTAATGTAGGTGTACCTTTTGAAAAGTCCATAAATAAAGATGGCCAACCCAAACAGCATAGGGAGCCAGAGAGACGTTATCAAGTGTCCGGACCAAGCAAAGTAAAGAGCAATCTTCTCCCCATAGTAGTTCCTTATCCTCCATAATGGCTGAAACTGGTAAAGAAAGACAGCCTAATATCAGTGTTCTGATTCATAAACCAAGAGAATAGTTCAACAAAACAGAAGAATAGTGTTTATCTTATTCATTCCTCAATACTACTAGCAATATTTTCTTAATACTCCAGTTCAATAAAAAAAAATGTCTTTTCCAAAACATTTTCTTGCACATCTAATATAAATTTCTTTCCTGGACCAAAAATGGACATAAGTTGAATATGTCTACCCCTCAGGTGCCCACCTTGAACAGTTTGGTCCAAGAGCGGTTGAGCTTTGCCCGGGGGTCATCGGCCTTTTGCTCCAACTCTTTGGGGTCCTCCTCTTCCTCATCTGCTGAGTCTTCATCATTGATTTTGCCGACATCTGACGCTTCATGCAGCACTACAGACTCCTTGTATACTTTCTTCATGATTAAAAATGGAAGATCTGAAATTAAAGATTACGAGAAGATTTTATTTACCAGTACTTTCAATTAAATCTAATTACTTTATTATCAATTTGTTAAAAAAAAAAACCCAAAAACTACAAACTTTGGAGCGGGAGTTTTGTATTGAAAATAACACATCAGACTTGATACTGCATGCATTAATGAATTAAATCACACAGTGATGACTTTGAGCAGAATGAAAACTTCCTTTTTAGAAGATTTCTTCTAAATTGACATGATTAAGTTGATACAAGTATGATGAAATATTGAAATTTGGGCAATCAGTTCTTACTTATTTTCTGAAGTTCCTGATCACTTTCAGCTTGCCTCAACTCCTTCAGGGTTTTTGCTCGGCCACAGGAACAACAATTATCTGAAAAATAATTATATTTATTACAAAGCTCAATCATGGTGAAAAATAAATAAGCAGTTTTAAGGATTTAAAAAAAAATTCTATGATTAAAGTGAAATACATGTAATCTTTGTTAATTTTTCAAACAAAACATACCACTTAAATGTAATATATACCAAATGAATATTTGCAAAAGATTTCATGAACACCAGGCCATGGCACTCAAATAAATCTGTGTATTTTGAATAAGCTGTGTTAGACTAAATGCATTTCATTCATATAATTGACAAAGTTATGAATGCAAACAAGATGATCGAATGCAAAACAAAATGCATTTAATAGTGGTATAAAGTTAAAAAATCCAATAAAAAGTGAATTGGATCCGAGGTAAGAGACCTGTTGCATGCAATATGAATGATTTTTTCTGCACCAAGTCTGGCAGACATTGGGTCTCATATTGACCTAGATAGGTACAAACAGGCCAAAAACGTTAACTTCTATATTGCATGTTAATCTGTGTCATAAAAAGGGGTCATAACCTATGACTTATGGAAATCATCCTTTGAGACATTGTGCAAACAATGTTTGCCTTGAATGGATTACCAGCAGCAGATGACCAAACTACATTTTGCTACAAAATGTATAATACATACATGTATTTACACACATGTCATTAAATTAAGAAGGGCTTGTACTGACTATATAGACATAGCATATTTTTTCTTACTAGTACTTGTTACAAGTGCATGAATTAAGACAACTTCAGGCCATACCTTCCTCCTCCAATGAATCAAACACACCATATTCTTTCAGGTCCTTTGAGATGTCCATATTGATCAGGATTTTATGCACCTGTTAAAATGAAAGACTAAAGATATACTCACCTGTATATACTGGTAGTAAAATTATCATGCAGTGCATGGATGACCTGTTGTAAATTAAATTAAGGTGTCAATTACAAGCTTCGTACGGGTTAGAAAATACATGAAAATTTAACCAGCTTAATCTATAAACAGGTATAATATACATATATACAATTGTATAACTAGATTTTACAAGTTTAATAAAGATGTATATTTTATGATTTTTACATTAATGTCTTTATATAATACAAAAATGTTTGGCAAATTTTAAAAGCTTTAAAGTGTCTGAACACATTTTATAAATTAAGCTTTATACAGGACATTACAGGTCCGACTGTGATCAATGTCGGAAACCCAGTGGTTACATAAATACTTTATTCCTTTCTCCATCAAGAAGAAGGAGAAGGAGAAAGATATGAAGCATTTTAAACTTTGGGTAGCCGCTGATGATAAGGTGTGAAGTACAAGTACTTGTCTACAGTACTACATGTATTATCTAGGACTACTGTAAGCTGACCAGAAATGAACGGGTGGCAGGGCGGAAGAACTCGGTGGGGTTGTTGTAGTTTTTGTACAAAACTAATCTGTCCATATCAAACAGGCACGTGTAATCATCCTCTAAAATAACAGGATAAAAAAATTCATTGGTCGTGGCTTTCACACATAGGATCATCCATGGTTTACATGTACATGTATGATTAGATGTATTGGTACATGTAATATGCATCCAATAAGCTGTTTGTTTTCTATTTCCCAAAGTTAATTACGATGACTTGGTCAGAGTATATTGTAACTTAAGGGAATATAAATAATTCTTAAGGAAAAATTGTGATCAATGTCATAAACATATAAATATTCACAAACATTCATTATTTGAACACATATTTTATTACCTGTTTCATCATCAAAGAATAATTTACTCAGCTTTGCAAAACAGCTCACATCATCACCATTTTTAGATTTTTCATCTGGTGGCTACAATATCAACATGAAAACATGAATACTTTACTGTATTTGTGTGTTTCAACCAACCCTTTTACACAACACATAAATAATGGACCCGTATATGAACATGTGAATTATGAGTCTTAAATGAGAAAAAACATGAAATGCGTTTGAAATACTTCTCCAGTAATGTAAGTTTTTTACAATAAGTAAGAGAATTGAAAGATTAAGTTCTCCGGTCAGGTGTCATATATTTATTAGCTATTTAATTAGCATCATTAAAACTGCAAGCAAATAATGCAGACCTTAAATTACTTGATTCTAGGCTTTTAGCTTAATTGCATGTGAGGAACTTTGAATATTGATCAAAACCATCTACTGGTGATTATACCTAAACATGTTTGGACTAAAACTTATTCAGATAATCAATATTTAAGCTAACCTTGATCTAATAATCTTTTATGTAGCCTTCAACTTCCCACATTTAAGTCTTAAACCCTTATAGCTAAGGTTATTGCACTTTGCAAAATAAACTTATTGGATGGCTTAAGAAACTTAATGTATTGGTATTTTCACAGATGTTAAAAATAAGGAGTTTTATAAAGAGTTAAGGAGTTTCACTTACATTGTCTACTGGCTTGATACAAAGGGTTTATCCAAAAACAAAGAGAGTCCACTTTTTACATTACTAATGTAGTATCTATTTAACAATGTCCATTAACTATATCACAGCAATTTCTTATCATTCATATGCATGTTTAATTCACACTAATACTAATTTAAATTACCGTTACCATTAATTTTACATCTCTCTAAGAAGATGAAGGTGAATAAGTTGGTTCAAAATTTAAAGCAATTCTTGAATCTGCTATGCGATCAAAATGAAATTACCTAGTAATTAAGTCTTAGAATATTTTTAAACTGCAGATGAAAGTAATTCTTCATACAACAATTCATAAGATTAGCATTGATAAAAAATGATTAGCATATAAGGTGAAAGTAAAAAAAAAATAAGAAGAGAGGTAAATAACATAATGTAAATGTACCAGGGGTACGTATCGCACGATTATCTTCTTGTTCATTTGTCTTTACCTCATCTAGGGGTATTTCCAGATTGACAAATTGAGCCATTTCACAGAGACTTCTAAACGGACAATGGAGGAGCTTGTAGTCCAAATCCCCAATTGTTTCTTTCTTAATCACAAAGTTATATCTCCTCCTGAGCTTGTCTTCAAAGCATTTGCGGATCTCTTTGGAGGCTTGATCACTCTTGTCATCTCTTTGGTGGATCAGAACAATATCAATTCTCTGTTTCTCGGGCTTAAAGTCAGGACTCATCTGAGCCTCCTTCATGGTTTGGTCAAACATTCGAAAATCTGGCATCTCATCATGGTTTCCAGTTACTTTACTTTTTTTCTTCTTCATTTTGATTTTCTTTGAGTAATCTTCCATGTCCTTTGAAGGTTTGACTTTGCCCTTCTTTGATTCCATGTGTGAATGTTTTTGGAGTCTCGTTTATCAATCTGCATTTAAAGATACATGTATTACTGTAGTAGAATTCAGAATCATAACAAAACACAGTATCTTTGAAGTACATTAATTATAATTATATATATTTGTAATACATGTATCAATATTCGTTGGATATCACTCATGTAATATATTTTTTATATTACATTGTGTATTCTTACCCAACATGACATGATAATTGAACATTACATAAATTGAATGTTTGTTAATCTTTAATTAAGGAACTTTATTCCATGTGTAAAGTTGTTGACGTCTTGTAGTAAATGTGTTTTGCAGCTAATTATTACAGAAAAGATTGAAGTTTAGTAAGAGAAGTGGTAAAACATGTGATAAAATGAATCTCTCGTGATTTGCAATGGTATATGATTTTTATCCAATGCTTTGTGTGTTTTTTATCTCCTCGCTAAGCCTCGGGTTCATATAGTAAACACACAACGAGTTGGATAAAAATCATAGAACATCGCAAATCATGAGAGATCCTGTATAAATTAGACATTAAAATATGCATGAAACAAAGTATAACACTTTAACGATTAACTTAATATTTATCAGTTTATTGTAAACATGAGAAAAAGCAACTGAAAATAAATTAATGTACACCTCTCTCTCTCTCATCGATAAGTTGCACGCAGAGAGATATATGGACAAAAATGTGGCTATATGAAAAATAGACTAAGGCCTGGCGCTACTGGTACTAACCATGCAATGGAAATGCCTCTGTTCATATTGCATTCACATCACTTGATGTCCGAGTTTCGAGCGTTGTTTACCAGTTGCCACGATGAAAGGGGCATAACTCGACCGGTGCACCGGAAGTATATCTGTTACGAGTGGTTTCGTTCAGGTTATTGAATATAATATGGTCTTTTTCACAGATTTGATATCTTTCTTTTTTTTTAACCAATCTTTTTTTATTCTAAAAAATTCATGTTTAATTTCAAATATTTTTCATTTGTGAAAAATTACTTTACACTACAACGTCAAGGATTATTTTCCGCCAGAAAATCCTTTAAATTGATATACTATATACTATATATATAGTTATTTATTTTCCATATGTACGTTTCATTACATCTACATATTTTCCGACATAGAAAAGTCGTTGACAATTCTATTTCATAGATTCATTTCTTTTTAAGGTGTCGAATGTACAATTGAGCATGAGAGCTCGGGATTTTCCGGGATGAGCTCGGTAGATTACGGAGCTTGAAATAAATTTTCAAAAAGTCGCACTATTTTTGATCAAACATAATAAACAAAAAACAATCGCGTGACGTCGTCATGGTCATTGTAAAAAAAAAAATTCTCAAAAATAGAAAAAAGATATTAATAAATGTAATCAATTTATTTCAAAACTTTATTTTTATTAAAATATGTTGGCAATTTTTATTTGAAAAATATTATTTATTAATCATGGATTTCTTCTTCCCCCTAAGCCCTGCGTGGATGCATCCAGTCCGGCCGCGCTTCCCTCTACAACCGTGTGGACGCTGCGGATTAAGGCATGGATGGAACATCTGCAGCGCCATTTCATCTCAATGTTTCAAGTGCTGTAGAAAAGGACATTATGCGCGGATGTGCAGAACTAGGAACTCCGGAGCTGCCATCAACGCCGTCTCTTCTATTCCAACTCGCACAATTGGAACGCAAACAGAAGAAGTTGGGAAAAGAAAATCGGACAGAAAACGAGCTAGGGATAAAGAACGCATAAAAGAATTCAACAAAAATCGAAATGAAAGAAACAATTTACGTGAAATGCATTTTGCAACCGTAAATGTTAATGAAATTCATAGTGAAATGATAGAAACAGAAATCGAAAAATATAGGCAACAGGCGGCATCCAAGAAAGCAGAGGCGGACTTTTGGAAACGTAATCGAAAAACCCTCGAACGTCAAATGTTGGAAAAAGACAATACCATCAAGAAACAGAGTGAAGAACTCTGTGCCCAAAAAGAAGATCTGGCGGGAGCAAGGATAAAACAAGCAGAGCTCCAAGTCGCATTGCAGGCTTTACAAGACAAACTTGAATCAATGCAATCGAAAGAAGATCAAAAAGCATCATCAGAGAGACCAAGAGCTTCATACCGCGCTCAATCCGGACCAAAACATCATCCGGGACAACATTTCCAAACACGAAATCCTCGCCATGCTTTTCCGATTGCCCATTCATGTACCGGAAGTGCTACCGGGAGTGCAAAGAACCATCGGAAACACGAGGACGTGTTTCAGGGGGCGAGAGGGTATTGTCACCGTGTGAGAAACACTTATTTAGAGTGACATATTGTGTTTTATTTAATGCTAATTAGTTCTTATTAGACCTTCACCGCCGGACATTAAGATGTCACCTGTTATTGAACTAATTATATATCTTGAGTAATCCTTTAAATTATTTATTGTATGTGTCAAGAGTAACTCTATTCATTTACACCTGTATGTATGTTTTACCTATAAATTAGTCGTTATCCATAATGATCGTCAGTTGGAGACTGGACCTTGTATTGTCCATGCCGACTGCATAGATCGTGTAGAAACGACAAGTTTGGATCGTTAATAAATGTTATTCGACATACCGACTTGTCCACCAATTATAACCGCCGGGTTTGTACCGTATGGGGTATTTTCCGTACCGGGCGATTACTAGGGAATTAGCTCAACACTCGCTGTATTTTCCACATTTATTCCAGTTAATAACACAAATATACAAACAGTTACTCTCCACTCCGTGCACATTAAAAAGGGGAAACTCGCTTATTAATAATTCTAACTTAATGTTAACCTACATATGACAGTGAGGGAAAACGTAACGGATTAGACGGACGACTTGTACCTTGACTCTTAACCTCTAACTATCGCACTCTGACTTTTTTTTCTCTTAGATTCATCTCTGAGATTCACGTGACCAGTCATGGCGCAGTAGGTGGTTTTCGGAGGCTCTGACTTTTTTGCCCAAAATGTACACTTCAAAAGACTGGAGCTTGAAATTCTCGCAGCGTAAATAGGTATTTTGTATGCATTATGCTCAAGAGCCTGTATTTAACCATTATCTGTTGAAATAGTAAAGATAAACAACATATAGGGACAAGGGCGATAGACATTATGGTGGTATGAACTCTTTTCACTATTCAAAACAATCAACGTCACTAGTGTTACTAGTGTATCACTGTCTAAATTTTGTCTGTGATGTCCTGTGTTTGAATCGTGGTAATGCTTGAGTAATAAATGTTTACTCTCTGACAATATTCAACAACGAAAAATTCAGCTCGCCTGTTTCCGTTAAAATTCGAAATCACCACATCCAATATCCAGTTATCTAGTTAATGAACATGGGTGGACATAACCAAAACAAACCCCACTCGTCATCACGAGACGAATCAAAGTCCCAAACAATGTCCCAATCAAACAAACGTCAGAGGCCAAACTCTGATACAGATTCCTCGCAAAACTTGACTCAGGACCTGTCAGACTTAAGTTCCTTATTAGAAAACCTGTCAAATGACGAGGAAACCCTACAACAAGCGACAAGTATCATTCTTAAAAACTCAGCTTTCAAAAACAACATTGTTGACAGGCTTGCGGCTAGAATCGGTGATCTTGAGCAAAAGATTAATTATCTTGAAACCCGAGTAGACGACCTCGAACAATACAGTCGGAAAAACTGCTTGAAATTTTCTGGAATTCCTGAGCAACACAATGAAGATACTGACCAAGTCGTTCTAAACACTGTCAACAACTACATTTTGAAATCCACTAAAATTACCCTCGATCGATACTCGATTAGCAATTCACATCGTTTGGGACCTCCACAAGGTTCAAAGTCTCGACCTAGGGACATCATTGTGCGCTTCACAAGATATCGAGACCGTGACGCTGTTTTCAAGAATAAGAAGAACTTAAAGAGCTTCAACACAAACCCGACGAACAATTACAAAATATTCGTTAATGAGGCTCTAACAAGACGCAGGGCCCTGCTGTTTAAGAAGGCCCGTGCAGCTGTCAAAACAGGCCATGCATCTTCCTGCTGGACTAATGACGGGAAAATAATTGTTAAACTTAACAATGACAAGAAAATCACCATTCGTTCCGAAGAAGATGTAGATAAACTTTCGGCAACAGGTAAATCCCGCCATCCAAGCTTTGCAGCCGCTGCAGCTTGCAACGCTGACTAGTGCGCGCTTTGTCTTCGGACAGTCTGTGTAAATATCAAACAATTATTATTATGTCTCCCTTGCTATGTCAACCAAACCAAGTTCAGAGCCAATCAGTTTGCTTGGTGTTTTTTTTTTTATATATAAAAATTGTACAGCATTCAATCATGTTTTTCTTAGATGTTCCTACAATGCCAAACACGTGTGCTTTTGTATTTGTTGTGTATCACATGTGTGCTTACCTCTTTACTTTTTCATATAAGAGGTACATGTACGTGTTTATACAAAATACGTCTCTCTTGTACATACCTGTTTACTTGTATATGCTCAATATATTGCATGTGATCTCTATTATCTCTTGTTCATTTAATACTTTTTTCATTGCTTTTGGTACTGATGTCCTACTTTCACTTGTTTTGAGGACAAGCAATACCTTTCACCCACTTTGCGACACTTGTAAAATATTTTTTGATCTGTTTTTGTGTTATTCCATACTCTCAATATTTTTCATTATTTTGCTCTTTTTTGCTTATTCTAGTTATATTCATAACGGCAACTGTCATCAGTTTTTGGTTTATTTGGAATTAGTTCAAGAATATTATGTACATGTTTTTCACAAATTTCCTTGTTGCGGCGATAAAGTCATTAATGAATCAAAGACACTAGATAATGGGTAACAGCATTGAGCAATATCGAGCCGCAATAGGTAAATTTTACTCTACGTGTAGGCAGCTTATTCGTTCAGAAATTTTCGTTATTTTCAAATTACAACATATTTTGTCGTTTATTAATATGTTGATGAAAATGTGTGATTTTAGTAGCTTTCATAGAGTTTATGGTATCGTTTCATACATTATTTTTTCCATGTACTTTTTTGCTTTAGTTCTAATACTATCAGGTGATATTGAAACCAATCCCGGCCCTTCTTATGAAAGTGTAGTTGAAATTATTCATTTAAACGTTCGAAGTATTAGAAACAAGATAGATTCCCTTAACGCCATAGTTAGTGATTTCGATATTGCGTGTTTTACTGAAACGCATCTGGACCACAAAATTTCAGATAATGACATACTACTAGACGGTTTTGATACCATTTTTCGTAAAGATCGAAATTCTTATGGGGGTGGGGTCATTATTTATACTAGTAACAATATTCGATCTCGAAGACGTATTGATCTCGAACCAGGTAATACTGAATGTATTTGGATAGAAATTGATAATCTCACCTCGCGACTACTCTTATGTTGTGTTTACCGTCCACCGCATGCCGATTCCGCTTTTTGGAGAAACTTCTCGTGGTCTTTAGACAAAGCCAGTGAAATTTCCGACAAACTCATAGTAGTTGGTGATATAAACGTCGACCTTCTTACTATTCCTAACACACATATTTTGTACGATGTAATATCCAACACTCACTTCGTCAACAAAATCCATGAACCTACAAGAATCACGAATTCCTCACGAACACTTATTGACCCAATTTTTACAAGTGAACACATTGACGTAACTGAATCCGGAACTTTAAACGTAGAGGCGCGGCTTAGCGATCACAAGGCAACCTATGTGTGCGTTACTATGAATTACAAAATTAATCGTTCATACAAACGTAATGTCTGGCGATACAAAGATGCGGATTTTGACAAACTTAACAAACTAATTAATGACTGCGACTGGCGCAACATAATAAGCAACGCAGAAAATGTCAATATTGCAACTGAACACTTTACTTCACAATATTTAAAGCTTGTACGTGAATGTATACCAGAAAAATCGGTCACTATCCGGCCCAAGGACAAACCATGGTTTGACTCAACGCTTAGAAAAACCATTAGAATACGCAACCGGCTTCGAAACAAAGCATTAAAAACAAAGAATGAATCTGATTGGATAAATTATCGTAAACACAGAAACAAAGTTAACAACATGAAAAAACATGCACTTTGTAATTATTATGATAGTATTGACTTACAATTGTCGGACGCGAGCTCGAATAATAATAACAAATTATACTGGAAGTTAATTAAAGACGCTTTTCATGCAAAACCAACGAAAGACATACCACCGATACAGTATACGTCTGATACGGGTGGATTTAATATTGCTTTTACCGATACAGAAAAAGTTGATGTATTAAACAAATATTTTTCATCTGTTTCAAACGTTGATGACTCTTTAAGCCAACTACCTCAATTGTATCACATATGTAATGACAAATTAAACAATGTAACTATTGAGGAGCAAGAAGTTATTGATATAATAAAAATACTCCCTGTTAACAAAGCCATTGGTCCCGATGCAATAAGTCACAAAATGTTAAAATCTACTTTACAATCTGTCGCCAAACCACTATGTTTGTTATTCAACAAATCTTTGACTGATAATGTGTATCCAAATGATTGGAAAATTGCTCATGTCTTACCATTGTTTAAAAAGGACGATCCTTCTGTAGCAACAAACTACAGACCTGTATCACTTTTGAGCTGTGTTAGCAAAATTATGGAAAGAATTATTTTCAAACATGTCTACAATTATTTTATTAAAAATAACCTATTTTATAAATATCAAGCTGGTTTTTTGCCTGGCCACTCAACTTTATATCAATTACTAGAAACATATCACAGTATTGTTAAAGCTATAGATGAAGGGAAATTTTGTTGCATGGTTTTTTTGGATTTGTCGAAAGCTTTTGACAGAGTGTGGCACAAAGGTCTACTTTTTAAATTACAAACATATGGTATATGTGGCAATATTCTTAATTGGTTTGAAAGCTACTTATGTAATCGTAAACAAAAAGTTATGTACAAGGACATATTATCCTCCTGTAGAGGTGTCATTGCTGGTGTACCACAGGGCTCAGTTCTTGGCCCTCTTCTATTTTTGATTTATGTTAACGATGTGTCAGAAAATATGCTTTCACTGTGTAGACTGTTCGCTGATGATAACTCTTTACAATCTTCTTCATACAATGTTGCCAATATTGAATATGTCCTGAATCATGATCTGAAAGTTCTAGAAAACTGGTCATCCACTTGGCTGTTAAAATTTAATCCATCCAAAACAAAAGCAATATTTTTTACACTCAAAACAAATTTTTACTCTCCCAAACTCCAATTCCAAAATAGTCGATTAGAATATGTTTCATCACATAAACACTTAGGATTACTTTTTTGTCAGAACCTTTGCTGGTCAGAGTATATCGATAATATTGTTAAAAATGCATACCAAAGACTTGGCTTGTTGAAGAAGCTCAAATTTAGCATAGGAAGAAATACTTTATCAAAAATGTACATGACTTTTATTCGACCTTTAATTGAATACTGCTCTGTTGTTTGGGATGGTTGTTCGTTACAAGATGTCGAAAAATTAGAAAAAGTTCAACTCTGTGCAGCAAGAATCATCACTGGCTTACCCATATTATCTTCAAGAGAGTCCCTTTATTTAGAAACAGGTTGGACGCCTCTTTCCGAGAGACGAAAATTAACTAAATTGAGCACAATGTATAAAATTCATAATAATTTGGTACCGGATTATTTAAAAGAAATCTTCCCTTCTATCAGGACTTTAGAATCGAATTACAATACACGTAATAGAGAAGACTATACTATTCCAAAATGTAGACTAGAAATATTCAAGAAATCGTTTGTTCCTGACACGATCAATAAATGGAATAGTTTAAGTTTACTTATCAGAAACAATTCCTCCTTTACAAGTTTCAAAAGCAGTATTCAATTAAACCAAATTAAACCTCCGTCCTATTTTTGCTTCGGCAAGAGACGACTTAACATCATACACACAAAACTTAGACATAACTGTATCTTAAACTTCGACCTTTTCAGAAAAAATATTATTGAAAGCCCTAATTGCCAATGCGGATTACCAGAAGATTCTTATCATTTGTTTTTTGGTTGTAAAAATTATATCAATGCACGAAATGAATTGTTTTCAAACCTTTTGAACTTAAATCAAATTAATATTATTAATTGTCATTTACTTTTGTGGGGAGACGAATCTCTGAGTGTCAATTTAAACCAACATATTTTTTTAGCTGTTCAGAGATTTATAAGAGATTGTGGCAGATTCGTGTAACTTCAATTTTACTGCCTAAACCAAATTCAACAGAACTTTTTATACATGTACGTTTGTTCAATAACTTAACTATATTAGTAATATCCATTTCTATGTACTTTCCATTGTAAACTACTATACAGTTGTAAATTGTTATACTTGGTAAGAACCTCGTAAGTTGTAAGAACTTGTGTTCGAACCATTTGTATATGTTTATACAATAAAATATGTTCAAACTAACTATTCATCTCTAAAACATATAATAATATTTTACTGGCGTGACCCTCTAAATAATTGACCTATATAAATCATCCAATCAGATAATATATTTCTTGATCCCTAACTGACCATTGTCCAGGTAAACGCCCATTTATTCACCTGCGTTAATCCGCTAATTGTTATGTAATTGCATTAACTCTATTAGTGTCAAACACACATTTCTTAGCTGAAACCATTGTCCTTCAATCCTGCCTTTTTAATAATTATTTTTCTTAAAGCTACACTTGATTACTTTGATGTCCTATTTCTTTGTTACAGTTAAGACGTTTGATAAACATTAATTTACATTCTATCACATCACAGTCAGGGGGAATTTCACGATAATTAAGAAGAGTAAATAACGTTAATTTGCCAACAAGCTAAACTATAGAAAATGTTCGCAACATGTAAAATATACATTTTACATGGTGATAATAAACGGAAAAATGCAAGATTTTGGCAACAAATTGTCAATGTACATCCAACGGCAGTACTGATATAAATGCAAAATAATCTGCTATACAGGACTACGACTGAGTACAATGTAATTCAAGTCTTGATTAATTATTGCAGGCGTTTCATTATTTTAGTAGGCCATTTAACATGATGCCGATGGACTGATAAATATTGTGCTATGTATTTGTAATGTTATATCTTTGTTGTTCAAAGTGACTTTATAGGTCCGATGGGCCGGGTGTAACTGATCATTGTCAATATAATGCATTGTATAGAATATTCATTTTCCCATTTCGACAGCTATGGCATGTATAGGGTAGGGCTTATAGGAATAATAATTTTGCGGAGATTAAGTAAATCTTAAGTAAATGTAGAAAAATATATAAAATGTTCGTCAGACATGCAGGCAAAATACGCCGTGAAACTGTTAATAATTTACATAGTTACCAATAATTCCGATTAACAATTTAGTTTTTATATATATGATGACATCATAAATAACAGATGTTGTTTCTTTGATTCAATTGTGAGTGATGTATACGTAGATGCTGTGGAATGTATGTACATGTATATATCCTGACTGTCTTGGGGAGGGGGGGGGGGGGGGTCTTGCATGAGTATACATGATGCCGCGTCACGGGACTACAGACATTTTACGATCACAATTTAACAGTACCTTTTATAAAGTGTATTTCTAGATCCCGATAAAGTTCAAGACTAAAGGAAAAGTTTAACATATATATATATAGAACGTGTGTGTCACATGTTCAGTTTTAAATTAGAAAGAGTCAAGTGAGGATGATGGTCACATGCTGGGTTTTGTACGCTTGCATGGATGTTGTGGTGTTTTATGTTTAAGGCGCCTAGTATTGGGAGGGAGGCTGCCCTCACCCCCCGCCCCCACTTTTGTCGCAGCGAAGATTTTTCTTAAATTTTGATAATTTTTCTATGCATTTAAATGGAAAGTAGAGAGTTCAGTTTTTAATAGTTTACAATCTTGCCATAGAAAAAGATAGACACGTGCACGTGTCTATTCCAATGTATGAAAGACTTTGTAATATTGTCACACTATATGAATTTCATTTTTTATTTAGCTGTTCGAAATACATTCATTTGAGGGCAATTTTCTGAATAAATTTATGTATACATGTTTTCACAGAAACAATTTTTCAAAAATGTCAGATATCCTTATAAGGCTATATCGAAGTTCTATTTTAGTAATAAATCTTCAACAGTGTTGAAAATAACCCTCTCATTTATCAATAAATGTACATCATACAGAAAAGGTCTATATCAAACGTAAAATGTAGAGCTGTTTTCCTTTAATATGAATGTAAAATGTATTACTGATGTAACCTTTATATATACCGATGTGTGAAAATAACAATAATACAGTAATACATGTAATACTTCTGTTTATGCTACTGTTGGGCCTGTACCCGGCAATTATTATACTCTACATGTAATGTAATTGTATTTACATATATGCCATTAAAATATTTGTATTTAAAATTACTTTTGATTTATAAGTGTTTAATCTCCATGACAATTTTTGTTTCCAGATTGAAAAAAAAGCTGCATGGTAATGAACGGATCCAGAAAAATGTTCCAGGGGGTCCAAAGAATATCCATGTTTCCAACTGGTCCGAGGGTTATTGTCGGTAATTTAACAACGTAAGCAATTTGAATTTTCGCCGGAGGGTCCAGACCCACCCGCCCCCTGTAGATCCTCCGTGCGTGGTGGTTGTGGTGGGTTGAATGGAAAACGAATATTGTACAAATTCATGTAAAACATAAAGTATAATTATCATACAGTCTTGATGGAAAGTTTTGTCGTAATTTGAATTATCGTTGGTTATGAAACGTCCGGGTGGCGAAGCAAAATTAGGACCCCCCCCCCCCCCCCCGAAAGAAAATCCTCCACCGTAAACGATGCTTTATCAAAATTACCGATGACAATTAAAATGCAATTAAAATAAACAAGTAAAGAATGAATGCAAACTTTAAACCTGATTATAGGCCTAATGTTAAGTGTCAAATTAAATTCTTAAAATTAATTCTTCCATACTTCACAAATGATAAGAGAAAAAAATAACCAGACATAACAGGTAGATGTCTTTTCGTATAAGTTCTGTCCCTGGAAATAAACATTGTCATGTGCCTTTCCCAAAAGTAGTAAAGCTGTAGGCCTATGACGCTCACGTCAAACAGATCTATCGAACGTCACGTCAAGGTCAATTTCAGCGAATCAAGTAAGCCGCACAACCGGATGTCAACAAACTTGACTCGTAACAGCGATCCAGTTCGCATGGTTCTATGATCGCTGACAGTGAAAGGGACAATGTGTGAACACGCAACTCTTCAGAGTGGGATCCATCACCCTGTTTTACGTTCATGGCAAACTACGAATACACAAATCAGGGCAGAGAATCTAATATATCCAATATTTATAACGTAAGTAAAGTGCTTTTACAAATGTCTGACATTTCCTATTTCGTAAGATAAGGCGATATACTTTTTGGGACGTTTCATTTAAGTGATAAAATAATTTTACAAGATTTAGAGTTAAGACACTTAAAGCTTATTGTTGGTTGTAGCGGTATGTTTTGAAACATTATTGAAAAAGGTTACAACTTACACATTTTCCCCTTGGCCAAGGTACACTACAAATAAAGCATATGTTACGCCAAATATTAGAAAAGATTTCTACATTTTTTCGTGAAATTAGAAGTGTTAAATTATTAAACAAGAAAAAAGCGAATTATTTTTTGGACTCTTCCATCATTATAGTTTGGTACTTATCCACATCAAGGTATTTCTCATTTATAGTTACTGTGGGATATTCACAACCTGTGCAATGTAGTTATGTATGTTTAGTGGAGACATAGATTAGATAATGTAGCAGAGATAGAGAAAAAATAAAACTCTTTACATTTTAAGGAATTTGACAACAAAATCACTTGTTGAACACTTCCTTGTTTTGTTCAAACAAAAAGCCAGTACGTTTGTTTCATGTTAGTTATTTTCAATGTGTTTAATGTATTTGCCGTTTGGCAACCACCTTTTTAGTTTGAAAATGATTACCTTAAAGGTAAAAGTAAAGAAATGACAGAACTTTTTAATTAATTAATCAATTCTGTGTGCTAGCTAGCACATACATTATGAAGATAAATTAACAAATGGATATCCCAAGCCTTCATATTTATTTTATTTCGATATAAATCAACATTTCTATGCAGTACTACTTTATCATTTAAAAGGTTAAGTTAATGAAATATTTTTGTGTAGTAAATATCAAGGTGTAGCCACGGAAAATCAATAAATACCATGTATAATCAATCTACATAAATCAAACTATAAATGATTTATTATTCTGATAGCTCACTGCATATACCGGTACTAGACTAGTATGCTAATCAGTATTTTTGTACACTTCAGCACTCATGCAGACAACATCTGTAAACTTAAAATACGATATTCTGATACTGTCAGTTTATGTGAGGGGAAAAAAACTAGGTTGATCAATGTAATCATAAAATGACTGATCAGTTGCATAATTTTCTCAGTCAGTATGTATTAAATTGTTTGATAGTTTATAAAATACACTGAATTGGCATTTTATGCTGAATATACAGGGCAATAAGATTATGACAGCTTTTTAAGAGACATTATGTAAACCACCACTACATGTATGTCAGAGGTTTTGAATATAGGGCTTTATAGTAGACATACATGTATTGTACATGTAGTTCTTATCTGTACATTTCAGTGAATGGAAAATTAGGCCACTGTTTATTGTTGTATAGATGAAAGAAGACCATTCAAAACCTTAATCCTAATTTTAGAGTAAAAATGATACTGTGTAAAAAATATTTACATTTCTATTCAGATGTCAACATACATAAAATCATTTAGAATTTTTTATTACACCAATATGACCTTGGTTGTTGTTTTTTGTACTGTTAGGTTTTTCATAAGCTTACTACCTACAAAAAGGTGACAGCAAGAACTGGTTATCACAATTGGAGACTTTTAGTGCTGTAATATTAATACATGTATTAATGTATAACTAATAATTTCTGAAGGTTTCAGATACATGTAGATTTGTGCAAGAAATATATGTATTAATTGGGTCAATGAAAGTCTTTTGACTGCACACAAGACATTGTTACGTTGTAATGATATTCAACAACTCTTAATTGTTACTTAAATGCAAATGGCTTTGAAATAAAATAATTTAACTTTACAATATGCAGTTTTATTGAGACTGAAGTTTTTTAGACCTGAAGAATTATCATTTTGAATAAAAATGACTTTTTGTCAAAAGTAATGATTGTGAGTCAATACGCTTTACCACAGGTCAGAAACATAAAAGAATGGCCAGTATAAGAACATAACACTTATACATTTAAGTTATGATAAGAAAAAAATATATAGAGGTATAAAACCGGTATGTATATGCAAAGCAACTAAGATGATGCCATGAATTTTGAAAAAGATCTGAGGAATGTTCTTTTGGTGGGTTTTATTCCTTCTTTTACAACAATCTTTATCATTTGCATTTTAGATTTTATATGCAAAACCATTATAAAAGTTGAGAAAGCTCAATCCTGTGAAGTAACATGAGATCTTCCTGAAGGTCATATTTCTTGGTCATGTGGATTGAAGAACAACCTTGGTACTGTCACATGACTCTCACAGAGTGAGGTTAAGAAGGTGTTTGCTTTCGGAAAGAACACGAATATGGTCTGGTACATGGATTTAAGGACTTCTTTGTGGGACCAAAAAAAAAATTGCATGCCATTTACATTAACAACAATTTTTTGGTAGTCAAAACTTTTGGGTTATGGCTATCTTTGATACACACTGCCAAAGGCCATTAGCTGGGAACAATGTGAATCATGTGATGGGAGATGTTTATTCATATAATTGTGTTACTGCATCATTTCTTTGTACTTGATCAAGGCAACTGAAGATGTGTGACTGAATTGTTTCTTCCTCCTGTTGTTTACAGAGACAGTGAGGATGACATACAAGAGGTGGCCAGTATGCCAGGTGTGGCCAGGTACGGCATCAACACACTACGCCAGGCCCTGGAACCCATGGTACAGAACGGCCTCAAGTGTGTCCTTATATTTGGCGTCCCCAGTAAACTACCAAAGGTGAGCGGCCAATTTCATTAAGGTTCACGATTATATAAACGTGCTTAAGTTATATTGTCAAGTAATATAGAAGTTTTCATTAATTCTGAACTTGTTTTCTTGATTTAGAAATTAGAGATCAATATTTCAAAATTGTTAAAAATATAATCAATAAAGTATTGATTAAATCAATAATAAAATTAGAACATTTGTTTATATTCATTTATTAAGTTGAGTTATCTATTTTAAATGGTAGCAGAATTTTATCTATCGATGGTACATATTGATTTCAAATTTTTCTGTATCATTACTACTTGAATTCTATGTATACCTTTAATCTCTCTCTCCCCCAGGACAACAATGGTACTGCAGCTGATACCCCTGACACCCCAGCCATCCTGGCCATCAAAATGCTGAGAAGCTGGTTCCCCAACTTACTGGTGGCCTGTGATGTTTGCCTCTGTCCATATACATGTCATGGACATTGTGGTACGTACTGAAGAAAGCAGTGAATGTACATGTAAGCTATGAAATTAAAAAAAGGATGAAGAATATTTTGAGTTTGTGAATTAGAAACATTGAAATTGATTCATATTATTCAAGAGTTTTACCAATTGTTACATTATACACATGTAGCATTTATAGATTTGTGTGGTTTGTTTTGTAGGTATTCTACGTGAAGATGGAAGCATAGATAATGTTGCCAGCATCAAAAGACTTGCAGAGATAGCAGTGACCTATGCCAAAGCAGGTATGTTAAGTTGAAATGCATAGAAGCATTAGTACTTGTATTAATTAATGTAGTACTTTTCTTTGATTTTAATAACTTGTTACCTGTACACTTACACTTTCAGGTTGCCAGATTATCGCCCCCTCAGACATGATGGACGGTAGGATCGGCTCTATAAAAGCTGCCCTGTCAGGGGCGGGATACGGGAACAGAGTGGCAATTATGAGCTACAGCGCCAAGTTTGCCTCCTCATTCTACGGACCATTCAGGTATGCTGAAATATAGAGCATGATATAGTTGGTATGGAGTACACAAAATCTTCAATACAGCCTTGCTCAAGTCATTATGTTGTTATATTTACATTTTCCATTGTCTTTGCCTGTGATAACACTACGTATCAATTTTTGTACTACGGTATATAAACCATAATACAAATGACGCCAAATTGAGGCGCCAGCCGGGGTTCCTTATTTATATTTAAATATTTAATCGTACGATGGCTTAAAACAATGTAAATATAAGTGATAAGGAATCATTCTTTGAATATTGTGAGGTGATAATTTTGGTCAGGGCGTGATCAAATCTAATTTAATCGTACGATGGCTTAAAACAATGTAAATATAAGTGATAAGGAATCATTCTTTGAATATTGTGAGGTGATAATTTTGGTCAGGGCGTGATCAAATCTATCATAAAGCCCTTCGGGCTTTATTGGATTTGATCACGTCCCGGCCGAAATTATCACCTCATAATACTCAAAAAATGATTCCTTATTCTTTATTTATGTCTTTACCATTAAAAATTTTGAACAAGTTTTATTGTGTTTCTACCATATTTAAATGATGTTATCCATTTTTGAAAAGTATTAAGGAGAGAATTGATTATTATGATGAAACAGAGACACATGAACAGTTCCATTTTCAATTGTTAGATTCAGCATAGTATTCTTTAATTTCATGATCTTTTGTCAGTATTTTGTATTAAAAATGTCATTTATACAACTTTTACTGAGTGCATTACCTTTTTATAAAAACCCAGCTGATTTTGATTTTTTTTTATGACTGGTGTTTTAGAGATGCTGCAAAGTCAGCTCCCTCGTTTGGAGACAGGAAAGCTTACCAGCTGCCCTTTGGATCCAGCGGTTTGGCCGAGCGAGCTGTTGATCGGGACGTCAAAGAAGGTGCAGACATGCTGATGGTTAAGCCTGGTCTAGCGTACCTCGACATCGTCAAAACGACCAAAGAAAAGGTGGGTAAAAATTCAGATAACATTGATGCAAATATTCATATTGATTGGAATTGGGTGATCTGTCACAAGATCAAACATTACAATGTGTTTATCTTCTCTTATCATGATAAATTTATTTTGTAACTGACATAGTCTAGTAGACAATTTTAGTCTCTACTCTCTTTATTCTCTGAACATCATGTGGGATCTCATCATACCATCATTTGCCTTTGGTCCAGCTACTGTCTGTGTGTAAGTCTCAAAATGTATGTTGATTCTTTGTCACAGTATCCAACACACCCACTGGCTATTTATCAAGTGTCTGGGGAGTATGCCATGCTGTATCATGGAGCCAAAGCGGGTGCATTCGATTTGAAGACAACTCTGATGGAGGTGTTGTGTAGCATGCGGCGGGCAGGAGCTGACATTATCATCTCTTATTTTACACCGCAAGTCTTGGAGTGGCTGAAGACGTAGGACAGAGAACCAGGACAGAAAAGCAGTCCAGGGCAGCCATTGCATCATAACAAAAATAATTAAACACCAAAACAAACATGGTGATTGTGAAAAACCAAAGGCAAAACAAACAGTATCAATTAAAACATGTTTTGCATTTGAACTGGGGAAAAATTCTCAGCTATTGATTTACAGGAAAAATTCTCACACCTGTTATATAAAAAAAATTAACGCAAAATATGAGAAAATTACAACACATACTTGAATAATTATTTTTTTTGTAGTAAATTTAACATCATATACAATTGCCTGTTTAATTTGGTTGTCGGAGAGCTTTTATTATTTTTTGGGGGGGGGGGGGGGGGTTGGGGGGTTGGGTTGGGTTGGGTTGGGGGAGGGGTTGCTGAGTCTTATAAATACATTTCTTTTTATGTTCTTATCTAACTATACATGTTAGTGGATCATAGTGGTTGCTACAAGAACTTTCTCACTGGGGATCTAGTGTTGAGGGCACTGGGGATCTAGTGTTGAGGGCTTTCTTGGTCAAGTCAAAATATCATTGGAAAAGGTTCAACTTGTTTTTCTCTAGATAGCATAATCTTCAGGACAATTAATACATTTGATTTCATAATAAATATATGTGTTCATCTAATATGTTAGAGCCGCACTGCCAGAATCTCTGTGAAGGAGACAGAAAGAGCCCTGGCCAAGTGTTAGAGGAGATTTCAATGTGCTTATAACAGCATTGATTTACACATGGTGACACCAAAATGGCACACATCAATTTTTCCTTGTGCATTGATTATTGGTAATCTGAGTTGTCCAACTTGCATTACATATGCAAGGAAGATAACTCTTCCGTATAAAAAAAATTATGATTTGTCTTGGGCATTGCATTTACTTAAAAAAAGCATTTGTCTGGATATAAAAATCTTTGTTTGCTAAAAATGAATAAAAAAATTGTTATATTTACTGAATAAAATATTAATATATTATTCCATGACTTTTTTATATTTATAAACATAA
This sequence comes from Magallana gigas, assembly GCF_963853765.1. Classification (NCBI taxonomy): domain Eukaryota; kingdom Metazoa; phylum Mollusca; class Bivalvia; order Ostreida; family Ostreidae; genus Magallana; species Magallana gigas. The sequence continues at coordinate 52,779,353 of NC_088854.1, read as the reverse complement.
TGGCCATAAGGGATCTATATATATATTTAAAACAATGAAATAATTGTGGTTATATAAAAAAAAAGAAGCCTAAGAATTTTTTAAAGAACAAATATTACTTATGACCTTAGCGGCCATATACATTCATTTAAAACAATGTAATTTAAATGATGGTTAAATTTCTGAAAATAAAGGAGTTTGCTTTTTAGTATTCTTTTGTAAATTTACTACATTGTATAAGAATTCCAATTCTATTATTATAAAGCGACAATTTTTACATATTCTTTCTGTTCTATGTTTATTATTATATCTGACCAATTCTATGAGAAGTCTGTGTGCTGATATACGCATTCTATAGATTGGCTTTTTGTATTGAGGTCTTAATAAAGTTGAAGTCTTTTCCAGTCTGACTGGTTTTCAAAAATAAATAACAAGTTTGCCATCTTTAAGTGTTTCATTTGAGTACAGCTTATCAATCAAATTATTTTTTAGTTTGAGATTGTTTTAAAGAAGTAACAAAGTCCTTTTTAGAATATGTCAAAGATTGTTTTAAAGAAGTAACAAAGTCCTTTTTAGAATATGTCATAGTGTTTTGAATACTAGTAAAAAATGTTACCAAATTTTCTACAGAGGAATACCATGTTGTATTTTGGGCGAGATGAAGTTCTTTACTACATAAAAATGCATCTATTGATAAAGGAAAATTCGTTGTTGATTTTTTATAGTTTAAAGGACGTTTTTATTCAACGTTGAGCCATTTGGCTCATTAGTTTTGTACTAAATAACCGGACAAGCGTGAACACAGATGATTTTTTGACATAATTCTTATGAAGAACACAATATTTCTTCTTTGTCTATATGAGTTGTAAGCTGGACAATTTAACCAACTTTTCGGTAACATACGAGTGATTCTCATTGATTCTTTCTCTGCATGATGGAGCGTGGTTCATAGTGCTTTGTGACGATGGATGGTTGCACGCTTTGGTTAAAAAAAAAGAAAACAATAATTTTTTTATTTGCATATATAAAAATCCCACATAAAAGACCCGACGGTAAAACCAGTTGCGTGAACTGATTGTCTTAGCGATATTGTTGATCTCTCCATATCTATCAAATCCACAACATTTCCAAAAATAAATAAATAAATGGAATTCTTACATAAAAAGCCCCGAGGGAAATAAAGCCTCGATTTGTTGACATACACTTGAACAACTGCATGTCATCAATATAAATGTAAACTTACTTCAAAATCTGCAAGTATAAAGATATTGTTTGTCATTCTCCATTGCTGTTGCTCAAAGTAATAAAAATGAATAGAATACACAATTTAAATACCCATGTTTTTAATCACAACAATCAAAGATATATTGCATGCACTGCTTTTTATCAATTTGTTTATTCAGTTTCTTTGTCAGAAAGTTACGGCAAAAGTTAATATTTAAACTTCGTGATTGAAAAAAAGAAATGTTTCATCGAGCAGGGACATTTTATCGAGTTAGTTCGCAGCCCTCTTTCATACCCACTGACTTGTAAAGGACAGACAGCGTGCCTGTTCATTTTATTTTGCCTGTCTACAATTGTATCCAGTGCAGTTTTATTTGTGACCCTATTGGTCATCAAGTTCAATCGGGTTAAGCTTATTTTGCGTCAGATTTGGATTTTAATCGACGAGGGAAATATTTTTGTGTGTGTAAATTATTCAAACAAAATTAAAACATCTAATTTACACATACATGTGTTTATTCTTAAAAGTATAATTTATTTTAACATTTCAGGTACGCAGCAAAATCCTGCTAATTCGGAAAGAAGTATATATATGTATCATTTATAAATAAAAAGCACTTAAGGACGTTTGATCCTGGGATCAAAAGTCTCTAAGTTTTTTTCTTAAGTATTTTTAAAATATCTACACACATATCTAATCCAAAATTCAAAACAAAATTTTTGGGTCTATATGCTCCTTTCGGTGCTACGGTGTATTTAATATGACCTTTCTGCACTGAAAGTGCAAATTGCACATAAATCGCTTTTCCCTCTATAATTTTTTATCGAAATGAACCATGGTATCAAATACAAATTTACATTATTTAGAATTAATAAAATTAAAATTATCATAATGAAAAAGTTTGCAATTTCTTCACCTTATTGATATTTTGACCTTTTTGCATTGAAAAAATACTATTGTTATTCATAAACGATTCAACATGCAATTAAGTAATCTAAAAGTCTCAAACTTTTTCTCAAATTATGACAGACTTGTCAAAATAAACTTAAATATTCAGAAAATAAAACCAAAAGTATGGGTCTATAATGTAAATTTTGAGATATGGCATGAAATAAGCTAATTTTAGGGGAAAATTGGAGTTGATTTTTTTCTTTACTTTTATGAAATATTACTTAAACATGCCAATATATGTCGATAGAAATATTGAAATATTGTTGAAATATGTTTTTTGAAACAATACGATGATATCCCAATGCATAAACTATCTGAAAATTTGGTCTGCACGGAAAATAAGAAAGCTAAAATTAGGGTACTCTAAAACAACTGAGTTATGAAAAATGTTCATTTTCTTCTTAAAAACCTTCCGCCACAAAATATAGTCCCTTACAACTCTTTCTAAATATGGAATTTTTTCTTCACTATTTAATTCAATAGAGTTTATTTGGCATTGTAAAAAGGAATTTACAAGTAGAATTCATATATGACACAGAATTTCCAGACTAGAGGTGACACAAAATGGCTACCCAAAATCAGAGGATCGAACCTCTTTAAGTAACGCTAATTGAAAAAAAAAAATCTTATTAAATAAAGAGATGTTATACAATTCTTTTGAAACAAGTAAACATACGGTGATTTATAATGTTAATACGAGATGATACTGGTAAAAGTGAAGTACAGCTCTGATATATATATATATATATATATATATATATATATATATATATATATATATATATATATATATATATATATATATATATATATATATATATATATATATATATATATATATATACACACACACACACACACGCACACACACATTTCCCTGTGTCTTTGTCTGTGATAACACTTCGAATCAAGTTTGTAATGTATAGTCCAATACAATTCATTATGACTAATTTAATATTCAATCGTGCAATTACTGAAAAAAAAAATTAAGTACATGTAATAAAGAATCATTCTTTGAATCTTTTGAGGGGATCAAATACGGTCGGGCGTGATGATATCTTTCATAATGCCTTTCGGGCTTTATTGATTTGATCTCCCCGACCGCATTTAATCACCTCATAATCCTTAAGTAAAAATGACATTTGTCCATCCATCAACATTAAAGAGACCAACTGAAAAGAGTCCCTAGAATAAATATCTCACTATTTGTAATTATGAATTACGATATGTTCAAGTATTGAAAGATATCTTCCCTGCACATTCCTTACTCACTGAAGAATTAAAAACATGTTTAATTTTGAAATTTTTGTTAATGCGTACTATAACTCAATTAAAAAAAATATATATGGAGAGAGAAATTCAATAAAGTGTTTGATATCTTAAAATACACGCAGTTAATGATGTCATTATATGCGATGTAGACTTCTTTTAATGATGATAGCTTCCTAATATTTTGAGGATAATTTGTGTAATATGTCACGCATATCGATCTAAGGGACGGAATGAAAAATTGACCCCACGATTCTAGGTGAGTGTTGTGTAGGTTAACCACCACACCTTGGGAATTCGATTCTCTATAGCGAAGGTCCTGACCTCGAGGCTTCTCCCTTTGTAATTCAATAGAAACATTATATCATAATTGTATAACTGGCGTTTTATGTGGTTCATAATAGGTGCTATGAAACGTGTTTAATAGATTGTTTGTATAAAATAAATTCTAGCATAAAAAAATCAGATTTATTTCCGGACGTTCATCAGGCAATGAAAAATGGTGTCAATGACACGGCCATGGCCTGAGCAAAGTGTTTACTATATAAAGGAAGGAATCTACATGAATATGATTCTTGTTTCACTCAAGCAAAAAAAAAATGTAAAGATTGTAAGCGATTGGCACTTTTGCCAAACTCATTCAATGACAGCTATACAGAAGTTTTATATGGATGTACTCAGTGAAATCACAACTCGGCTCCTTACAAAAGAGTGTCCCTCTTTAAGGACAACGTTTTTCAATAGGTATATTCAGTCGAAATAAAAGTAAGATGTTTGCAGATGCAATTCTGAATAAATATATAGCCCATGTTTCTCAAGAAATCAGACCAAAGTTTGCGCTTAGGAAATGATTCCCATAAACTTTCCTGCTATTTAACAATTTTGCTATATAATCTTTCAATCAAAAGTGATTTCATATCTACTTTAAGAACGACGCATAAAGTCTTTGTTCCGCATCCAGTTTATTCAAAAACAGACTGAGCAAGTACTAGTGCTCGCTTTAATCATTTGTTTGAAAATTGATCTCAGCGCATGAAACGTTTTAAACGAAAACGAAATATTTGATTCCAGCGATCGGTAGGAAAACAAATTGAGATCTATTATGAGAAAAAATTAAAAACCAGTGTAAAAGATTTAGGAGAAAGAAAGAAAAGACGAATGGTCGCATATTTGATTTACTATGTTTGGTAAAGCAAACTTTTTTGGGGGTGGTTGTGGTTATGAACATTCATTTTTACATCTCCGAGTAAAAATAGTCCTTCGACGAAACAAAGAATCCAAAAATCGGCAAATCTTAGGAACAATTAATTAATTCAAACTAGCACAATAAAATTAGTGAAAGAAAACTACATTTACTACCAGGCTTGCCCCAACTAACTTATTGTGAAACAAATTCGAACCTTTAGGACTCAAACAACCGTGAGTTTTCACATGGTTGTAAAGAAAGGGGATTAATTTAAGTGTAGCACACAGACTAAAAAACAGTAGTTTGCTAAAACATTTTTAATACACTGTATAGTGCCAGTAAAATTGAGTAAACACTTCGGAGCCCGAAGATTATAATGCAATGCATGCGCTTATATTTCTAGATCTGTTCAATCTGTATGCAATGAATTGAGACAGTTTTTGGCCTATTTTTGTCAACTGAAAAAAAATCCAACCAATGCTCGGAAGTTAGAATGTTAACAATGTTATGAATGGTGAGCATTTCAGATGAAAGCAAACACAGACGAATGAAGTCCGACTTGTGATGAAAAGAGGACTGACAATGCATTCTGTAACCTATTCGCCACGGCAAATACAACCAGGCATGGAACCGTCGACTATTTGTGGCGCTTACTCCTCTATGTGATGACTTATAGAAAGTGATGTCATGTGAATTAAGAAAAAAACTGGATATACAGTGTATATAATTCTGTTGTACCCGATAAATGGTACATTGTTTTCTTCTACGTTTCCGGGGACTGACGATGTATAAAACAACTTTTATTGTTCTTATTCTTACATGGAATATCAATGAAATAGGTATATTTTAGTTACTTCATTAAATGTTTTTGTTAACGGCGAAAAAATGTGATATATTCATACTTCTATATGATTATTAAAACAGAGGTGTTCAGAAACATTTAATTCTCGTACTTTTCAGTAAACCAAAAATAATTCAAATATATTATCCATTCCATTTTTTTCTCTACATTTCAAATCTCGTTGAAGCAAAATACATTCTTCAATATATCATAAAACTAAGTAAGTTTCCCCCTTTGTTACAAGATATCAATAAGTAGGAAAAAATTATAACAGATATTGTGTAACACGTTTATTTATATTTTATAAAATATTTATCATATTGTATAACATTTTATTCATATTAATATAAAGTTTTTACCATAAGCTGACAATTGTGATTTTTTGTCAGTGGGCCAGTGTGTAGCTGGAACCAACAATGCCGGAAAAACCCCCACCGTGGACACGACAGACGCCGGCACAGGTCAGTGATTGGTCAATGATACACAATAAATAACATGTTAAAATTTCTGACGATTGTGAACTGACGATCACAATGTGATGCAAACGTATTTATTGGCTGTTTTTGCAATTTTATATTACAATGGAATTTACTTCCCCCTTTACTAGGTCTAGGCAACCCCCGTTTTTGGAGGTAAAATTTGTTCCTCTAAAATTGGAGGATATATGCTTGCATGTGCTCTGAACAAACCCGGTTTTGCTCTTTTTCAGTTTAGCGCAGGTTTAGGGCTGACCGATTGACTGTAATGAAATAAATATTTGTTATTCTACACATGTACCATATAGATCTAAATTTTGATCTCACGACGCAGTCTATATTTCGAAAAGTTTATTACTAGTAATTTACTACATGTAAAAGAACAAGTTCGATAATTCTCAGGAAAAGGACCGACACAAACGCAAAATATTGCTGGGTTTGCGATGAAAAAATAACGATTTTTTTTAAATTGAGATTAAGAAAGGGGGGATAAGATAGCGCTAATGCCCATTTGGTTTAGTCGTGAAATACAATTTCAAATTTATTTTTTTTTCAAATTAAATCTGATTGATAATGTTTAAAATCAAGTTTGCAAAACGCACAAATTCTAACTATATTCAGTTTTAAATATTTTAACAAACAATAAGAAAAAAATAAAATGCCTTAATTTTAGGTGTTATCTAACCCACAACGTAAAAAACTTTGCATTACAAGGTTACAAAATATGTGGTGCTCTAACCGATGAATCAATTCAATCACAACAAAGAGCGCTGTATAAATGCTATATACGACTTGGCCACGAATTTACGGACGTATTATTTCATTAATTTAATTCAAACATATTTAATTGAGTAATCAAATGGATTGTGTAACAGGCAAAGCTTTTGCAACCCCTCTCCACAATACAAAGTCAAGTATAGTGGTGTTATTATTTCATTTGTTGGGATATAAACTGATATCTATGAAGTATAGTGGGTAATCTTTCCACATTTGTTAATTGAAATCGGTTTTTTTTCCATTTGACCTTATTCAGACTATGAGAAAAATATAGAGCACAGATCCATTCTATAAAAGAAAACGCATTGAAGTTCAAAAAATGACACTATTTGCAGGTTTTGATGCGCATACGCCAGTTTAAATAAACACATCCCAAGTATTGAACATATTTAAGGATCACAAATCGATGGTATGATAAATATACATTGTTTTGAATGAATTTTAATAAAAAAAAAATCAGATTGATTGATAATTCAATTTTTCAGTATCTTATCCGTAATTATATAGGCAATTTACACGCCTTATTCACCAATTTCCGTTGTAAGCACGTGCTAACAGTGCTTCAATGTAGAGCTCTACACTACTGTCATCATAGAAAGAGTTCATATCATTGATACACGATAAATATAACGTTTAAAGTTCATTATGCCACACCAACATACGTTCTTGTTCGTCGGACATCCAGTGAAAAAAGGTACGAGCGGGCGAGTGATAAAGTAATAAAATTATTATTTAATATAAATTGTACAGAAAAATACACAGAATTTCCTGGATGAGGGAAATAAATAATAACTCTATTTGAATAGTTTTATTTAAAACGAGCGCACGGGGTGCGACGAACACGAAATTATAATGGTGTGGCTTTAATTAAGGCACATAAAATATCTCATTTCAAAAGTTTTAATCATTGAAACATGATAAATATTTCGTTCAATAATTTGAACATATATATACATGTATTACGAATTGATACACAGTGCATTATGCTTAAGTTTTAATCATTGATACACGAAAAATACATCAGTGTTATGCTGACATCAAAATGTTGAAATTGACATTAGATATACCTTAATGTAGCATTACAAACAACCAAAATTGAAAAATAAAACTTTAAAAATTTCAGCTTAAATCGTGATCATTTAAATGCTTGTTTTTGGATATCTATGTAAATACATGTACATGTCCCTTTAATTATAAACAAAAAATTAGCAAGCACTGTTAAAGGGGCATGGTCACGATTTTGGTAAAAAATTATTATTCAGTTTTTATGTTTACAATGCTTTAGTAAGGCATTTTTAATAGGCAACCAACATTTTTGACCAAAATCGTGACCATGTCCCTTTAAAAGTTGTCAATAAAATATCTAACTGTGCTTCGTTTCAATAATTATATAAAACGCGTCTTTTGATTTGTCTGGACAGTTGGAAATCCTTTAATAAAAGTTTAGAATTTCAGTATATAATAAGAATATCGCATGAAATGTATTGATCACCAATACACAATTGAATGCAATATCAAAGGTTTTCATTTTCAGTTTTCATCATTGATATGATAAGAGTTTTTGTCATTTTTACGTTTTATTAATGATGTCTTAAACACTACTTAGACTATGCACAAATTAAGATTCATCATTATTTTGGTTTCAGTAAAGTATTGTACACAAAATATACATCTGTAGCTTATAAACAATACTGACTGTCTAAAATGTTTTGCAATACTCAGTACGTGTATGTGAGACTGACCGTGGATTTCCGAGGATTAATTTGATACGGTAAGCAAACAAACTGATTTGCTATGTCGTTTTCTTTTCTATTTTAGCGAGGACGTTCATCTTTAATTCCATTGATAACGACTACCAGATTGACTGCTGTGGCTTCGTTGCCTCCTGGGAGTTCTATGTGGGAACCGCCACGGGAACGTTGTATGCTCAGGTGTGGCGACTGTCTGGGACAGACTGGGAACTGGTGGGCCAGAACGCAATCACAGTCACCAGTACGTTAACATGTGTGGTACAAGTTTGTAGCAAAAGTATATAGTATGTAATTAATTTTGGCACAACAGTGTCACTAGTATGCAATCAATTGTAACACAGAAGTGTCACTAAATAGTTTGTAATTAATTGTAAGACTTAAAAAAAAAAATATAGAAGTAACCAATTGTTATACAAACCTCAAATCACTAGTATGGTAGAAGTAGATCTTGTTTTTATGACTTAATCGCTGATCATATTTGATAACGCTACATGTGAAATGTCTTATAAACGTTTTCAAAAAGATAAAAAAAAACCTTAAAATTAAGCAGATGAGAAGTTCTTTAATTTTTGCATCATTTTGCAAATTGTACGTATATGTTTTTGAGCAAATCTGTTAAAATAGTCTGTTGATCTGTTAGAATATATAGTTTTAACAAATCGATGAAAGTTCGAGTTTTTGAAAAAATAAATACGTCCTGGCAGAGCGAAGACCTTAGTAATAATAATAATAATAATAATAATCATAATCATGATCACTCAGTATCTAATGATAACATTTTTTTCATTTGTTTTGTGGTTTACTTTCAGCGGGAGACCAAAATGCACTTAAAACCGAGCCAATTGATGCCTCACAACAAATTCCTGTCAAAATAGGCGATTTTATTGGATTGTAAGATTATATTTTAAATAAATATTGTAAAAACGGGTCCCAATTTTACATTAACCCCAAAACTGACTCTGAGATGTGCCTGTTTCAGTAAGTCGACTGCCGCCACTATACCGATGTACCACCGGACCAACATGGGGACAGGGAGCGACAATGAGAACATCCAATTCTCAGACTCGGCCATCACTACTCCCGGATCCACCGACACATCATTCATACAATACGGTGTCACTAACATTGAGTTTAGCTTGAAGGCCAACCTAGCACCGGGTAGGCGCCGTTTAATGTCACTGCTCTCTGTCATAATTCTTATGGCTTTTGAAAAAAAAACGTTTATTAAAATGACGCCTTTTGTGTTTGTTTCCTAGGTAACGTACCTACATTCGGGGCATCACCAACGAGCAGCTCCGTGACAGACGACACCGCCGTGGGGACCCCGATTGCCACGGTAACCGCTACAGACGCCGACACCCTGGATACACTAACCACCCAATGGACGGCGACCTCGCCCGCCGGTAACTCAGGAGTGTTCAACTACGACAGTGTTACAGGTAACGGGGGGGGGGGGGGGGAGGGGGGCTTTTCACAGTTTTGAGGCATTATCAACTTGATAACACCTTATAAACGTTATCGGTGAAACTATTTTGTTTATAAAATCATATTATCAAATCAAGTCTTAAACAATTATTTAAAGGTGCTTTAACGACCACTCAATTATTTAAAGGTGCTTTAACGACCACAAACCAACTTCCTATTGGAACAACAGATTTGACCTTCACCTCAACAGACAACTGTGGGAATACCGTCACACACGTTTATTCTCTTACCGTAACAAACTACGTAAGTACTCTTGTCAACCATTGGCCATTTCCAAAAATATACTTATTAATAAGATAAAGTATTATTTGTTTTATATCTACAGCCTCCCGTTTTCCAAAACCTCCCCGATACAACGTCTATCAGCGAAGACATTGCAGTAGAGACTCAGCTTAAAGTCCTGACGGTTACTGACGCCTCATTGGCTGACACAGTCACGTGTTTGGTCAACAACATCAACCCCACGACCACAGACCTCTATCTCCGATATGCCCCTGGAACATCTGGTAATAACGATTATGATGGTTCTTATAAAAACACTCGTCACTATCGTTATCATGATTATACGTCAATTGCCTTAAGACTTACAGGCAAAACAACCACCATAAAGATAAAGACATTATATACATAGTGCCTGTTTGGGAGGGTAACTGTTGAAATTGACACCCCGAGAAAACCATTGTCAACCGACGCGAAGCGGATGTTGACAATGGTTTTCGAGGGGTGTCAATTTCAACTGTTACCCTTCCAAACAGGCACTATTTATTTTATTATATTGAATGTCTTAATTTAAGAGAAAATTTTAATGCTTTTATATAAAAATGCAGTGGATTCTATGGCGAACCGTACGCGCATAATATTCGCGCATGTAACAATTCGTTGTGTTACCCGTTGCCAAGTGCGTTGCTAACGCTGAGGGTAATAGAACGGATTACCAACTGCGTCTAAATCAGTCAGATTTCAGTATTTAACATGAAAGTATAATCATATACACTGTTGCAGTAAAACTGTAAATATTTTTTCTCTCCTGACAGATTATGCCGTTTATTTGAAAGGAGACAATTCTTTGAACTACGACACACAGCGCCAGTATGTTATAACGATCGACTGCACAGACACCAAAGTAACTGTTCAGGAAACCTACACAGTGTACGTTCTGAGGAACCAGCAGCCGACAATAACTAATCTACCCGCCGGTAAGTTAACCAACAGCATTCGATAACTATTCTATCCATCGGCAAGGTAACCATCAACTGGTAAGTTAACAATCAGCCGACGATAACTACATGTAATCTACCCTCCGGTAAGTTAACTGACAGTCAGTAATAACTAATCTACCCGGCGGTAAGTTAACAATCAGCCGACGATAACTAATCTACCCACCGGTAAGTTAACTGACAGCCAGTAATAACTAATCTACCCTCCGGTAAGTTAACTGACAGCCAATAATAGAGAGGTTAAGCATTTGAACGTGTACGTGTACGAGTACGTGTAATTAGGGGAATCCCCTAGTTATATGTGTATTACGTCATAATTTTTGCACACCGCGTAAATCTACAAGTTGTACAAAACGTGTAGAATCAAAAGTACACGGAGGTGAAAACTTGTAGCATTTTTAAATAAAAATATGGACTTTGTGTTTATCAAGCATTGTTTTAATTAAAGCAGACGATAAATTGAGGACGACTGTGGATTTGGTTTCATCAAATTCATAGAATTATTTAATAAACAGTGAGAGTAAACTGAACATGTTGAAAATATTAAATCTAATGATTTTACACGTTCGCTTACACGTACAGATTATTTAACATACCATAAAGTTTGGTACGTGTACGTGTAAACATACTTGTAGCTCCAGACGTACCCGTAGACGTACATGTTCAAATGCTTAACCTCTCTAATAACTAATCTACCCGGCGGTAAGTTAACAATCAGCCGACGATAACTAATCTACCCACCGGTAAGTTAACTGACAGCCAGTAATAACTAATCTACCCGCATGTAAGTTAACTGACAGCCAGTAATAACTAATCTACCCGCCGGTAAGTTAACTGACAGCCGACGATAACTAATCTACCCACCGGTAAGTTAACCGACAGCCAGTAATAACTAATCTACCCGACGGTAAGTTAACTGACAGCCAGTAATAACTAATCTACCCGCCGGTAAGTTAACTGACAGCCGACGATAACTAATCTACCCACCGGTAAGTTAACCGACAGCCAGTAATAACTAATCTACCCGCCGGTAAGTTAACTGACAGCCAGTAATAACTTATCTACCCGCCGGTAAGTTAACCGACAGCATTCGATAACTAATCTACCCACCGGTAAGTTAACCGACAGCCAGTAATAACTAATCTACCCGCCGGTAAGTTAACTGACAGCCAGTAATAACTAATCTACCCGCCGGTAAGTTAACTGACAGCCGACGATAACTAATCTACCCACCGGTAAGTTAACCGACAGCCAGTAATAACTAATCTACCCGCCGGTAAGTTAACTGACAGCCAGTAATAACTTATCTACCCGCCGGTAAGTTAACCAACAGCATTCGATAACTAGTCTACCCACCGGTAAGTTAACCAACAGCCAGTAATAACTAATCTACCCGCCGGTAAGTTAACTGACAGCCAGTAATAACTAATCTACCCGGCGGTAAGTTAATAATCAGCCGACGATAACTAATCTACCCACCGGTAAGTTAACTGACAGCCAGTAATAACTAATCTACCCGCCGGTAAGTTAACTGACAGCCAGTAATAACTAATCTACCCGCCGGTAAGTTAACTGACAGCCGACGATAACTAATCTACCCACTCTCTTTCTCTCTCTCATGATTTTAATGTCGGCAAAGCGTCAGAGAGCGACTATAAACAAAAATATGTCTGTCTACACTCTGTCCCGAGTTTTTGCTTCCACCACTTTTTGCTTGATATTTCGATAATCATAAATACCTTTGTGCTCAAACTACGTTCATCCACTAAATGTCCAGATTATCTGTTTTGAAACGCCCCCTCGACCGCTTCAGGTTTCAATACACATCCCAAAATAGAAAGTCTACGGAGATTTTGTATTGCATCAGCCATTAATGAGCCCGGATGATAACGTTGAAAAATTGCGCGAGGTATCCCGAGTACTTCCGAATGGAGAAAAGATGTAAACATTTCCCATTATAAATCTCCGTAAGATATTTGTTTTCGTTCCTGTGAACTTTTATGAGTGAAAAATGATAATTATTCAATGAAGATATCTTGAATACATTCCCTTTCATCGATTTTAACCGTATTTATTTCACAGGTATGTGTATTTTTAATAAAAATCATCAAAAATTGATGGAAGCAATAACTTGGGACAGACTATAGTAGAAAAAAATTCAACAGTTGCTGCCTTGAATTTTGCAATAAGCGTTATAAATTCAATCCCCATTTCTTCAATACGCAGCAAAGTAGTTCATGGAAATTCATGCGCATTGTATGTGTCCAATTGCAAAGTCTTGTTTTTAAAACACTTAATTAATAAGAAAACTAAAAATGATAGACAATTCTCTAAAAAAAAACCCCAAAAACAAAAAACAACCCACTTTTGACAAAACGTGGCTCTTTGTATAACTATTTGTTATAGCGGAAGCTTTTACTTTGACGCTGTTCGGTTTTTTGTTTACTTTTGAAGTTGTGCTATTTATTGATTAGAATAGGGTACCGTCCTATAATAATCAAATCTCATAAGACAGCAATGGTCAATCCCGCTAGTCCTACTATAGGACTACTACGACTGCCATGCGCATCGACCCCCCCCCCCCTCCTCAAACATTCAGAATTACTTGTAGATACTACAATATACATGAATGCTGTCTATATTATCAAGTCATTTAGGACACCTTTTATAATCAAAGTACTGAAGTACTGAAAGCCGGGCTCTTTTGGTGTCTTTATGCATATTGTGTAGTAAAGACTGAAAATCACTCTCTCTCTCTCTCTCTCTCGCTTTAATGTCGGCAAAGCATCAGAGAGCAACCAAATTTTGTAAGCGGCTATAAACAAAAATATGTCTGTCTAGTAGAACAGTTGCTGCCTTGAATTTTGCAACAAGCATTATATATGTTCAATCCCCACTCCTCAACCCGCAGCAAAGTAGTTCATGAAAATTCATGCGCATTGTATGTGTCCAAAATGCAGTCTTGTTTAAAAAAAACCCGTTATTAATAAGAAATTAAAAAAGATAGACAATTCTCTCGAAATTAAAAAAAAAGAAACAAAATGCCAAAACATTAGACAAAAAGTGGCTCTTTGTAAAACTATTTGGTAAAGCAGAAGCTTTTTACTTTGACGCTGTTTGGTTTTTTGTTTACTTTTGAAGTTGTGCTATTTATAGTAACATTGGCGATTTGCCTGCCTACAGTCAGGACTCTGCTTTCTGCAGAGCCCGGCTAAAAATCAGATCAGTTATCCAAGGAGGAACAAAAATGAAGTAAATGTATAGTGAAATAATAACTTTTATTTAAGTTTTAAAATTTCATACCTACAATGTTGTTTCTTGTTTTTAGGTTCCAACTCCATAGAAATTGCTGGATCCACCACACCAATTGGTACCAACATATTCACCGTGACCTCGACTGACCCGGAAAATGACCAGCTTCATTACAATATGACCTGTATTCCAGCATGTCCTTTTAAGATATACGACTGTAGGTGTATAACCACAAAGACTTTCTAATTAATCAATTAAACGTCTATTTATGCACATGGAATATGTTACAATAACAACACCAAGACTTCTTTGTGCAAGATTAAATGCAAATACCGTTAGCCAATAAACAGTTACTGCTCATGAACAATATTTGTCAGAGCACAAACTCGATTTTGTTCTTAATAATAATAATGTACATATTTAAAAGTATGAAAAAATTGTTGTTCTAGAACATTATATTTATTAATTTGTTTTATGTAATAGTAATATTTCCTTGGTCATAGGTAAATCTTTATGGAAAGACAAACGATATCCTTGGATATTCATGGCAGTTTTGAAAAAAAAAAGATTGATACTGATCTTCCTAAAACACTTAAAGCAATGTAAACGGTGTTTTTATGGAATTTTATTTTGCTACAAAACATGTTAACGTTATAATGATAAATCTGCATATAACTTAAACCTTTCTGATAAACAATATTAAAACGAATCATTTATATAATTTCCCTAATATATATTGCAAACAATTGTTGTTGGACGACAATGATGTATTCTGCTTTAATCATGACTTTTAAATAGCTTTTTCCTCCAAAAACGATTTTATAAACTGTAGTCTTTTTTGTCAATAAGTTTGAAATGACTTTTTCACAAGCAAAATGTTTGACTTGAAAATTACAGCTCATATTGCTTTCAAAATATATCAGAAATAACATTTTATTAAGTAATGTTTGAATTTTTTTAACATGATTTAGGAAACTTTAAGTGTTTGAAAAACGGAAAAGTAAATAGTTAGTTCCTAGGCATCCGTACACTATCATATTATGTAGAAATGCATCTGTGTTTTTCAGCCGGGAACATACAGGTGGACAGCAGTTTGGCTGGTCTGACGTCAACAGCGTACGACCTGTTTGTCTACGTCTATGACGGCAGCACGCTAGTCGGGCCCAGGAGTCTGACCGTCAAAATATCAGGTATTCATCACTGGATCATAACATTGAAACTATTAAATGTAATTGCATTTGGCTAACGTTGCTAAACTAATATTCATTTCAAAAACTAAAACAATATGTTGATTGTTACTATTAACCATCATACCCATCGGTTCAATTGCATGTGTACAAGAGTGTCTGATATTCGCTCAACTATTGGCACCTTATCACTAGCTCGTGGGTATACCCTATCGCTTTTATTGGTAGAGGTTGGTTTGTAAACTAAAGATCTGAGAGTTCGACCGAGCCTTGTTTTGGTCATCCTCACAAGTTCAAGGGGCCTGAGTCCTCTCCAGGCAGTGGGACCAATCTTTGGCCCGCAAAATCTGAATTAAGTTTGTCAGGTGTCCCACGGCCACGAGTGGACTCGGGACTCCAGACATTGTAAAGATGTGTTTTGGTCAACCCAATGCTTGTGTCACGTTATATGTTGTTTTTTTAAGATATCAACACGGCTCCAAACATCACAAACCTACCCTCGGGGATAGTCGTGCCAGAAAACAGTGCCCCCTCCACCACATTGTACACCCTGGAGAAGACGGACGTCAACAGTCTGGACACGCACACGTGGACCTACTCCATCAGCTCGGGGGGCTCCGTCTACTTCGCCGTGGATAGCTGTATGTATTTTATCTATTTACTTCAAAATCATTGAAGGATAGCCAATATCTGAAACAAACAACATGTGGTTTTTTTATAAATCATTTGCAAGTCACTCTTCATCTTTTCCTATTTAGTTCACTTGGATCACCGGTGTCCGTCGTCTATAAATTGTACACGTTTTGACTTCTTCTCTAGAACCACTGGGACATTTAACCGAACTTGGTACAAGCATCCTTAATATCATCTTCGCTAGCCATGGGTTTTCGGTCCACTTTGCTCCCCATATGGGGAGCAAAGTGGACCGAAAACCCTTTGCTAGCGAAGATGCCTTAATATGCAAAGGGAATTCTTAATTGTTAAGTAAAGTGTCTTGCCTCTTTTTTTTGAACGGGGAGATCATCACGAAACAGTGAAAAAAGGCGTTTGTCTCAAAAATCTTTTTAATGTTCACGACACCAGAGGAATAAATTGAATTCTTAAAACCATTTGGCCAGAAAAGCTGAAACTTGCGTGTAAGCATCCTTAGGTAGTGTAGATTCTAGGTCAAGGTCAGATGGTGTTTTTCATAGGAATAATTAGTGAAAAATCTTTGAAAATCTTCATCTAAAAATCTGAAAGATCAAAAGAGGTTCAAGAATTAAAGGATTCTAATGTTTAACACCGGAATGTGTGAAGAAAAATTAAAGGGCTTGCCATGTGATGCAAAGTTTGCCTTTTGATTAGATGTGTCCTTTCCATTTCCATTTCGTTTCTCTATATGTTGTACAGTTGGTATATGGTTGTTCTCTGCAAGATATAATTTTGTGATTTTGATTGCCCACAATATCTAAAGGATATTTCTCTTACATCTGTTTATAATTGATAGCAGTTGTTTCAATTGGCCTCTGTACAGCAATGCTAAATTCATGTTGCTAGTATCAACTTGCTACTACATGTTAATTTTCTGGGTTTTGTCCATAATGTTATATGCCTGGAATGCCATTCTTTTCGAATCATGTCCTATTGAGTGTAAGCATTAGCAAATTTTGATTTTACCTCACTGTCAGTGCTCCCAAGAAGTTAAATAAAACTTTCACGACATGTAAACGATGTTATATAATTTGAAGTATGGTGTATTATTAATTGCCATCTTCTTTCATAACTTCTGACTTTTTTGTTAATTCGAAACCCTACTTTTGCTGCAGAATTAATATGGGTTTTTTCATGCATTTGAGACATCAGCGTAAAATAAGAGATCCAAATTATCAACATCAGCAAAATCTATGTCATCAAGCTACTTCATAAGATTCTACTTTTTCTCTACCTTTGTTAGTACTCAGTAATGAGCATTGTTTGAATTTAAAACCAGCTGGTATTGTGAAGACAACTTCCACTCCAATCAATTACGAGACCATCACCCCCAAGACATTCTACGTGACGGCCTATGTATCTGACGGGCAGGCGTCGGCGAGCGGGACGCTCACTATTGACGTGTCTAATGTAAACGAGGCGCCATCTTTCTCAAAGACGACGTACTCCGTCACCGGAAACGAGGGAGCGGTAAGTATTCTTTGTCCAGGACAAGCTACTATTCCGTACTTTGGGATGAGGTAAAAATACATTTATTTCACCATCGCTTTATTTCTAGGCTGGGGCCACTATCGGGACGCCGGCGTTTGTCGTCACCGATCCGGAAGGAGACACCGTAACGTATTCACTGGCCTGCCCAGAATTCACACTGACTTCCGGGGTTTTGACGTTCACCAGTGACTACGATGTTGACGCAGGCCTCGCTACCACTGTATCCTGTGGTGTGACGGTGTCCGACGGAAGTCTGACCGACACGGCTACTCTCGTGGTCAACATAAACAACATCAACGATAACACCCCAACCTTCTTCAGAAGCACCTACTCGTTTTACGTCACTCACGACTCCACTGTTGGTACAGTCATAGCTGATATTCCGGCGACAGATGGGGATATAGGCACTTTTGGTAATAATTAGTATTGTTTTTATTTGGGCAAGTTGTACTTAAAAACGTTCACTTGAATAAATATAATTTAAAATAATTTACAAAATTAAGAAAAAATGTCGAGATTTGTAAATTTTTCTTACTGTTACACAATAGGTGAGATTACGTATTCCATCGACCAGACTTCAACCGGGGGAACATACTTCAGAATGAACTCTGACGGGGGTTTGTACGTGGCGTCAGATTTATCCACTTTCAGTGCTGGGACCACAAAAGACATCATTATAACCGCCACTGATGGCGGCGGCCTAACGGACACCACCACAGTTACCATAGTGATCCCAGGCGTCACCACTACCACCGTCTCCACAACCACCGACAGGTACATGACTTTTTTCGAGGACACTCGGAATGTGGCGTGGTTTGTGGCGTGTATGGCTCTCCTCGTGGGACTTTTAATACTGATCTCGGTCTTTATTGTTCGATATGGAGACTTCTCTTGGATGAAAAGATTGTGTGATGAAATATCCAGAAAGTGCAAAAGGAAGCGCCGATTTAAAATAAGGTTTGTAACAGTGGCCAAATTGATTAAGCAAATTCTATATCGAGAATATCATTTTAAAGTCATATACTGTTTTAATCGTTGATTATATGAATTTCAGAAGAGAACCAACAGAAATATCTTACGTAGAACCATCACGTAAGTTCTTTTGCTTAGTATAAAACCTTAAAAAACTATCGTAAAAGGTACATGTACTTATCCATGAACAACCTCCAAAAATTTTCATGCATATAAAACCCCCCACCGTAATTAACGTTCTTTATATATTCATCAGAGATATTTAATAAACGAACTGATAACTTAGGTATATTAAATGTATGGTACATAAATTAATGATAATAATCTTTCTTTTTGGGGTCTGTAAAATCCTGGTACTGGTATTCTTTTATTATCAAGTCTGCTCGATTCAGAATCTTAATCCTACAGTATATCTATCGTAAATAAATTGTGATTTATGACGTCACCCTGACCAATAAAACTTCTGTTTCTTTTCAGGTGTGCGTACACCGGCGTCGTTAACTACCTGGGATGCATGGAAATCGAACGATCACACCTTTAATTGACCAGAAATCGAATATTGAAACCTTATTGATTTGTTATTGTTTACGTATTGTTATGAAGAATATGAATGTACAAAGATTTGTATAATAAATGTTTAGTTTTTTTATTGCATGAATTTTGAATATTTCTTTCCAACGTTTTTTAAATCACACGACTGTGAATTACATGTTTCCTAAAAACACATCAAAATACCAATAAAAAACCCCAAAACACCAACCACACATCTCAAATTAAACTAATTACGGCTGAATATGATTATAATGATGACCCAAATGAATTTTATGATAATCTACTAAGCGTATTGAAAGAAATCCCCAAACCAAACAACAACAAAAACCAAAGCGGCAACAAACGTGGTCGTTCGAACTGATGGTTTTTTTCTGAGTTAGTTGATTAAATCATCTGTATCAATTTTACCGACGGTTGTATCAATTTTTTTTAACCCTCAAACCAACAATGCACACCAAAAGAAATTGTTGGGGTGTCAAAGAGGCAACAACCCATTACCAAGTTGTTGGGTTGCATTAAATGTTTTGATACTCGAACTAGCAATACACACAGAATCGTTAAGGTGGGAAGGGGGGGGGGGTTTAAAGAAGAAGGAACAACCCTGGGTACCAAGTTGGTTGTACATGTTATGTACCTTTAGTGACCAGATCATGATTACAACATCTGTTTTTGGCATACGTAAAGGAAAGAACCTGCATGGATATTGCCGGACTTTACTAAAAAAAGATGGCTGTAAAAATAAATTTCCATTATCTCTTCCACAGCCTGTCAGAAATGGCCGAAAAACAAGAATGCTATCATTTTGTCAAGAGTGTTATCCTTTGCGAATAACATTTCTCAGTTCACAAATGTATTTCTGAACCGATGAATTAGACTTTTTCTGAAATCAGAGCATAGTTGGCGCTTTGAATAAGATCTCATAACTTACAATGTCTTTAATTAGTGATTTTACATTTGATGTTCAAGAAAAGTCTAAATTAAACTCTAAAATTCGGCATCTCCAAAACAGCAAGTATAAAAAAATAGCCTGTCCCTTTCATAGCCGTGACTTTCAAAGGAATGATCTCAACTCAAGAAAAGTTTTCAATGTATTCTCCATGTCATCTCAATGAGAGCCTAGATCTTTGTATACTCACAAAACCAACTGCAAGCTATATATTTACATTAGATTTCTTCAAAAATTTGCAAATATCAAGGCAGTGTTTGTCTTTCTGTATTACAGTTGCAAAAAAGAATGAAAGAAAAGAATACACTTGCTCCGTATTTGATAAAGACAAAATTAATACATGTATTAATATCTTGTTACACAAATATTTCATTTACACTTTTTAACGCTCTTTTATTCATAACTTTTCTAAGCTTAAGTGCAAATCTATTCACGACATAATGAAAGTAAAGGTTAAGCAGATACTGGTATTGGTTGTAAATTTGAGCGTGTCCATAAATATAAAAGCGTCATCCTCGACAGGTTCTAATATGAATATATATTCTAGTATGTTTTTTGATAGTTGAGCCAAATATACAAGAGGGACAACAAGCAGACACACTTACTTATACACTGTATGTTATAAATTTCAAATCTGCGTTTTGAAAACTGGATCATATGAATTCTAACTAGTCATTAATGTATCATTCATAATGGCAAATGTTCTTATGCTATCTTTTCTATCTTTTTAAAAATATTTGGATCCGCAAACAAGCAATGTTCACAGGATCGGGAGTTGGTGTCAAGAAGTGGCAACAACCCTCGATACCAAGTTGGTTGTATCAAATGTTTGGATCATCACACACTTGTTAAAGGGGGGGGGGGGGGGGGGGCAAGAAGAGGCAACATCTCCGGACACTAAGCTGGTTGTATTGTACCTTTATAAATTAATTATTTAATTATCTTGAAAGAGTGCCCTGATCATAATTACAGCTTCCTGTTTTTGTATTGGTACAGGAAGGAACCGAACTGGATATTGTCGGACTTTACTTAAAAAATGATTGCCAAACTGAAATGTAGCTGGCACATTTTCCATTATCTATTCAACGCCTGGCTGAAGAACCGGATTGCAATCATACAATTATATTACGATTTGAAAGATTGTAACCCTCTGCGGAAAAAAATTTCTCAGTTCATTATTGCATTTTTTAACTGACGAATTACGCTTCTCCTGGAATCAGACTATAACTAGCTCTTAGGAAATAGATATCATAACTTAAAATATACAACTCCCAGTTCACAAATGCATTTTTTTATCTGATGAATTACGCTTCTCCAGAAATCAGACCATAACTAACTCTTTGTCCGGCGCCCGTTTGTCAGTGTGTTAAGTTTTTATATTAGTAAATAAGAAATACTAGGTGAACACTTAGAACTTTGGTTCTGTGTGTGTGTGTGTGTGTGTGTGTGTGTAAAGCGCTGATTAGAATCAACAATACTAGGCATCTTAAAATACAAGCTATATAAAGTTACTTTCTGAAAGTACTGAACAGTAAGATGTTTTCTTTGGTCTGTCATACGGGTAAGGGGTATCAAACATAGCAGAAAAATTGTACAAAATAACTCGCGTTAGGAGTTATTGGACATTTATTTCTGCAAAGATCTTTACCTTTATACATGTTATAGCCATTACAAAATACAACAGAAAGTTATTCATTGTTCGTATCCACATATATCTTTAAAATTGATTTCAAGTATTCACATCAAGTTAGTGAAAATACGTATCGTATCGTAATTGTCGATTAGATATTATATAGTAAGAATAATTATTTTCTTTCAACAGGAAAACTTAACTAAATACGACCTTTTAATGACAACAAGTATATGAAACACAATACAGTCTCTTTAAAAACTACTAAAATACTCAATGCATGTTAATGTACTGTCATTTTCATGCAATAAATATAATCATTATAATGATTGTTAATTTTTCCGTTTTTATAAACAAATCAACAACAATCTGGGCTATACCTGTGTCGTGTGTTTTATAGCCTTTTTCCTCCAGTACCATCTCGTGACTTTAGCTTCATTTTTTCCTTTCAACATTGAAAATATCTGTCCCCTGACAATTTGTTAAAAATCATTGAAAGTTCGGTCCAATTTAAGCAAGCCTATAAACCACAAAGATATTTACATGCATATAATTCCAGCATAGTCATTACATTTGGTAGCTATTGGTCATTATTCCATACAATCCGAGTTGCTTTCCTATTAGCAAATGTAAAAAAAATAATTGTATAAAAATGATACCACAAGTCTGGCAAAAGTAAACAATGCATATATAATGAAATTCGATTAGAAATAACCATTGACGAACAGAAATTGAATTATAAGGCCTTTTTACAAGTGTAAAGTGAACAACAGATAAATATTCATAAACCATATTTCTAAATAATTTAATAATTGAAAATTGCGGTTTTTATTGCTTTAAAATCCTTAGATAATATTGAATAAACAGACAGTACAACTTCTAGACTGTTAAGTCTATTGGGACAGGTGAATCCGTTCACAAAAAAAATATATATACAAACAAACCCCGCCTCGACTTATATAAAAACCCTTTTAATTTATGTCCATTCCAATCATATCAGCTTGATAAATACATGTATTATTTAATACCAAAGGAAGACACTAAACTGATTATAGATACTAACAAACGTCTTTTTACTTTTGCAGTACACCATCAATTTTAGCAATTTTTATGAACAAATGATGTCATCACAGGATTATATTGAAATATGAAAGTCATGCACTTTTATAATATGTCTATTTGCAATGAATTCGGGACAAAATTGAAATTCTTGAAAAGCCATTTATTTATTACATTTTGTCAACAGTGTTGTAGAATGTTGAATGGTGAACCTCTCAAAAGAAAAAAAACCGTACACAGCTGGATGGCAATAGTATTTTTTTTAAGGAAAAAAAACATCGAAGCATTACAATAATTTCTGTTTGCCTCTCTGGGGATACGTGGAAATGAATTTTCGAACATCGACTATTTTAACTATTTCGCTTACCCGTATTAGCTAGTATAAGTAGTGGTGTTGAAGTAATGCTTGACTAGATTTAAAGTATTGCTACTTACAGGATTCAATTTCTGTGGAATGATGATGTATAAAACCACAGTTACTTTGGTTCTTGTTCTGACATGGAGTGTCAAAGAAATAGGTAAACTTCACATATGACTTTAGAATGGAAGGGTTTGTTCGTACAGTGATAATGAACGTGCTCTGATCCATCATAATATACAACTATAAGATTTCTTGAAGTTGAAAGAGAACAGAAAAAAGGGAGAGAGGATGAATAAAGAAAAAAGTTGAGATATTTGAAAATTGCTCTATTTAAAAAAAATAGCGCGTACATTTCTAAAGCAATATGACATTATTCGAGGATGTTATTTTTTTTATAATGAAGTAAGTTATTTGAATTATGCAAGTAACTTTAAACTCTACATTTATGCATTCACGAAGTATATATCCCAATATTTCTTAAGAAATCAATTTTTATTTATATAGCTTTTTACAGGATAAAAAAAAAATCAAATTTAGAAAAAAGTTATACATGTACTTTTTTGCTTAAAGTCAAAACATACATTTATTTAAAAAGATTATATAAATGATTTTCCGTCAACAATATTATTTAAAAAAAAAGAAATTGATTACGTCGCTAAATTTCACGGCATTTTTGTCTACTCTCAAAACTATTAAATGTTCTTCATATTTAACAGTAGGGCACTTAAAATGCAATTCCCATCACCTTTTTCACTGAATACGTAATTGTTTATATTGTTTTGCATATGGTTGTAAAAAAATCGTGTTGGTGCAAGCATACATATTTCTTTGAAAATGATATAAAATATCCAATTTTTGCTTTGATACAACTTTTTCTTGGATTGTCGATTTTTCCCTTGGTTCTTTCGTTCTTGTAGTTGGTCAATGTGTCGCAGGAATCAGCAATGCCGGAAAAACCCCTTTTGTGGATAGAACAGACAGTGGAACAGGTTGGTGATCGATTATTGATATAATTGGACTTAACTTACTTTTTCATTTTCTCATAACAAGCAGCTAGTTAAAACAATTGCCTTTAATTAGGGTTTAAGCTGAAAAAATTGACCTTTTTGTTATAATGAAAAACAAGTGACATTTGAAATGACGTAATGGTAATTAATTAGGTCAATGATCAATGTTACAGTGTTTTTTTTGTTTATTTTTTTAGAAAATATATGTTTAAAAAAAGATTTTGGTGATATATAACATGAAGATTCAGTAAATTTTGTTATAAATATTTTTCTGAAGATTCTGAACTGCACATATATACATAAATAGATGTACATATGTATTTCCCCCCAATTTTTCCCATATTAATCAAAATATCATAAGAAAAATATATACACATAAAAATGCATACATATACACACATATTCATATTCTCTGACAATGAGACTGCTTTTTATGATAAATCAAGAGAAAAAAGATGGTGGATGAGTGGTGGGGTGAATTTACATGTACATAGAATTTTAGTATTTATTTTCAAATATAAAAATTTATCAAACAGTGAAAATACCTGAATCTGGTGAGGACCAGTTAATACTTTTGTTTAATCTTTTTTTGTAACCTTAATTCCCCCCCCCCCCCCATATTAAATATAAATCCTCGAATCGGTTTCACTGGAATCTCTATCATCTCAAAACGACCGTCTAAAGTTGTGAAAGTGTACTTTTAAGCTGTCATACTAAGACGACTACTTAAACATGTCTTTTTCTATTTCAGCAAGGACATTTATCATGTCTTCTACAGACAACAACTATAGGGTCAACTGCTGTGGCTTTGTTTCTTCTTGGACGTTTTATGTGGGAGCCAGCACAGGGACATTGTATGCTCAGATCTGGCGACCGTCGGGGACAGATTGGCAGCTGGTGAACCAGAACGCAATTACAGTCACCAGTATGTTAATACAACGATAGTGTAATCAATTGTCACAAAACAATGCAAAATAACATGAAAGATGCAGTGTTACAAAATAATTTAATTATCAATGGTAACACCACAGTGTAAAAAGACTAGTAAAATGTTAAAGAGGCATCGTCACAATTTTGGTCAAATTCTTTATTTCTGTTTTTATTATTTACAGTGCTTTAGAAATGCTGCCCCAATGATCAAATGCAATTAGATAGTCAGTCGTTGAGTTATAAACAAGATACAGGGCTCACATTTCTTTGACTTGTAAACAAGGCTCGTGCCCTATTTTTATAGGTTTAATATACAGTAAAAATCTTTTTCAAACTGATTTGTCTACATTCTTATTCATTTTAAGCATAAATAAACTGTTCCTAACTTTTAAAACATTTTGCAATAGCGAATATATCATTCAATGTAACATTGTATGTAATAATTTGTAATATATTTTATCCCATAAAAATGACCAACGAATATTAAAACCCCCAAAATTAATGATATCACAGGTAAAAATATTTAATAATCAGTGATCAACTGTTACTTAGGTGTTAAGAAAACAAAAATTAATGACGATTTTTGTTTTTTCTTTCGTTATATTTATCTACAAATTGTTGGCATTTTTAAAACAGATTGTTTGCAATAAAAGCAACTTCAATGTGAAAACATGCAGTTTACTGTAAAATTTCAACATTTACTAAGTGAAAAATATAAAAAAGCAAGTTATATTAAATGAATTAAAATTGTCAAATGACTAATATATCAAATGAATGACAATTCAATTAAGGTACCATGCTACATCAACACTTATAATTTTGAAGACACTACGTCACAAGAAGGCGATATTGTTTAATTGTTTGGTTCATCATATGTCAGAGGTATAAGTATTTGAATGTGAATTACGAGTTCGAATCCACCTGGGGCCTTTGTTTTCATTTAGTGAAGCAAAGCTTTGAAATCATGATTTTTTCTCATCAAAAACTGCTTCTCTCGCCTACTTTACCTGTATACCTCTTAAGCATTACTGTATGCCATCTATCAAAATGAAACAATTCTTGCTGATTTGATTTTTTTTTTCAAGGTGTTGTGAGTCTTTTTTAATATTAAAGATATAAAACGTCATCAGCAATTAAGATGAATGTGATAAAACGATGTTATTATTTGCTTATTAAGATTGTTTTGTATCATACAATGTATATTTGAGATGTTTTATAGCGGCGGATCAAAACGCAGAGAAAACAGAACCAATTCCTGCCGACCAGCAAATTCCAGTACGTCCAGGAGACTTTGTCGGATTGTAAGATCGGTTATCTTAGCACTGTATAATGTTCCCTTTTCTACTGCAAAAAAATAACATTTCAGTCTAACACACCTTGTTTTTGTCCCAGTAAGTCCACTGCAGCCACAATACCAATGTATCGCAAGACTAACTGGGGTTGGGGTAGTGGCGACGAGAACGTAATATATTCGGAATCGGCCACCACCAGCCCCATGGCTACCGACTCCTCCTTTATAGCTTACACTGACAACAACATAGAGTTCAGCATCGAGGCCAGACTATCACCGGGTTAGCAGCACGCAATATTGTCATACTTTTTTCTGTTTATGTTTAGCAGTATAATATATGGCAAAATATGTAGCGAATGAGTGCGATGAAACAGCCATGATAATTTAAAAGTGTGTAAAACCATTGGTGATATTTTTTTAAAAGTTAATTTGTATATGTTTTCAAGGTAACGTACCTACATTCGGTGCATCACCCACGAGCAGGTCCGTGACAGACGACACCGCCGTGGGGACCCTGATTGCCATGGTAACCGCTACAGACGCCGACACCCTGGATACACTAACCACCCAATGGACGGCGACCAACCCCGCCGGTAGTTCAGCAGTGTTCAACTACGATACTGTCACAGGTAACACAAGCATTGTTATATAAAAGGACTATAAAGCAAATGGCCGTGAGGCGTCATTTTCATTATGATATCAACGCATGTCCACTAAAATGCCATATAAGTCAATTTTTCTTTTTTCCCAAATAATTCATCAGTCTGAAAAGTCGTGAAAAAGTAAATTATGGTTAGATTCAGAAAGGTTTTTGGTTGATTAACGCATATATATTTGTGACATGTAATAAAAAGTAAAAGAATACACATTGTAGGGAAATTCGATATTTTGCAAAGCATATTGATATTTTTGAGCTTTGATATGTATCACATTTGTATTTTTCAGATGCAAAAATAAAAATCTTGAATTGGATTGTCAGAGAGACATTGTAAACAGAGAAGATACTGTCTAATAACTCGACTAAGGTCGAAAGCTACTTCGATAATGTATGCATTTTAATTTTTTCCATATTTGACAATTTTTCACCGGTATTTTTTAACAGGTGCTCTTACAACAACAAACCAACTCCCTGTCGGAACAACACAACTGACCTTCACCTCTACAGACAACTGTGGAAACACAGATACACATGTGTACTCATTGACTGTTACAAATTATGTGAGAATAGAATCATTTTCCTTTCGTTAATAATATATAAGGTTTTATATACAAGTAACGACATTTTATTTAAGATTTATCTGATGATTAAAAATATTCCTTCTTGACAGCCTCCCGTTTTTCAAAACCTTCCCGATACAACGTCTATCAGTGAAGACATTGCTGTAGAGACTCAGTTAAAAGTCCTGACGGTTACTGACGCCTCATTGGCTGACACAGTCACGTGTTCTATCAACAACATTGACCCAACGACCACTGATCTATATCTACGATATGCTTCCGGAACAGCAGGTAAAGAAACGGTAATTGAAGATACAATCTGTTTCAATTAATGAACAACCATAACACATAGATAAAAATATTTGGTAAAAGACCAAAGTAATATGTTTCATCATCTGGCAGATTATGCAGTTTATTTGAGAGCTGACAACGATCTAGACTACGACACACAGCGCCAGTATGTTATTACAATCGACTGCACAGACACCAAAGTAACTGTCCAGGAAACATACACAGTGTACATTCTAAGGAATCAGCAGCCGACAATAACTAATCTACCCGCCGGTAAGTTAACAATCAGCCAACAATAACTAATCTAACCGCCGTTAAGTTAACATTCAGCCGACGATAACTAATCTACCCGCCGGTAAGTTAACATTCAGCTGACAATAACTAATATACCCGCCGGTAAGTTAACATTCAGCCGACAATAACTAATCTACCCATGGGAAGTTAACATTCAACCGACAATAACAAATCTACCCACGGGAAGTTTACATTCAGCCGACAATAACTTATTTACCCACGGGAAGTTAACATTCAGCTGAAAATAACTAATCTACTCACGGTAAGTTTACATTCAGCCGACAATAACTAATTTACCCGCCGGTAAGTTAACAATCAGCCGACAATAACTACTCTACCCACGGTAAGTTAACATTCACCCGACAATAACTAATCAACCAACGGTAAGTTAACATTCAGCCGACAATAACTAATTTACCCACGGAAAGTTAACATTCAGCCGACAATAACTAATTTACCTGCCAGTAAATTAACAATCACCGGACAATAACTAATCTACCCAAGGGGAGATAACATTCAGCCGACAATAACTAATTTACCCGCCAGTAAGTAAACATTAAGCCGACAATTACTAATCTACCCACGGTAAGTAAACATTCAGCCGACAATAACTAATGTACCCGTCAGTAAGTTAACAATCACCCGACAATAACTAATGTACCCGTCAGTAAGTTAACAATCACCCGACAATAACTAATCTACCCGTCAGTAAGTTAACAATCACCCGACAATAACTAATCTACCCGTCAGTAAGTTAACAATCACCCGACAATAACTAATCTACCCGTCAGTAAGTTAACAATCAGCCGACAATAACTAATCAACCCACGGTTAGTTAACATTCAGCCGACAATAACTTATCTACCCGCCGGTAAGTTAACAATCAGCCAACAATAACTAATCTAACCGCCGTTAAGTTAACATTCAGCCGACAATAACTAATCTAACCGCCGTTAAGTTAACATTCAGCCAACAATAACTAATCTAACCGCCGTTAAGTTAACATTCAGCCAACAATAACTAATCTACCCGCCGGTAAGTTAACATTCATCCGACAATAACTAATATACCCGCCGGTAAGTTAACATTCATCCGACAATAACTAATATACCCGCCGGTAAGTTAACATTCACCCGACAATAACTAATCTACCCATGGGAAGTTAACATTCAACCGACAATAACTAATCTACCCACGGGAAGTTAACATTCAGCCGACAATAACTTATTTACCCACGGGAAGTTAACATTCAGCTGAAAATAACTAATCTGCTCATGGTAAGTTTACATTCAGCCGACAATAACTAATTTACCCGCCGGTAAGTTAACAATCAGCCGACAATAACTACTCTACCCACGGTAAGTTAACATTCACCCGACAATAACTAATCTACCCGCGGAAAGTTAACATTCAGCCAACAATAACTAATCTACCCGCCAGTAAGTTAACATTCAGCCGACAATAACTAATCTACCCACGGGAAGTTAACATTCAGCCGACAATAACTAATCTACCCACGGGAAGTTTACAATCAGCCGACAATAACTAATCTACCCGCCAGTAAGTTAACAATCACCCGACAATAACTATTAACCTGTCAGTAAGTTAACATTCAGTCGACAATAACTAATCAACCCACGGTAAGTTAACATTCAGCTGACAATAACTAATCTACTCACGGTAGGTTTACATTCAGCCGACAATAACTAATCTACCCGCCGGTAAGTTAACATTCAGCCGACAATAACTAATCTACCCACGGTAAGTTAACATTCAGCCGACAATAAGTAATCTACCAACGGGAAGTTAACATTCAGCCAACAATAACCTTTTTACCAACCAGTAAGTTAACAATCACTCGGCAATAACTAATATACCTGTCAGTAAGTTTACAATCAGCCAACAATAACTAATCTACTCACGGTAAGTTAACGTTCAGCCAACGTTACCTAATCTACCCGCCGTGAAGTTAACAATCACATCAATCAGCCGACAATTACTAATCTACCCGCGGTAAGTTAACATTCAGCCAACAATAACTAATCTACCCGCCAGTAAGTTAACATTCAGCCGACAATAACTAATCTTCCCGCCAGTAAGTTAACAATCACAAGGCAATAACTAATCAACCCACGGGAAGTTAACATTCAGCCGAAAATAACTAATTTACCCGCCAGTAAGTAAACGATCAGCCGACAATAACTAATCTACCCACGGTAATTTAACATTCAGCCGACAATAACTAATCTACTAACGTTAAGTTAACGTTCAGCCGACATTAACTAATCTACCTGCCGTGAAGTTAACATTTAGCTGACAATAACTAATCTACCCGCCAGTAAGTTCACAATCAGCCGACAATAACTAATTTACCCACAGGAAGTTAACATTCAGCCGACAATAACAAATCTACACACAGGAAATTAACATTCAGCCGACAATAACTAATCTACACACGGGAAGTTAACATTCAGCCGACAATAACTAATTTACCCACCAGTAATACAATCAGCCGACAATAACTAATTTGCCCACAGGAAGTTAACATTCAGCCCACAATAACTAATCAACCCACGGTAAGTTAACATTCAGCCGACAATAACTAATCTACCCACGGAAAGTTAGCATTCAGCCGAAAATAACTAATTTACCCGGCAGTAAGTTAACAATCACCCGACAATAATTAATCAACCCACGGTAAGTTAACATTTAGCCGACAATAACTAATCTACCCACGGGAAGTTATCATTCAGCCAACAATAACTTATTTACCCACCAGTTAGTTAACAATCACTCAACAATAACTAATATACCTGTCAGTAAGTTAACAATCAACCGACAATAACTAATCTACCCACGGTAAATTAACATTCAGCCAACAATAACTAATCTACCCGCCAGTAAGTTAACAATCACCCGACAATAACTAATCAACCCACGGTAAGTTAACAATCAGCCAACAATAACTAATGTACACGCCAGTAAGTTAACAATCACCCGACAATAACTAATCTTCCCGTCAGTAAGCTAACATTCAGCCGACAATGACTAATTTACCCGCCAGTAAGTTAACAATCACCCGACAATAACTAATCAACCCACGGTAAGTTAACATTCAGCCGACAATATCTTATTTACCCGCCAGTTAGTTAACAATCACTCGACAATAACTAATATTCCTGTCAGTAAGTTTACAATCAGCCGACAATAACTAATCTACCCACGGGAAGTAAACATTCAGCCAACAATATCTTATTTTCCCGCCAGTTAGTTAACAATCACTCGACAATAACTTATATACCTGTAAGTAAGTTAACATTCAGCCGACAATAACTAATCTACCCGCCGGTAAGTTAACATTCAGCCGACAATAACTAATCTACTTACGTTAAGTTAACGTTCAGCCGACATTAACTAATCTACCCGCCGTGAAGTTAACAATCACATGAATCAGCCGACAATAACTAATCTACCCGCGAGTAAGTTAACAATCACCCGACAATAACTAATATACCCGTCAGTAAGTTAACATTTAGCCAACAATAACTAATCTACCCGCCAGTAAGTTCACAATCAGCCGACAATAACTAATCTACCCACGGTAAGTTAACATTCAGCCGACAATAACTAATCTACCCACGGAAGGTAACATTCAGCCGAAAATAACTAATTTCCCCGCCAGTAAGTTAACAATCAGCCAACAATAACTAATCTACCCACGGTAAGTTAACATTCAGCCGACAATAACTAATCTACCCGCGAGTAAGTTAACAATCACCCGACAATAACTAATATATCCGTCAGTAAGTTAACATTTAGCTGACAATAACTAATCTACCCGCCGGTAAGTTAACATTCAGCCAACAATAACTAATTTACCCGCCAGTAAGTTAACAATCAGCCGACAATACCTAATCTACCCACGGTAAGTTAACATTCACCCGACAATAACTAATCTACCCACAGTAAGTTAACATTCAGCCAACAATAACTAATCTACCCGCCAGTAAGTTAACAATCACCCGACAATAACTAATATACATGTTAGTAAGTTAACAATCACCCGACAATAACTAATCAACCCACGGTTAGTTAACATTTTGCATATTTTTGTTTTAAATTAAAAGATACAGAATATCGTCAAAATACCCACAAAGTGTTATGAATTGAAGTTTTGGTAAGAGAAAGTAGCATTCGAATTAGTCAAAAGGACGAAAACCAAGTTATCATAACCGATGTTTTTCACCTCACATGCTAAAACAATCCATGTTGTCATTTTGTTGATTTGTAGAAGTAAAAGGGACATAGAAACTGTGTAAAGAAATCATTGAAAGATTTTAATTACATATACAGAAATATACAAATTAAACAAAAATGCGGTATAAATAAAATCCACGAAATAGAGACCTCTTAATTCTGATAATTCAACCACACCAATAAACTCCAGCGTTTCTGTTGTTGTCTGCAAAACAAAGAATCACTGCCAAATGAGCTTGTGAAAGAAATTGATAAAAAATAATAAATGAAAACAAATCTAATCAAAATGTTTATATAAATTACCGTATAGGTTCCAACTCCATAGAAATTACTGGATCCACCACACCAATCGGAACCAAAATATTCACCGTGACCTCGACTGACCCGGAGAATGACCAGCTTCATTACAATATGACCTGTATCCCAGCATGTCCTTTTAAGATTTACGACTGTATGTGTGGAAAAGTTTAAAATATATTGGTGTTTATCTTTGAGTTTTTAACAAAAATGTCACACGTGAAATGTCACTTATTTTACATATTTCACGTAAAAGGTGTTATACTCTTAAAGTTATTTTCTTATGTATCACGGAGATCAATAAAAAATGAAATACAATACCAGTATTTTTTCCATTTTTACTTTAAGATAAAAGGGAAACGTTTGGTTTTGTAGCGTTTTTTTTGCTGTTTAAAGCAATATCCTTGCAAATGATAATGTTCAATTTGTGTTTTAGCTGGAGCCATACTGGTAGACAGCAGTTTGTCTGGTCTGACGTCAACAGCGTACGACCTGTTTGTCTACGTGTATGACGGTAGCACGCTGGTCGGGCCTAGGAGTTTGACGGTCAAAATATCGGGTTTTCATTATTACAGAATCACTCTTATTAAAAAAAAACAACAAAAATCTACATGTAGCTGCATTAAAAATGCCGGATAACTGTGGCAATTTTTAGGTTTCACTATTCGTTGTACAAATGTATATTGATCTTATTTTAAACAAGAGCTCTATGTGAAGATATAAAGTATAGTAAAATATTTTAATTTTAAAGCTAAAACCAGTTTATTTCTTCCCCAAATACAATTTTAAAGTTTAAAAAGATTTGAAAAAGATAGTTTATTGAACACTAATCCTTTCCAAGGGAAGAATACTTATAGCATTGGATAAAGAATGACAGACATGTTGTTTGTTTCAGATATCAACACGGCTCCAAACATCACAAACCTACCCTCGGGGATAGTCGTGCCAGAAAACAGTGCCCCCTCCACCACATTGTACATCCTGGAGAAGACGGACGTCAACAGTCTGGACACGCACACGTGGACCTACTCCATCAGCTCGGGGGGCTCCGTGTACTTCGCCGTGGATAGCTGTATGTATTTTATCTATTTACTTTAAAATCATTAAAAGATACCCGATATGAGTGCATTTTACAAATACATTGACGTTGATATAAGTTACTTATAGTACCTAATGAAATTATTATTTTTTTGCAAGCCGGTAACGTTAAAACAACTTCCACCCCAATCGACTATGAGACCATCACCCCCAAGACATTCTACGTGACGGCCTATGTATCTGATGGACAGGCGTCGGCAAGCGGGACGCTCACTATTGACGTGTCTAATGTAAACGAGGCGCCATCTTTCTCAAAGACGACGTACTCCGTCACCGGAAACGAGGGAGCAGTGAGTATTTAGTTGCCAAAACGTACCAAAACTAAGTGGTTTTTACTATTTATATTCAAATGGCTTTATTTTTAGGCTGGTGTCACTATCGGGACGCCGGCGTTTGCCGTCACAGACCCGGAAAGAGACACGACAACGTATTCACTTGACTGCGCAGAGTTCACACTTAACCCAATTTCCGGGGTTTTGACGTTCACTAGCGACTACGACGTTGACGCTGGCCTCGCTACCACTGTATCTTGTGGTGTGACGGTGTCCGACGGAAGTCTGACCGACACGGCTACTCTCGTGGTCAACATAAACAACATCAACGATAACACTCCAACCTTCTTCAGAAGCACCTACTCGTTTTACGTAACTTACGACTCCACTGTTGGTACAGTCATAGCTGATATTCCGGCGACAGATGGGGATATAGGCACTTTTGGTAATTAATCGTGATTATATGCACTGACCCTTTTTTATTTCTCTAAATTTAGTTTTGAGATCAAACTTAGTTTCTTGTGATATTTTTCTAATAATATACTATAGTTTGAAAAAAATTGCAAAAACCAGTTAAACTGCTGATCCAGTGATAACCCTTTTTTATAGGTGAGATTACGTATTCCATCGACCAAACTTCAACCGGGGGAACATACTTCAGAATGAACTCTGATGGTGGGCTGTACGTGGCGTCAGATTTATCCACTTTCAGTGCGGGGGCCTCAAAAGACATCATTATTACCGCCACTGATGGCGGCGGCCTGACAACCACCACCACGGTTACCATAGTGATCCCAGGTGTTCCCACTACCACTGTTTCTACAACCACAGACAGATACATGACTTTTTTCGAGGACACTCGGAATGTGGCGTGGTTTGTTGTATGTATGTCTGTCCTGTTGAGCCTTTTTATACTGATCTCATTTATCATCGTCCGCTATGGTGACTTCTCCTGGATGAAAAGACTGTGTGATGAATTAGCCAGGCAATGCAGAGGAAAACGCCGCTCAAAAATCAGGTTTGTAACAGGAGCCTTGTTAAGTCATTAAACATGTATATTCAGAATATAATTATAATAGCAGGATGAAGTTTAAAAATTATTTTCTGGTTTCAGAAGAGAACCAATAAAAATGTCCTACGTAGAACCAGCTCGTAAGTATGTTTGCTGTATTTAACAAATGTAACGTGTCGAGGGGTTTCTGTCAATTCTAGTGTCATGAGTTGATAAAAAAATATTACATAAATAAGTTTCTTAGACTGTATCTAATTATTGACCTGTAATATATATAACTCCGTGGCCTTTCCCTTAGAAAAGGAAAATAACAACTGACGTATGGTCTGAATTGCAACATACTTAATATCACAGACTAGCTGCTCACAATTTACGCATGTAGTCAGACTTTAGCATAAGATACCTTGTGCTGGATGAACAGTAAATTGCCTCCAATTATGGACGTTTTTCGGTCGGCAGCTATTTTGCGGTGTGTTGGCTTGTCTTTAAAAACTACCAAATTACATGTAGTTATCGATGTGCACGCAATCACTCGTTGCAATGCAATCAAGATACCATGCTTTATTGTAAGTTTTCAAGTCCTCTTTCGTGTGTTTTCTTGGGAATTGCCCTTTAATTAATAAAATTACAAACAACCAGATATCCCTTAATATTTCTTCGTTCTAATTAAACATTAATAAGTTTCCTAATCTTGCAAGACAAATAAATTTCCCATCAAATGAAAAAAAATGCACATGTAATAATTCAGATTTGGAAGACAAACTCCTGTGTTAATCTTAACTGCATGATCTACTTTCCGTCTCCTTAACAGTTTCGTTGCCACTATTCTTTTCATGGTCTTTGTTTTAAAGTTCCATAGTGGCTTGTAGCTCGTCCAAGTTTTCTATATGTAACATGCACTGAACCTCTGGATATTTCTTCTGTTCCTTTTGATAATGAAGTCGTTGTAGGCTTCCTAAAGATTTGTTCCTTGGGGAAACAGTCGTCCTCTTTATTATGAAATTTAGCATTTATATCAACTATAAGCATTTAATATTATCAACTAAAATCACACTAATGTTGTGCTTGCCTAATGTTGTGCTTGCCAACATTTTATCCTTTGGTTCTGTTATTTCTTTCGATTCCCTTCTTGCATTCTAGCTTTATTGATTTTTCCTTAACTAAAATCTGTATCGTGTTTCATGTTTCTTTTACAGGGTAACGTCGTATTTTGTACAAAAATGGGAACAGAATTTCGTGAAATCACTTTTTTAAATAATCAACAGGTTTTAAATTCAATGAGGCTATGTAAAATTCCCCCGCGAATATTAATAATTCCATGGAAATGTTTGTGCTACAAATATAGTGAACACTTCATACAACGTCCTAAAAGATTTTCGGCGACGACACAAACAGAACTCCAGTAGGTCAACCTGTACAAAATCAAAAAAAATGTTGGCCCTAAAAACGTGTGGTTTTAAAACTATCTTTTAGTTATTGATAAAACCAGACTTAAAACCAGATTATTCGTTATTAATAAAGTCAGACTTCGATGCTAGGTAATCAAAAAATAACATCCTGGTTTAGTTAAGGAAGAATCAGTTAATCAAGAGTATTATTAATAAAACTAGACTTCGATGCAATGTAATTAACCTATCAAACTGTTCCGAAATCTCTCAAAATTACCAATTTTGTGTTTCAACGTCGCTGCTGAAATGCACCCATAGATATGCTCTACAATACAGATTTGTAAACTAACATAAAAGTATATATACGATATACATCCACCAAAATATTTGATGAGTATTTAAAAGTATATGCTTATACATGCTTTGTTAAAGGTATTCATTGAGAAATTTTAATTTGAGAAATATTTCAAAGGTATTAAACTTTCATTTATTAAAACATTCCTTCCTAATACGACAATGAAATGCATTTATAATCTTCCATTTATTTCATTGATGATCAGATAATTGTCCATTTAACAAAATACAAATTATGAATATTAAAAAAGGACGTTATTCTAACTAATAGTTACGTCTGATTTTGTTTAGGTGTGCGTACCCCGGCTACAAAGATTACTTGGGAGGCATGGAGAACGAGCGATAATCGCTTTTATTGACACACACGTCAGACATTGAAATTAATATTTAATCAAAATTGACACTGAGTTGAATTTTGTTAATATTTATTTTATGGTTATAAAGAAACTTTTTTTTACAAACAATAAATGTTTGATTTTGTTCTTTAGTTCATCTGTTATCAACGGTTTTTATTTGAGTGATAATAATAGAATAATTTGAAAAAAAATATCGAAAAAAGATCAACGACATCAATAAAGGGATGTTGCATATTTTATTAGTGTATTATATATAACGATAACAAAATATATGACATTGTATATACATGAAAGCTACTTTGGGGGGTTGACATTTTCCTTGTAGGATCCCACGAGGTTCCCTGCGGGTCGGTAACTCGCCACCACAATCACCTTACCGCCAGAGGTTTTGGCCTTTCCCACTCCAATTTCTTTACTTCCTTTCCATACCATTTGAGTAAAATGACCTTAAAACAACAAATTGGTTCAAGTATCAATTCTGGTGTCACTAAAATCTTAAATCAAAGAATCAAAATGCTGATGCATGTTCGGAGAGAATGCAGCATAAAATTGCGTGTAGTCAATGATGTCAAAATATATTGTGTTTTTATGTTTGATCTACTCCCATTCGTCCAAATCGATGCTATACTGTTTGCAATAGTTTAGCTGCTTTTGTTCAAAAAGTAAAACCAATTTCATGTAAATATACTAGTATCATACATTTTTCTACAATTCGTGTAATTTTGAATAACATTAATGAAATTAATAATTTTATTTTAAACCAATTTAAGAATAAGTTTATACGTGAAATATTTTTGGTAAATTGTAGTTTTCGTCAAACAACTAAAAAAAGTGCGATTTAAAAATTATAAATCCAGTTTGAGATCCGTTTTTTTTAATGTGAAATGCGATTCATTACTTCAATGATAAAAAATATAACGGTTATAAACTTCTGTAACGCATATTTTTGTGGGAAAAGCTATTTATATGCCCTGAATAAAGAAAAATTACATTATTTTATTCCTGAACAAAATTAGTTGCTAAAGATTCTTTGATAGAGAAATCTTACTTCTGATGATATTGTTTAAAACTTATCGACCGTGAAGGTTGGTTTATAAAAGGTATACACAGAATCATCGTAATATAAGATTTCTGAACTCGGACAATCTCAATGAAATTAAATCCTTTATCCACAATGTGAATCAATTCACTGAAGCCTATAAAGGGACCTATTTTTAATTGAATTAGACTTAAGTATGTTGACGACTTACCTGTCCCCGTTGATCTTGGTTCGATTTTAAAATCGTGTTTACTGATCTCGCTGTACCACTGGTCGCATACCTCTTTTCCTATAAACACAACCACACATCATATATACATCTAACAACTCATACAAGTTTAATAAAATTTGAATGGTATTCTTAAAATAAGCAGAGTGCCACCTGACCTTGCGATACATCATTTATAGATTTGATTGGGTTACATATATTTTTCGATTAAATTTACTGTGGAAATCATTAAACTGGTGGGGCTATTTTGCGTGGAATTGCCCTTTATTTAGATTCATTAGGACAGTGAAGTAAACTTGCTTCTATTTTGTGATTAAATGCTGTATTTCATATTTCCTTGAGGATGTAAATGGTTTTTGGGGAGGAAGACCTTCAAGTTCAAGGAAAATCAAATCACCACGAACTAATAATTCCACAGTATTTGGAAAACGGGATATAAGACTGGTGGTAATGTATTTTACCCGAGTAATCTCCCCCTGAGGAGGACCATTTACAAGCGATGTTCTCCCCCAGTCGGTCCCCTTTGTGCATGCAGTCGCTGTGTTGAAATGAATTTGAGGCTGCAAGGTGTTCCGCCCACTTTTGAGCAAATGCACTCAAATCCTGGAAAATCAAGATAAGTATAGGTTGCAAAATTTATATGCATGCTTCTTGCAGAATTTCATAATTCCCAGCTTTAGATTTTAGAGTCAAGTCTTGGGAAAATAAAGTCGGTTTTTAGAACGCAGTTCGCAATTGAAATAGTGTTTGGTTCTAGAACGCAGTTCGCAATTCAAAATTAAAAATTCATATTTGGGGCTCGAATTTTTTAGGGGCATTTACTGGTGGTATACCATTACCACTGTGAAAATTTATTGAAGTGGTCTTCTCTAGTTTTTGAAATTTTGGCCTTTTCGCAATTGAATAGTGAACTGCGTTTTAGAACGCAGTTCACAATTCAAAACTTAGAATTCATATGTAGCGGCCCATGATGTGTGGGAGCCCGATGTTTCAAACCCTATAACACCGAATTGTGTTCCATAAGCGGGGGCCCACATCTCAAAAATTAGAGAACGCAGTTGCGAACAACTGCGTTCTAGAGCGCAGTACACTTTTCAATGCAAATAAGCCCGAATCTCAAAAACTAGAGATGACCACTTCACAAAATTTTCACGGTGGCAGTGGTATACCACCAGTAAATGCCCCTGAAAATTTCAGGCCCCAAATATGAATTTTAAATTTTGAATTGCGAACTGCGTTCTAGAAAAAATATTTGCACACGGAATTCAATTTGATGCAATTTCGCCCACTAGTTATTGCTCATACAGTGCTGCACTTTTATGGGGAATTTACATAATGGATATAATACATGAATCTTTATACAACACGCTACCGACTTAATACTTTTTACTTTAAAGTTATTTTATATATCGAAGCTGCTTCTATTGTAGAATTGAAACTGAAAATATTTTGCAAATAGAACGAAATTCTATTCTAAATATCTTTATATTGATTTAAAAAAAAAAAAACCAACTTGTTAACGGATTTTATTTTCTGGTTTAAACTTTTTTTGAAAAACTGTATGCAAATTAAATCCATGTACGTAAAAAATATACTAGAGACAAAAACCTTTGATATTGTATAGATGAGGGACAAGGGCGTTTTTCTTCCATTTTTTATCTTCATATATTTTTTATTAACTGAAACAAACTTTAAAAATCAAAATTAATAGTTACAGTAAAACAATTTTCGATTGAACGGTTCCGATCAAATACTAGATCTTACCTTGGCGTGACTGAGGGATGAGACTCCATGCTTTTTCCTGTACTTATTGTGGACCTTGACACATTCGTCGATAAATGCTTTGATGGACTGCGGTTTCTTGGACCGCTCTTGAGACGACCCCGAACTTGAACTGGACGAGTCTCTCTTCTTATCCTTGCTCTTAAAAATCTGTGAACAACAGCAACCCATGATCAGATCCTTAGTAACTCTCAGTTTTAAAACGTTATCTTGCTGCTTTTCAAAAACGACGCAATTTTGAGTCTGAGCACTAAATCGATATGAAACGAGCTGTACGGTATCAGAATGTAATCTCGTGAGAAAAAAGAAAAAGAATTGAGGGCTTTCACTAAAGTGCAAGGCTAAGCACGGTGTTGTCAATAAAAACAAGTTGTCTGTGTAATACACATCGGGCGGTCGATCACAGTAAAGCGAAGAGACGAGTGTATATTTATTTATAGTGTTATATAAGTATATAAGTATGTCAGCTCCATCTCAAGGTTCACGGAGAAGGGGAGCCAGGGATGCTTGCTGTGTGAAGCTTTCAGTTTCTGATAGATTGTTTTATTCCTCTAAGATCTAAGAGATGGGATGATATATCTGAAATCTTTAAGACGCTGATGAATGTGGAAACTTTAAACAGTTGCTGTATCTGTCATCAAACGGGAGGGAATTGACTGAACCCCTCGATAATGACTCATGTCTATAGAGTGAAAGAAGGCGGTGTTCATCTGGCCTCGTATATATGTTACAAATCGGCCGTAAAATAATCAATGTCTGACAACACACGGACCTTCATTACTTACAATAATACAGTTTAATGCTTAAACCAACGAACCAGATCATGTCATGTTAAGCCTGTGCTTTCTCTTTTATCTTTCAAATGAAATACTTACATATTTCCATGTACATACTTAAACGAAAACAGGAACCCTGCAAGGCCTGATTTATGAAGAAGACTTAGGTTAAACATCACGTCTGAAGCTCATTAGCGATACATTTCATTGCGGACAATATGTTGCTACAACTAGGTTTTTTATCGAACAGAAACCTGTTGCTCGTCTGTCTGAGAACTGTTATTGTTATAAAATAGGGAACGTTATAGAAATCGGTGGAATATTATTTTAATATAGGCATCTTTGCTAGCCCAAGTTTTTTTTTTGCTTCATAAGGTTCAAACAAATAACATCTGGCTTTGGAAGATTTTTTAACATCATGGATCTCTTCAAACATTTACAATGTAGTTAATATACAGTACTATGCACAACTCTTTTTGTTTTTCTTAAATTTTCTTCAAGCGATTTTATAGGAATATAAACCTGGTATTCGTCTGAAATAAAATTACAATGAAATGCACATTCAGCAAAGTTCTCATCAATGTAGTATGATCAAAATTTGAGAGGTTGAATATGCAATGGATTCTATGTTTGACATTTAAGATAATTCTCTCCATATCTTTACATTACATTATGTGATGCTCATTGTAATTAATAATGTAACTGATGAAACCCTCAAAGACACCTAACTTGTAGTTAAAAGTGTAAAATACAGAATTACAAGAGCGATAACTCTAGTTGATCCTATTTTTTTTTAGCCAGCACTGTTCATATTTAATTTTTTAAATATGCAAAATGACTTCTTTATCATAGACATGTATCACTTTAAAAAAAAATAAAGAAGACGACTGCAGGATCAAACGTACTAAGATAAGAAAAAAATAATTTAATTGATTTAGCTTTTTGGTGTATTGATA
This sequence comes from Magallana gigas, assembly GCF_963853765.1. Lineage (NCBI taxonomy): Eukaryota > Metazoa > Mollusca > Bivalvia > Ostreida > Ostreidae > Magallana > Magallana gigas. Next base: position 52,737,206 of record NC_088854.1, on the reverse strand, counting down.
AAAAAATGAACTTTATTTATTTTACAACGATTGATAAACAAGTTCTACAACTTATGTTAATGTCTCTCGTTGGCACGGGTGTTAGCGCGAGGGGGTCATTGGTGTGGGAAGAAGCCGGAGTACCCGGAGAGAACCCACGTGTCCAAACGGGCGACCGCCATACCCTATCACATACAACCACTGTCGATCACGGTGATCGAACTCGGGTCGCGGCGGTGAGAAGCGAGTGCATTGACCAAGTACGCTACTTGGACACCTTATTGATATGTATTGATCATACTGCATATACAATAAATATCATTATACAAATAAATAAAATAATATAAAACAATAAATATGCCCTATACTAATTTTTAATCTAAATATTAATTATAAATGACAAATATAATTTGTCATGTTGTATTTTTTGAATTTAGATTACAAAAAAATATAGGACAAATGTTTACTATTTGCACTACCCATCAAAAGTTTCTCTCACACATACTACGTACCTTTCTCTTTATAATTTGATAGAAAATGCAATTGCTTTCATTGAGAGAAACTGAATTTTTTGGAGAATATTGGAAATAAGACGGGAGTTAACAATGTCTGTTTGTAACTTACTTAAAGGGATTTGGACACGATTGGGGCTCAATTTGAATTTTTATTTTTCCATTTTTAGTATCTAAATTGATAAATATTGGTATTTTCAATGATTTATCAAAGTTTGAAAGTCAAATATTCTGTTACATGCAATATACAGAGTTCGAAATTCTTTGTTTTGTAAACAAAGCTCGAGTCTTGTTATTGTTTACATACATTGTATGTGTGGTACTGGTATGAGTTGAAAGCAAATGTTGCTATTTTGTTGACATTATTATTCATGAACAAAATGAATCAGTTTATCATGTTTGGCATGAGTCATTTTGTCAAAGAAATGGAAATTTCTGTACTCTGCATTATTTGTTAACAAATGTAAGAATCGAGCTTTGTTTACATAACAATGACTTCTTACTTCTGTATCTTGTTTGTTACTTGAATTCTAACATTCAGGTTTTTGACAATCGTTGAAAATGTACCAATAAACCATTTTGAAACATAACACTGAAGAAAAAAAATTGATTGCAAATCATGTCTAGCTCTAAAATACTTGAGTACGTGAGGAGGTCACCGGAATATGCACCTAACAAATCCAGGAACAGATACCTACCCCTAACACCCCACTCCCCTTATCCTTTTTGTCGTCTTTTTCCTTCTCCCTCCCCCTCTCTAACATCATTGGTCCAGAGGCGCTAGCTCCGCCCTGTTCACCACGAGTTATCGTTTCTTTCCGGTTGGTGACCTTTGACCCATCTGCTTTGATGATGGTTTCCTCTACAACGGTCTTCGTAACTTTGTTGGCACCACTTCCGGTGGTTTCTGTGAACGTCCTTGTGGACTTGGACTCCATTCTTTTTCTTGGAATGTCAGATGTATGTGAATTGAACGTTAGAGGCGTTCTTTCCTTTTGAATGCTTGGTCCTGAAATATTGCCATATAGGAATGCATTTTTATGGAGCTTATTGTGAACACTTAAAAATAGATATACCATAGTAAGCAAGTGGAATCGTCCATTTAATGATTTTTGCATGGAAGTGTTTGTATGATTTGGGATTTTATTACTTGGCAGAGTAATTAAAATGCATCTATTTTTCTGTGTTCCCTTTGTGCAATGAACATTGCAACAATAGTTAATTTTTCCTGTATAACTGTACGTAATGTGTATATCGGTTACTTTGTATCAGCACATAACACCCCTGCGAATGTATTCGGAATGTTTTCTTTATTGTTGCTAAGTATGTAATTAATCTAGAGGTGCTCGAATGAAAGTTCACGAGATTTCACCGAGATTTGTTCAGTTCCTGTGAAATTTCGAGCGGAAGTATAAGTGTTCGGATAATATTCTCAAAATACGTAAGTACTGATCGATTTTCTTATTATATCCTACTTGGATTTATGCTAAAACATCAACATCTTTTAAGATGTATGTCTTATTTCACCATCTAGCGGTTTTTTTTTTAAATTAAACGATGATATTCAGAACAGAGTTATCGTTCGTTTAAACCACGTGAAGAGTGGTTGAAAACATAAACATTGGGTTGCTTAATAAAATCATAGCCATGTTTGATGCTTGTGGTGGGCAATACCATGGGTTTTTTTTAGATAATGGGTGGCTGTTTTGCATAGACTTAGTATATCGAGCCATTTTCAAGGAACATTCTGCATAAAATAGTACAGTCTGTTTCACTATTGATGTTATTACTAGGTCAGGCGCGGATCGAAAATTAATTCTTAGGGGGGATCTCAACTACGCATGTTAATTGTCGCAACAACAGAAAAAAAACCCTTTTTTGTATTGTTACATTTATTTCTAGAACACATTTTATCCACCAATTAATGAAGATAAAGTTTAAAATCAATAAACCTCTAGAATTTATATTTGACTACAAGTACCTAGATTCTCTAAAATAGACTATAAACACGAGGCACGATTTTTACTGCGAAACTGACAGGGTCAAATAAAACCACGTGATCTAAAATTTTAATGACAATAACCCCTGTCCTTCGTCACATACCGGATGCCATTGTCAGTTTATGGTGATAACCAATTTAAAAACATTATTACCCAGCTTTACAATGTCTTAAAAGTCCTCCTACGTATTGCTATAACACGAACTTATACAAACATGCGTCTTTACAACCGATTTAAAGACTGTGGAATTTCTAAAGGATACTATTTTATACAGGATAAACTTATACAGAGAGAGAGAGAGAGAGAGAAAGAGAGAGAGAGGTATATAAAATATCCTTGTTTAGGATGATGTTGATGGACTGTTATCTGACCTCTACATGTAACCTATCAACACGTACTAATACAACCATATTCTCATAACGAAAATTAAACATGTCTAGATTTTAATCAAACGTGTTACAAAGAAATTTTTAAACTTGTATGCTTGAAATAATTGTCAGTCATAATACGTCACTTATCGATGAAGAAGATGTTCAATGATTTAATAAAATATTTCAATCAATTACAGTGCATTTTAAAGATTATATTTCTATCTTTTGTATATTCCAAAATTTCATGATCAGTTCAAATCGTTTACAAAGTTTTTTCAGCAAAAAACATAAAAGTGAATCAAAATCTATTTTTTTTTTAAATTTCAAAATTCAATGATATTTAAAATGAATCGAAAACCGATTTAAATAGAAAAAGAAATTTTGAAATTAAACTTTTATATGTAAAGGAACACACGTACTGAGTCAGATTTACTTTACATCACGTACCTTTGTTTTTACGATTTTGTATTGTTCCGTGATCTCGGCCGCAATACCGAATAAATCGATCCCAGAAAGATAGAGAAAGGGATAGAGTTTAAATGGCCGGCGGGTAGACAACGCCCTGGTATCCCACGCAAATATTTTATGATATCAAAATGGGTCAAGAGAGAAGAGCGTGAACATTATGGACGGGTAGAGTAAAAAGTCGTCCGACCTCAGAAGAGCTTTAATGATTGGGACGAAAGCAAACAATACAGTTTATGGATTTATCGGCATACCATACAGATGTGCTGGGTTCCTAAAACTGAACAATTTATAGATCTTTTTATCATCTTTCATTGCACAGTCTATTTGTCACGCGTACATTAAATTTGAACTATATATATGTATCTTAATGTACTCTCTCTCTCAAGAAATATCAATTATATTCATAAATTTATTCATATTTGTATTCTTCTGAATCAGCAGAGTGTATCATGCTGATCCTCAAAAATGACATTCAGGTTTAAATCTCTTATATACCCGTCAAAATTTACAACATAAAAGTAACGTATTCTAAAATTTAAACTTTTACATCTTTTATTGATAGGTATATCCAAAATGTCCCAATTTCATCAAGATCCATCTAATTGTTGAACCTCGCCTCGCCCTTTGCAAAATAAACAAGAGTCCAGTCGCTCCGGACGTCGCCACAGATAACGTCCAATACTTAATCCATTATTCAATATTTATCAACATTGGTCTAAATAGTTTAGACCGCATTAGTTAGCGAAAAAGTCATTGAATGTTCTAGTTTGATCTGAGCATACGCAAGTTCATTTCATTTCTTAGTAATAAAATCTTTCCTTGATTTTTTTTTTTAAATTAAAAGTGCCTTATAAATCTACTTTGGCAAACAAAAATGAATTCACCAACACCAATTTAGATAAGCGGCATATCGATTGCAAACTTTTCAAAACAGGTAACATCTATTTGTATCTAACTTGTTCCGTGAAATATGCACACCTGTTCACTCTTCAATCGATTTTCACCATTTGCATTGACAAATCACCAGGAAAGTATTATCATTTCATAATTCCCGTTCTTCAACTCACCACTACCCGCCAGTCGGCGTGGAATCCCCCGATCAGAGGGCGCAGGGACATTTTCTGAGAATCTACCAATCACGTTACCAGCCGGCCGGTAATTGGCCACCACCAAGATTTTCCCATCCTTGGATCGCGCTTTTCCTACTCCGATTTCCCGACTTCCTTTCCAGACAACTTGTGTGAAATGTCCTTGAAACAATAAAAATATAATTTAACAAGATGTCAAAATGTTTTGAAAAAAAATAATGTAGATTAAAAAAAATTGTTGAATTGCTAGCATAGGTGCATGTAAAATAACCGTAAACATTTTGATGCGGTAGTGTTACACTTGTACATTGTATATGTATATTGAGTAATACACTGAAGTCTTTGTAGGCATCCCAAGTTGTCATGTTATAGATTTTATTGATACAGAAATGAACGAGTTGAATGTCAACAATGCCATATGCTAGACCTAAACCAAAGATCAAGTCAGTATAGCCCAATCAGCAACAAAGTAAGATTACAAGTATGCAAAAGGCACAAAACACTAAAAACGGCATGGTATTACGTTAACGCCTGATTTCCGCATAACATAGGAACGGATTTTGACCACAACTCCAATATACTAGCAATTTAGATTTTTATTCAATACTTGTATGCGTTGCATTAGATTAAAACAATGATTTTGGCAAACGATTTAGAACGATTTTATGGCTTCAAAACTTAAATTTCATTACATTAATGCTGACGCAATTTGTATCCTTTGCAATGCTTTAATACCTTTTCACTAAAAAAAGATCATAAGGCGTCTAAAATTGTTAATTATCGGGTTCTTTTTGTTCTTTTTGTTGTTGTTGTTTTGTATTATAAAACTAGCACTATTTATAATAGTGTTGTTGTTTATTTCTGTTGTTTACCTGCGGACAGATTCCGGGGTTCTCCGCCAAACCTGTACAACTTTATTTCACTGTACCACTGGTCAGTGACCTCTTGACCTACAATTTTTTAAAAAAAAGTTACATTTATGAATATGTAACAGCAAATGTTATGGAACACCTCTCTCTTTCTCTCTCTCTCTCTCTCTCTCTCTCTCTCTCTCTCTCTCTCTCTCTCTCTCTCTCTCTCTCTCTCATTAGTAACCATGTGAAAAGAAATTAATTTTAGAACTTTTATCTAACCAATTGTCCGTTTTATCTTAATCCTCTCCTAAAGTTCTATTCATTGCAACAAAAGATTCCGTGTAGTCGCAAAAGTTGAATGAATTTGGTTCTTTTACGATGATTTTAAGATGATTGAAACCACAATAATTTAGTAAAATGAAGAATCTTATCTTTTAAATTGAAATTGACAAAAGAGGAGAGATACAGTGACCAATATGTTGTCTTAATTCTATAGTGACGGAACACATATATATATACACTTCATGATGTTAAGTTACCCGAGTATGTATCTTGGGGACGAGAAGACCATTTCATGGCGATGTTTTCTCCGAGACTCTCTCCCCGGAGGGAGGCACTGCTGTGCTTGAACGTGTTCGTTTGAGCCAACACTTCCGCCCATCTCTGCGCCTGCGTGGACAACTCGGGTGAATGTCTTAGCGGTTGTGCTCCATGTTTCTGTCTGTAGTCATTATGACAGCGGATCACCTCATCAGTGAATGGTTGATCGTCTCTCTGAAAAGATGCTACAAATTTTATAATAAGGTCATAAATACTTATATTTAGCTCTTCTTTTCGAATTTTAAAGGCACGACAATGCTAGCAGTTTTAAAGGCAAGATGGTGCTCGCTGTAGTGTTTTGATAGTCTATCAATCGTTGTTATTTTAATGTAAAGATTTATTCTTGAAATTGAATGCAAATAGCAAGTCTCCTATAGAATAAATTACTAAAGCTACATATAGAAAACAAACACGTATCATAAACTTTTAAACAACTCAAAGGAACGAATAAGGAAGTCTAACCCTAGAAAGGGCATAATGTTTGTGAGGAGAAATATATGTACAAGCAACGTATGACGTAGTGACAGAGATTTGCCTTGTGGTAATATCCATATTTATGATTTATTATCATTCTATGATCGGAAAACTCTTTAAAAATAATTAAAAATAAAACGGGTCTGAAAGAGTACTTTTTTTCGTTACTCCACTGTCTCACCAAAAAACATCGTCAACAAAGCTCAGGAAAAACTAAAGCAATTAACATGGAAGAGAGGACAGTGTTTCCAATGGAAAGTGTCCTACCTGATTTGGAATTCCTGTTTGTCGTACTTGTACTCGGAAACCACTAGAATGCATTTACAATTTTATATATGTTTTCGCCATACATAGACATATACACAATGTATCACCCAAAGCATAAACACCAAGTTAACCACTTAGATATGACGGAAGTACATTACGGAAGTCTTAGATATTGTGTTATGTGTCATTAACAATAAAACCATTCAAATATTTGAGAGAATACGAGGATGGGTAAAATATCTCTCTCTCTCTCTCTCTCTCTCTCTCTCTCTCTCTCTCTCTCTCTCTCTCTGGCCACTCAAACACGGTAATTCTATATGTATTGAACGAGATTCTTTACAAATTTACGCACAAAGTTAAATAACAAAAAAGATCAATTCCTTACCTTTCGTCTCTTCTTCCCCGATTCAATGAAATCGGGATCCCACAGCCATGGGGGTATTTCCAGGTCTTCGGGGGCAACCCGCTTTTGTCCCATGCTCTACGTCATCTAACAAGGAATTCAGCAGCATCAGAATATTAAAGAGTCACAATCAAAAAATCTGTTTTAGACCTCGCATCAACATACTGATCTTAGACTGCTTCCTCATTCTTTAGAAATTTAAAATTGTTAAAATGAATTACACAACAACGTAAACAGAATTCACGAATCTTTTCTTCATATATCGAATAATATTATTTAAAATCATCAAATTTGAATGAAAAAACCAACAAAACTCACGCACAATCTTTGAGATCCAGCGGGCGTGGGTGTTTTTCAGCGTTATTAATTACACCTGTATTTACCTGTACAGCAGCTCTATATTTGGGTGCTGCACTACCAGCCCCTCCGGCAAGGACTCGGTAATATATATAATGAGGTCCTTTGGATGTTGCAACAGTAATTTTTAACATGTGTGCAATTGCATTATAAAGACCGCATGGTGCCACGAGAAACATTTAGTATGCTTTAAAATATGTAGTTCAAGAATTTTTAGTTAATAGAAAATTAAGCAATGGAAGAATAAATGAGGACACAGAATGATTTACGGCTATCTACACAGCAAAACAACTGGAGGCGAACAAATAATTGGGTCGAAACCACTAAATTAAATTCAACCCACTGACACGACATCTTTACAGTTATATTGTAAAATTATGTTTACAAGTACATGTAACCTCAATGTCAAATACGATTTCAAATAACATTTAAACAAAAAACTTCAAATAGATCAATCTATTCTGAAAATTAATGTTATTAAAGTTTTTTTAATTATAGAACCGGAAATACTTCATTCAATTTTAATTATTCCCTCGCCTTTCATACTACACTTCAGTAAACATGCGCGCATGTAGACTGCAAAGTTAAAATTTCTTTTAGTTAAAATATTTACAATTAAGGAATGAATTCAATATTCATTTTTATATCGTATAAAACTAATAAATATTGAACTCATTGCTTATAATTTAATTTTTTTAATCTTCGCTGTAGATAAAAACGGTCATTTGACCTTTAAAATGACGTAAAAATGTACAAAATTCACACGTAACATCAGGCGTATCGATACGATTTTGACGTTAGTCTTACTATGACGTAGGCAACATTCTTTATACGATATAAAATAATTTTTTAGCCAATCAGAAAGCGCGTTACAAACAGAATTAAATTATTTTCCAGTGTCTTTGCCTGTGATAACACTACGTATCGATTTTGTACTATAAAACCCATAGCTTCAAATAACGTATAATTGAGGCACCAGCGGGGTTTGGTTATTTATATTTAAATATTTAATCGAACAATGGCAAAAAATTATATGGACAAGTTATAAGGGATCATTCTTTGAATATTATGAGGTGATGATTTCGGTCGGGGCGCGATCAAATCCAATAAAGCCCGTAGAGCTTTATCATAGATTTGATCACGCCCCGACTGAAGTTATCACCTCATAATATTCAAAGAATAATTTCTTATTACTTATATCTATATAATTTTATGCCATTGTGCTTACGATTAAATATTTGAATATAAATATAAGCAAACCCCGCTGGCTCCCCAATTACACTTCATTTGAAGTTATTGGACTGTATAGTACAAAATTGAAACGTAGTGTTTTCACAGGGAACGACACTGAAAAATGTAAATTTTATATATTCTTATTAAAAATTGTTTATGTATTTTACAACGTAAAATGAAGGGGGAATTTACCTCTGACTCATTTGATAAAGGATAAAAAAGCATACGTCTGTAACATACCAGGCTGAAGCTAGCAGCCACTAACAGCAGCCACTAAGACCGTAGAAGCTAGCAGCCAATAAGGAAATTCATCAAAGTACTGAGAGTACTCGAACAAAAGTTTTTATTTTACTTAATTATCGACATATTTTAATAAATATCAAAATGATTAATGCTCAATAATTTGTCCGAGCATTGGCGACTTCCGAAGCTGTAAAGCTCACCTGGATAAGAGTTATAAATGCGTCTTTGTTGGATAAAAATGAAATACGTTTATACGGGTCATAAGTTATGAAAATAATGTTATCCTAAGTGTAGTCTTATTGATACAAATAGAAAAACTATATACATCGTATAAAGTGATTAAAAATTAAAAAGACATCGTATTATTACAAATATGAGACAATAGAACACCCAACATTGTGATTTTATTCACATAAAAAAATTATCATATGTAGCAGTCAAAAACAGCGAAAATCATCAGATAAAATTGGGATTATTTTGTCTCAGCCATGTTTTGACGTGAACCTTCGAAGAATACAACAATGACAATAAAAAAGGTCGGTTTAGCTCACCCGAACTTTGTTATTTTAGCATTTCACACTGCTATATGGGTGAGCGGCGGGCCATTATCTCTTTTGTCTTTGAAGTGTGCATTAAACGGATACCAGGGCAGTGTAGGGGACCTATGGGGCTATTATTTCCCGGTCTCAAATTTGGGCTGTAGGGGTACCACCAAGTGGCTCCCAGGGGTTCTGGCTCATTTCAGGGGTTTATATCTCACTTCAGATTGACCACAAGAACTTGATAACACTTAGATTAGGTAGAGGACCTCAATAGGTATTCATAATAAGCGTGAGAGGGCACCTATGACCCCTGCAAGGGTCCAGTTAGCTCACCCAAACTTTGTCATATTTTAGCATTTCACAATGATATAGGGGTTAAAAGTGGTCCATTATATTCCTTATCTTTGAAGTGTGCATCAAACGAATAACAGGGTAGTGTAGGGGACCTATGGGGCTATTATTTCCCGGTCTCAGATTTGGGCTGTAGGGGTACCACCAAGTGGCTTCCAGGGGTTCTGGCTCATTTCAGGGGTTTATATCTCACTTGAGATTGACCACAAGAACTTGATAACACTGGGATTAGGTAGAGGGCCTCACGAGGTATTCATAATAAGCGTTAGAGGGCACCTATGACCCCTGCAAGGGTCGGTTTAGCTCACCCGAACTTTGTCATATTTTAGCATTTCACACTGCTATATGGGTGAGCGGCGGGCCATTATCTCTTTTATCTTTGAAGTGTGCATTAAACGGATACCAGGGCAGTGTAGGGGACCTATGGGGCTATTATTTCCCGGTCTCAAATTTGGGCTGTAGGGGTACCACCAAGTGGCTCCCAGGGGTTCTGGCTCATTTCAGGGGTTTATATCTCACTTCAGATTGACCACAAGAACTTGATAACACTAGGATTAGGCAGAGGACCTCAATAGGTATTCATAATAAGCGTGAGAGGGCACCTATGACCCCTGCAAGGGTCCAGTTAGCTCACCCAAACTTTGTCATATTTTAGCATTTCACAATGATATAGGGGTTAAAAGTGGTCCATTATATTCCTTATCTTTGAAGTGTGCATCAAACGAATAACAGGGTAGTGTAGGGGACCTATGGGGCTATTATTTCCCGGTCTCAGATTTGGGCTGTAGGGGTACCACCAAGTGGCTTCCAGGGGTTCTGGCTCATTTCAGGGGTTTATATCTCACTTGAGATTGACCACAAGAACTTGATAACACTGGGATTAGGTAGAGGGCCTCACGAGGTATTCATAATAAGCGTTAGAGGGCACCTATGACCCCTATAAGGGTCGGTTTAGCTCACCCGAACTTTGTCATATTTTAGCATTTCACACTGCTATATGGGTGAGCGGCGGGCCATTGTCTCTTTTATCTTTGAAGTGTGCATTAAACGGATACCAGGGCAGTGTAGGGGACCTATGGGGCTATTATTTCCCGGTCTCAAATTTGGGCTGTAGGGGTACCACCAAGTGGCTCCCAGGGGTTCTGGCTCATTTCAGGGGTTTATATCTCACTTCAGATTGACCACAAGAACTTGATAACACTTGGATTAGGTAGAGGACCTCAATAGGTATTCATAATAAGCGTGAGAGGGCACCTATGACCCCTGCAAGGGTCCAGTTAGCTCACCCAAACTTTGTCATATTTTAGCATTTCACAATGATATAGGGGTTAAAAGTGGTCCATTATATTCCTTATCTTTGAAGTGTGCATCAAACGAATAACAGGGTAGTGTAGGGGACCTATGGGGCTATTATTTCCCGGTCTCAAATTTGGGCTGTAGGGGTACCACCAAGTGGCTTCCAGGGGTTCTGGCTCATTTCAGGGGTTTATATCTCACTTCAGATTGACCACAAGAACTTGATAACACTAGGATTAAGTAGAGGACCTCAATAGGTATTCATAATAAGCGTGAGAGGGCACCTATGACCCCTGCAAGGGTCCAGTTAGCTCACCCAAACTTTGTCATATTTTAGCATTTCACAATGATATAGGGGTTAAAAGTGGTCCATTATCTTCCTTATCTTGAATTGTGCATCAAACGAATAACAGGGTAGTGTAGGGGACCTATGGGGCTATTATTTACCGGTCTCAGATTTGGGCTGTAGGGGTACCACCAAGTGACTCCCAGGGGTTCTGGCTCATTTCAGAGGTTTATATCTCACTTGAGATTGACCACAAGAACTTGATAACTCTGGGATTAAGTAGAGGGCCTCAAGAGGTATTCATAATAAGCGTTAGAGGGCACCTATGACCCCTGCAAGGGTCGGTTTAGCTCACCCGAACTTAGTCATATTTTAGCATTTCACAATGATATAGGGGTGAGTGGCGGGCCATTATCTCTTTTATCTTTGAGGTGTGCAATAAACGGACACAAGGGTAGTGTAGGGGACCTATGGGGCTATTATTTCCTGGTCTCAAATTTGGGCTGTAGGGGTACCACCAAGTGGCTCCCAGGGGTTCTGGCTCATTTCAGGGGTTTATATCTAACTTTAGATTGGCCACAGAAACTTGCAAACATTTGGATTAAGGCCCTTTACCTAATTCCAGTGTTATCAAGTTCTTGTGGCCAATCTCAAGCGAGATACAAATCCCTGAAATGAGCCAGAACCCCTGGGAGCCACTTGGTGGTACCCCTACAGCCCAAATCTGAGACCGGGAAATATCAGCCCCATATGCCCCCTACACTACCCTGTTATTCGTTTGATGCACACTTCAAAGATAAGGAAGATAATGGGCCACTTTTAACCCCTATATCATTGTGAAATGCTAAAATATGACAAAGTTCGGGTGAGCTAACCGAACCCTTGTAGGGGTCATAGGTGCCCTCTAACGCTTATCATGAATACCTCTTGAGGTTCTCTACTTAATCCAAGTGTTTGCAAGTTCCTGTGGCCAATCTCAAGTGAGATACAAATCCCTGAAATGAGCCAGAACCCCTGGGAGCCACTTGGTGGTACCCCTACAGCCCAAATCTGAGACCGGGAAATATCAGCCCCATATGCCCCCTACACTACCCTGTTATTCGTTTGATGCACACTTCAAAGATAAGGAAGATAATGGGCCACTTTTAAATCCTATATCATTCTGAAATGCTAAAATATGACAAAGTTCGGGTGAGCTAACCGAACCCTTGTAGGGGTCATAGGTGCCCTCTAACGCTTATCATGAATACCTCTTGAGGTTCTCTACTTAATCCAAGTGTTTGCAAGTTCCTGTGGCCAATCTCAAGTGAGATACAAATCCCTGAAATGAGCCAGAACCCCTGGGAGCCACTTGGTGGTACCCCTACAGCCCAAATCTGAGACCGGGAAATATCAGCCCCATATGCCCCCTACACTACCCTGTTATTCGTTTGATGCACACTTCAAAGATAAGGAAGATAATGGGCCACTTTTAACCCCTATATCATTGTGAAATGCTAAAATATGACAAAGTTCGGGTGAGCTAACCGAACCCTTGTAGGGGTCATAGGTGCCCTCTAACGCTTATTATGAATACCTCTTGAGGTTCTCTACTTAATCCAAGTGTTTGCAAGTTCCTGTGGCCAATCTCAAGTGAGATACAAATCCCTGAAATGAGCCAGAACCCCTGGGAGCCACTTGGTGGTACCCCTACAGCCCAAATCTGAGACCGGGAAATATCAGCCCCATATGCCCCCTACACTACCCTGTTATTCGTTTGATGCACACTTCAAAGATAAGGAAGATAATGGGCCACTTTTAACCCCTATATCATTGTGAAATGCTAAAATATGACAAAGTTCGGGTGAGCTAACCGAACCCTTGTAGGGGTCATAGGTGCCCTCTAACGCTTATCATGAATACCTCTTGAGGTTCTCTACTTAATCCAAGTGTTTGCAAGTTCCTGTGGCCAATCTCAAGTGAGATACAAATCCCTGAAATGAGCCAGAACCCCTGGGAGCCACTTGGTGGTACCCCTACAGCCCAAATCTGAGACCGGGAAATATCAGCCCCATATGCCCCCTACACTACCCTGTTATTCGTTTGATGCACACTTCAAAGATAAGGAAGATAATGGGCCACTTTTAACCCCTATATCATTGTGAAATGCTAAAATATGACAAAGTTCGGGTGAGCTAACCGAACCCTTGTAGGGGTCATAGGTGCCCTCTAACGCTTATCATGAATACCTCTTGAGGTTCTCTACTTAATCCAAGTGTTTGCAAGTTCCTGTGGCCAATCTCAAGTGAGATACAAATCCCTGAAATGAGCCAGAACCCCTGGGAGCCACTTGGTGGTACCCCTACAGCCCAAATCTGAGACCGGGAAATATCAGCCCCATATGCCCCCTACACTACCCTGTTATTCGTTTGATGCACACTTCAAAGATAAGGAAGATAATGGGCCACTTTTAACCCCTATATCATTGTGAAATGCTAAAATATGACAAAGTTCGGGTGAGCTAACCGAACCCTTGTAGGGGTCATAGGTGCCCTCTAACGCTTATCATGAATACCTCTTGAGGTTCTCTACTTAATCCAAGTGTTTGCAAGTTCCTGTGGCCAATCTCAAGTGAGATACAAATCCCTGAAATGAGCCAGAACCCCTGGGAGCCACTTGGTGGTACCCCTACAGCCCAAATCTGAGACCGGGAAATATCAGCCCCATATGCCCCCTACACTACCCTGTTATTCGTTTGATGCACACTTCAAAGATAAGGAAGATAATGGGCCACTTTTAACCCCTATATCATTGTGAAATGCTAAAATATGACAAAGTTCGGGTGAGCTAACCGAACCCTTGTAGGGGTCATAGGTGCCCTCTAACGCTTATTATGAATACCTCTTGAGGTTCTCTACTTAATCCAAGTGTTTGCAAGTTCCTGTGGCCAATCTCAAGTGAGATACAAATCCCTGAAATGAGCCAGAACCCCTGGGAGCCACTTGGTGGTACCCCTACAGCCCAAATCTGAGACCGGGAAATATCAGCCCCATATGCCCCCTACACTACCCTGTTATTCGTTTGATGCACACTTCAAAGATAAGGAAGATAATGGGCCACTTTTAACCCCTATATCATTGTGAAATGCTAAAATATGACAAAGTTCGGGTGAGCTAACCGAACCCTTGTAGGGGTCATAGGTGCCCTCTAACGCTTATTATGAATACCTCTTGAGGTTCTCTACTTAATCCAAGTGTTTGCAAGTTCCTGTGGCCAATCTCAAGTGAGATACAAATCCCTGAAATGAGCCAGAACCCCTGGGAGCCACTTGGTGGTACCCCTACAGCCCAAATCTGAGACCGGGAAATATCAGCCCCATATGCCCCCTACACTACCCTGTTATTCGTTTGATGCACACTTCAAAGATAAGGAAGATAATGGGCCACTTTTAACCCCTATATCATTGTGAAATGCTAAAATATGACAAAGTTCGGGTGAGCTAACCGAACCCTTGTAGGGGTCATAGGTGCCCTCTAACGCTTATTATGAATACCTCTTGAGGTTCTCTACTTAATCCAAGTGTTTGCAAGTTCCTGTGGCCAATCTCAAGTGAGATACAAATCCCTGAAATGAGCCAGAACCCCTGGGAGCCACTTGGTGGTACCCCTACAGCCCAAATCTGAGACCGGGAAATATCAGCCCCATATGCCCCCTACACTACCCTGTTATTCGTTTGATGCACACTTCAAAGATAAGGAAGATAATGGGCCACTTTTAACCCCTATATCATTGTGAAATGCTAAAATATGACAAAGTTCGGGTGAGCTAACCGAACCCTTGTAGGGGTCATAGGTGCCCTCTAACGCTTATTATGAATACCTCTTGAGGTTCTCTACTTAATCCAAGTGTTTGCAAGTTCCTGTGGCCAATCTCAAGTGAGATACAAATCCCTGAAATGAGCCAGAACCCCTGGGAGCCACTTGGTGGTACCCCTACAGCCCAAATCTGAGACCGGGAAATATCAGCCCCATATGCCCCCTACACTACCCTGTTATTCGTTTGATGCACACTTCAAAGATAAGGAAGATAATGGGCCACTTTTAACCCCTATATCATTGTGAAATGCTAAAATATGACAAAGTTCGGGTGAGCTAACCGAACCCTTGTAGGGGTCATAGGTGCCCTCTAACGCTTATTATGAATACCTCTTGAGGTTCTCTACTTAATCCAAGTGTTTGCAAGTTCCTGTGGCCAATCTCAAGTGAGATACAAATCCCTGAAATGAGCCAGAACCCCTGGGAGCCACTTGGTGGTACCCCTACAGCCCAAATCTGAGACCGGGAAATATCAGCCCCATATGCCCCCTACACTACCCTGTTATTCGTTTGATGCACACTTCAAAGATAAGGAAGATAATGGGCCACTTTTAACCCCTATATCATTGTGAAATGCTAAAATATGACAAAGTTCGGGTGAGCTAACCGAACCCTTGTAGGGGTCATAGGTGCCCTCTAACGCTTATTATGAATACCTCTTGAGGTTCTCTACTTAATCCAAGTGTTTGCAAGTTCCTGTGGCCAATCTCAAGTGAGATACAAATCCCTGAAATGAGCCAGAACCCCTGGGAGCCACTTGGTGGTACCCCTACAGCCCAAATCTGAGACCGGGAAATATCAGCCCCATATGCCCCCTACACTACCCTGTTATTCGTTTGATGCACACTTCAAAGATAAGGAAGATAATGGGCCACTTTTAACCCCTATATCATTGTGAAATGCTAAAATATGACAAAGTTCGGGTGAGCTAACCGAACCCTTGTAGGGGTCATAGGTGCCCTCTAACGCTTATTATGAATACCTCTTGAGGTTCTCTACTTAATCCAAGTGTTTGCAAGTTCCTGTGGCCAATCTCAAGTGAGATACAAATCCCTGAAATGAGCCAGAACCCCTGGGAGCCACTTGGTGGTACCCCTACAGCCCAAATCTGAGACCGGGAAATATCAGCCCCATATGCCCCCTACACTACCCTGTTATTCGTTTGATGCACACTTCAAAGATAAGGAAGATAATGGGCCACTTTTAACCCCTATATCATTGTGAAATGCTAAAATATGACAAAGTTCGGGTGAGCTAACCGAACCCTTGTAGGGGTCATAGGTGCCCTCTAACGCTTATTATGAATACCTCTTGAGGTTCTCTACTTAATCCAAGTGTTTGCAAGTTCCTGTGGCCAATCTCAAGTGAGATACAAATCCCTGAAATGAGCCAGAACCCCTGGGAGCCACTTGGTGGTACCCCTACAGCCCAAATCTGAGACCGGGAAATATCAGCCCCATATGCCCCCTACACTACCCTGTTATTCGTTTGATGCACACTTCAAAGATAAGGAAGATAATGGGCCACTTTTAACCCCTATATCATTGTGAAATGCTAAAATATGACAAAGTTCGGGTGAGCTAACCGAACCCTTGTAGGGGTCATAGGTGCCCTCTAACGCTTATTATGAATACCTCTTGAGGTTCTCTACTTAATCCAAGTGTTTGCAAGTTCCTGTGGCCAATCTCAAGTGAGATACAAATCCCTGAAATGAGCCAGAACCCCTGGGAGCCACTTGGTGGTACCCCTACAGCCCAAATCTGAGACCGGGAAATATCAGCCCCATATGCCCCCTACACTACCCTGTTATTCGTTTGATGCACACTTCAAAGATAAGGAAGATAATGGGCCACTTTTAACCCCTATATCATTGTGAAATGCTAAAATATGACAAAGTTCGGGTGAGCTAACCGAACCCTTGTAGGGGTCATAGGTGCCCTCTAACGCTTATTATGAATACCTCTTGAGGTTCTCTACTTAATCCAAGTGTTTGCAAGTTCCTGTGGCCAATCTCAAGTGAGATACAAATCCCTGAAATGAGCCAGAACCCCTGGGAGCCACTTGGTGGTACCCCTACAGCCCAAATCTGAGACCGGGAAATATCAGCCCCATATGCCCCCTACACTACCCTGTTATTCGTTTGATGCACACTTCAAAGATAAGGAAGATAATGGGCCACTTTTAACCCCTATATCATTGTGAAATGCTAAAATATGACAAAGTTCGGGTGAGCTAACCGAACCCTTGTAGGGGTCATAGGTGCCCTCTAACGCTTATTATGAATACCTCTTGAGGTTCTCTACTTAATCCAAGTGTTTGCAAGTTCCTGTGGCCAATCTCAAGTGAGATACAAATCCCTGAAATGAGCCAGAACCCCTGGGAGCCACTTGGTGGTACCCCTACAGCCCAAATCTGAGACCGGGAAATATCAGCCCCATATGCCCCCTACACTACCCTGTTATTCGTTTGATGCACACTTCAAAGATAAGGAAGATAATGGGCCACTTTTAACCCCTATATCATTGTGAAATGCTAAAATATGACAAAGTTCGGGTGAGCTAACCGAACCCTTGTAGGGGTCATAGGTGCCCTCTAACGCTTATTATGAATACCTCTTGAGGTTCTCTACTTAATCCAAGTGTTTGCAAGTTCCTGTGGCCAATCTCAAGTGAGATACAAATCCCTGAAATGAGCCAGAACCCCTGGGAGCCACTTGGTGGTACCCCTACAGCCCAAATCTGAGACCGGGAAATATCAGCCCCATATGCCCCCTACACTACCCTGTTATTCGTTTGATGCACACTTCAAAGATAAGGAAGATAATGGGCCACTTTTAACCCCTATATCATTGTGAAATGCTAAAATATGACAAAGTTCGGGTGAGCTAACCGAACCCTTGTAGGGGTCATAGGTGCCCTCTAACGCTTATTATGAATACCTCTTGAGGTTCTCTACTTAATCCAAGTGTTTGCAAGTTCCTGTGGCCAATCTCAAGTGAGATACAAATCCCTGAAATGAGCCAGAACCCCTGGGAGCCACTTGGTGGTACCCCTACAGCCCAAATCTGAGACCGGGAAATATCAGCCCCATATGCCCCCTACACTACCCTGTTATTCGTTTGATGCACACTTCAAAGATAAG
Organism: Magallana gigas; assembly: GCF_963853765.1. Taxonomy (NCBI): domain Eukaryota; kingdom Metazoa; phylum Mollusca; class Bivalvia; order Ostreida; family Ostreidae; genus Magallana; species Magallana gigas. The sequence continues at coordinate 52,718,887 of NC_088854.1, read as the reverse complement.
GAAGATAATGGGCCACTTTTAACCCCTATATCATTGTGAAATGCTAAAATATGACAAAGTTCGGGTGAGCTAACCGAACCCTTGTAGGGGTCATAGGTGCCCTCTAACGCTTATTATGAATACCTCTTGAGGTTCTCTACTTAATCCAAGTGTTTGCAAGTTCCTGTGGCCAATCTCAAGTGAGATACAAATCCCTGAAATGAGCCAGAACCCCTGGGAGCCACTTGGTGGTACCCCTACAGCCCAAATCTGAGACCGGGAAATATCAGCCCCATATGCCCCCTACACTACCCTGTTATTCGTTTGATGCACACTTCAAAGATAAGGAAGATAATGGGCCACTTTTAACCCCTATATCATTGTGAAATGCTAAAATATGACAAAGTTCGGGTGAGCTAACCGAACCCTTGTAGGGGTCATAGGTGCCCTCTAACGCTTATTATGAATACCTCTTGAGGTTCTCTACTTAATCCAAGTGTTTGCAAGTTCCTGTGGCCAATCTCAAGTGAGATACAAATCCCTGAAATGAGCCAGAACCCCTGGGAGCCACTTGGTGGTACCCCTACAGCCCAAATCTGAGACCGGGAAATATCAGCCCCATATGCCCCCTACACTACCCTGTTATTCGTTTGATGCACACTTCAAAGATAAGGAAGATAATGGGCCACTTTTAACCCCTATATCATTGTGAAATGCTAAAATATGACAAAGTTCGGGTGAGCTAACCGAACCCTTGTAGGGGTCATAGGTGCCCTCTAACGCTTATTATGAATACCTCTTGAGGTTCTCTACTTAATCCAAGTGTTTGCAAGTTCCTGTGGCCAATCTCAAGTGAGATACAAATCCCTGAAATGAGCCAGAACCCCTGGGAGCCACTTGGTGGTACCCCTACAGCCCAAATCTGAGACCGGGAAATATCAGCCCCATATGCCCCCTACACTACCCTGTTATTCGTTTGATGCACACTTCAAAGATAAGGAAGATAATGGGCCACTTTTAACCCCTATATCATTGTGAAATGCTAAAATATGACAAAGTTCGGGTGAGCTAACCGAACCCTTGTAGGGGTCATAGGTGCCCTCTAACGCTTATTATGAATACCTCTTGAGGTTCTCTACTTAATCCAAGTGTTTGCAAGTTCCTGTGGCCAATCTCAAGTGAGATACAAATCCCTGAAATGAGCCAGAACCCCTGGGAGCCACTTGGTGGTACCCCTACAGCCCAAATCTGAGACCGGGAAATATCAGCCCCATATGCCCCCTACACTACCCTGTTATTCGTTTGATGCACACTTCAAAGATAAGGAAGATAATGGGCCACTTTTAACCCCTATATCATTGTGAAATGCTAAAATATGACAAAGTTCGGGTGAGCTAACCGAACCCTTGTAGGGGTCATAGGTGCCCTCTAACGCTTATTATGAATACCTCTTGAGGTTCTCTACTTAATCCAAGTGTTTGCAAGTTCCTGTGGCCAATCTCAAGTGAGATACAAATCCCTGAAATGAGCCAGAACCCCTGGGAGCCACTTGGTGGTACCCCTACAGCCCAAATCTGAGACCGGGAAATATCAGCCCCATATGCCCCCTACACTACCCTGTTATTCGTTTGATGCACACTTCAAAGATAAGGAAGATAATGGGCCACTTTTAACCCCTATATCATTGTGAAATGCTAAAATATGACAAAGTTCGGGTGAGCTAACCGAACCCTTGTAGGGGTCATAGGTGCCCTCTAACGCTTATTATGAATACCTCTTGAGGTTCTCTACTTAATCCAAGTGTTTGCAAGTTCCTGTGGCCAATCTCAAGTGAGATACAAATCCCTGAAATGAGCCAGAACCCCTGGGAGCCACTTGGTGGTACCCCTACAGCCCAAATCTGAGACCGGGAAATATCAGCCCCATATGCCCCCTACACTACCCTGTTATTCGTTTGATGCACACTTCAAAGATAAGGAAGATAATGGGCCACTTTTAACCCCTATATCATTGTGAAATGCTAAAATATGACAAAGTTCGGGTGAGCTAACCGAACCCTTGTAGGGGTCATAGGTGCCCTCTAACGCTTATTATGAATACCTCTTGAGGTTCTCTACTTAATCCAAGTGTTTGCAAGTTCCTGTGGCCAATCTCAAGTGAGATACAAATCCCTGAAATGAGCCAGAACCCCTGGGAGCCACTTGGTGGTACCCCTACAGCCCAAATCTGAGACCGGGAAATATCAGCCCCATATGCCCCCTACACTACCCTGTTATTCGTTTGATGCACACTTCAAAGATAAGGAAGATAATGGGCCACTTTTAACCCCTATATCATTGTGAAATGCTAAAATATGACAAAGTTCGGGTGAGCTAACCGAACCCTTGTAGGGGTCATAGGTGCCCTCTAACGCTTATTATGAATACCTCTTGAGGTTCTCTACTTAATCCAAGTGTTTGCAAGTTCCTGTGGCCAATCTCAAGTGAGATACAAATCCCTGAAATGAGCCAGAACCCCTGGGAGCCACTTGGTGGTACCCCTACAGCCCAAATCTGAGACCGGGAAATATCAGCCCCATATGCCCCCTACACTACCCTGTTATTCGTTTGATGCACACTTCAAAGATAAGGAAGATAATGGGCCACTTTTAACCCCTATATCATTGTGAAATGCTAAAATATGACAAAGTTCGGGTGAGCTAACCGAACCCTTGTAGGGGTCATAGGTGCCCTCTAACGCTTATTATGAATACCTCTTGAGGTTCTCTACTTAATCCAAGTGTTTGCAAGTTCCTGTGGCCAATCTCAAGTGAGATACAAATCCCTGAAATGAGCCAGAACCCCTGGGAGCCACTTGGTGGTACCCCTACAGCCCAAATCTGAGACCGGGAAATATCAGCCCCATATGCCCCCTACACTACCCTGTTATTCGTTTGATGCACACTTCAAAGATAAGGAAGATAATGGGCCACTTTTAACCCCTATATCATTGTGAAATGCTAAAATATGACAAAGTTCGGGTGAGCTAACCGAACCCTTGTAGGGGTCATAGGTGCCCTCTAACGCTTATTATGAATACCTCTTGAGGTTCTCTACTTAATCCAAGTGTTTGCAAGTTCCTGTGGCCAATCTCAAGTGAGATACAAATCCCTGAAATGAGCCAGAACCCCTGGGAGCCACTTGGTGGTACCCCTACAGCCCAAATCTGAGACCGGGAAATATCAGCCCCATATGCCCCCTACACTACCCTGTTATTCGTTTGATGCACACTTCAAAGATAAGGAAGATAATGGGCCACTTTTAACCCCTATATCATTGTGAAATGCTAAAATATGACAAAGTTCGGGTGAGCTAACCGAACCCTTGTAGGGGTCATAGGTGCCCTCTAACGCTTATTATGAATACCTCTTGAGGTTCTCTACTTAATCCAAGTGTTTGCAAGTTCCTGTGGCCAATCTCAAGTGAGATACAAATCCCTGAAATGAGCCAGAACCCCTGGGAGCCACTTGGTGGTACCCCTACAGCCCAAATCTGAGACCGGGAAATATCAGCCCCATATGCCCCCTACACTACCCTGTTATTCGTTTGATGCACACTTCAAAGATAAGGAAGATAATGGGCCACTTTTAACCCCTATATCATTGTGAAATGCTAAAATATGACAAAGTTCGGGTGAGCTAACCGAACCCTTGTAGGGGTCATAGGTGCCCTCTAACGCTTATTATGAATACCTCTTGAGGTTCTCTACTTAATCCAAGTGTTTGCAAGTTCCTGTGGCCAATCTCAAGTGAGATACAAATCCCTGAAATGAGCCAGAACCCCTGGGAGCCACTTGGTGGTACCCCTACAGCCCAAATCTGAGACCGGGAAATATCAGCCCCATATGCCCCCTACACTACCCTGTTATTCGTTTGATGCACACTTCAAAGATAAGGAAGATAATGGGCCACTTTTAACCCCTATATCATTGTGAAATGCTAAAATATGACAAAGTTCGGGTGAGCTAACCGAACCCTTGTAGGGGTCATAGGTGCCCTCTAACGCTTATTATGAATACCTCTTGAGGTTCTCTACTTAATCCAAGTGTTTGCAAGTTCCTGTGGCCAATCTCAAGTGAGATACAAATCCCTGAAATGAGCCAGAACCCCTGGGAGCCACTTGGTGGTACCCCTACAGCCCAAATCTGAGACCGGGAAATATCAGCCCCATATGCCCCCTACACTACCCTGTTATTCGTTTGATGCACACTTCAAAGATAAGGAAGATAATGGGCCACTTTTAACCCCTATATCATTGTGAAATGCTAAAATATGACAAAGTTCGGGTGAGCTAACCGAACCCTTGTAGGGGTCATAGGTGCCCTCTAACGCTTATTATGAATACCTCTTGAGGTTCTCTACTTAATCCAAGTGTTTGCAAGTTCCTGTGGCCAATCTCAAGTGAGATACAAATCCCTGAAATGAGCCAGAACCCCTGGGAGCCACTTGGTGGTACCCCTACAGCCCAAATCTGAGACCGGGAAATATCAGCCCCATATGCCCCCTACACTACCCTGTTATTCGTTTGATGCACACTTCAAAGATAAGGAAGATAATGGGCCACTTTTAACCCCTATATCATTGTGAAATGCTAAAATATGACAAAGTTCGGGTGAGCTAACCGAACCCTTGTAGGGGTCATAGGTGCCCTCTAACGCTTATTATGAATACCTCTTGAGGTTCTCTACTTAATCCAAGTGTTTGCAAGTTCCTGTGGCCAATCTCAAGTGAGATACAAATCCCTGAAATGAGCCAGAACCCCTGGGAGCCACTTGGTGGTACCCCTACAGCCCAAATCTGAGACCGGGAAATATCAGCCCCATATGCCCCCTACACTACCCTGTTATTCGTTTGATGCACACTTCAAAGATAAGGAAGATAATGGGCCACTTTTAACCCCTATATCATTGTGAAATGCTAAAATATGACAAAGTTCGGGTGAGCTAACCCGACCCTTTTCATTGTCAATGTTGTATTCGAAGGTTCACGTCAAAACATGGCCGATACAAAATAATCCCAATTTCACCTGATGATTTTCGCTGTTTTTGACTGCGACATATAATAATTTACTTATGAGAATAAAACCACAATGCTGGGTGTTCTACTGTCTCATATTCGTAATAATACGATGTCTTTTTAATTTTTGATTGATGTTGTTTCCGGGGGAGTAAAAAGGCCCGAGGATAAATTTTTAAACACGCACATGTTCAACGTCGATGTAAACAAATTATCTTGCCACACTGAGTTGGCTTTGAGTTTTTATTGTATTTGTATCGTTTTGTGCCTTTTAATTTACTTTAATTTATCATTTCTTTTATATCACAATACGCTTGCATATCACTCAATACGATGCATATAGTTTTTCTATTTGTATCAATAAGTCTACACTTAGGATAACATTATTTTCATAACTTATGACCCGTATAGACGTATTTCATTTCTATCCAACATAGAAGCATTTATAACTCTTATCCAGGCGAGCTTTACTGCTTTGGAAGTCGGCAATGCTCGTACAAATATTGAGCATTAATCATTTTGATATTAATTAAAATATGTCGATAATTAGGTGAAATATAATTTTTCTGTTCGAGTACTCTCAGTCCTTTGATGAATTTCCTTATTGGCTGCTAGCTTCTACGGGCTTAGTGGCTGCTGTTAGTGGCTGCTAGCTTCAGCCTGGTCTGTAACATTACTAAAATCATTCAGCCATTTGGAAATGACATTTACCCAGTGTAGTGTAACTGTTTAATATATTTAGTGAATTGATGAGAGAAAAATTACTCTGAAAAAAGAAAAACACTGTTTGAGAGGCGAAAAGAATGAGAGTGATTTCCCTTTGATAAATAACAGACATGCCGAACTTCGAACGGAAAGTAGTTCTGATCACGGGTAAGCGTAAGGCCGTATTTTTTGTCTGCTTTATAGACATTTCAGATGAAAGTGCATTGTAGCTCTAACCCTCCTTTTGTAGACGAAGTTTTTAAACGTACTTTGCATTCACGTACTAGGTTAGGTCGTGTATGAACAGTTTGTATTGTGTAATAGGGGGCGGATCAAAGTGCACGAATTAGATTTCAAAACAGTGTAGCTTTAAGGCTCTAGAATAGAGATTTTAAAATAGTTATAATCTTGGCCTGAAAGATGTAAATGTACATGTATGTGTGAAATTAGTGTTTCAACTATTTATTAATAGGCACCAGTGCTGGAATTGGGGAAGGTATAGCTCTCCATTTTGCATCCTTGGGTGCCCAGCTTTCACTTAGTGGACGAAATAGAGAGGAACTGTCGCGTGTGTCTACTCTATGTCAGCAACAGGGCGCGAAGGAGGAGCAGGTACGAGTGTACTCAACATAGATCATCTTGTTCAAATACAATGTATATATCATAGAATATGAACAATAATAATGATGTTTTTATCATTTTCCTTCCAGATATTAATTCAAGATGGGGATCTAACATCTGCAGAGTTTAGAAAGAAACTGTTGTTGAATACCATAGAAAAATTCAAACGATTAGATGTATTGGTATGTTTTTTAATTTGAAAAAAATTCTGGAAACATTACCCTTTAATAATAAATGGATACATGGAATGTTTTTAATTGTTAACACTTTAAAGATTTTTTAAATATATTATATTGGATAAAAACAATTGTTGTCAAACTGTGATATCATACTTTAACCTCGCGATATATACCACACAGCAACCAACTCAACGTATAACCATATTAATGAAATTGTTATATGATAATTAGGTAGGTAAGTACAATTGAATGAAACTAAAAATTGAAATTTAACGTTCGGGGTGGGTTGGAAAAATACATGTAGGTAATAACGTTTTTCAGCGAATATATCGTAACACGATAAACTACTATTTTTATAAAATAGTTCAAAAAAAATATCCACGGCTTCGTATTGCTGAAATGGCTGCAAAAAACAAACACTGTCCCCCAAAATTTTGCTTATTTTACCTAGGTGAATAATGCTGGAACAATGTACTATGCTAAAACCACTGAAACCACAGAAGAACAATATGACTCAATGATGGAAACTAACACAAAGAGTCACTTCTTCCTGTCTAAGGACGCTGTTCCATATCTGAAGGAGTCAAAAGGTATCTAAAAACAGTGATGTGGTATCATAAATGTTTGTAAGCGGTCAATTTTCAGGATGCGTAAATCAATGAACATATCATTACAAAATGTTGGTTGAAATTGTTTGTAGATGTTAAACGTTGTTTATATTTTACGCCGAAGAATTGTCATTGTATAATTGATTGAAATTTTTATCTAGAAAAGGAAAAAGGAAAAGGAAAAAGAAGTACTTTTTAATTCAAATTTTTACTCTTAAACATCTTTTTCTGATTGAGAATCTTCTTTGATTTTTTAACATATCTAAGATTTTGTTGTTTTTATGGACCCGTTTTTTTTTATATATGTATATTTTTAATTTTAGGCAACATTGTAAATATATCTAGTATCTGTGGCCCAAAGCCGGTAGGTTATTATATAATATCTAAATCTAAATGATGCAGACTTTTTAAAAAGTGTATAATATCCAATCTATTGTTTTAAACTCATGAATTATTTACAGATGGCGGAGGTAGCCGTGTATTGTATGAGTAAAGCAGCCCTTGATATGTTTACACAGTGCCTATCTTTAGGTATATCATTCATTTAATAAATCAACAGCAAGTTCAAATGTTCACCGTGATATGAAATTGGTTGGCCACGTGATCAAATCTTGTAAAGCCCGAAACATTTGAATAAACATACCCATATTTGACTTTAAGAATACAGGCAATATAGGATAAAATATACAAACATACATGTAGGATACTCGAAACTTTCGTGCATATTAGTCATAATACAAATGCTACTTTTGACCTGAAAATTTTACTTTATATCCACATGTCTATACAATCTTTTACAGAACTGGCTCCATTTGGTGTCCGAGTGAATGCAGTGAAGTAAGTGTAGATGAATAATATAAAGATTATATCGATATTTTTTTCAATTAACAAGTTTATTGTGTATACAAATCAATTGATTTTCTATAGTCCTGGTACGGTCGTAAGTAAAATAGCCAGACGAGATCACTCCGCGTATCAGGACGAAGGAAAATACCAACAGGTAATGTATTAAAATTGATTTTAAATTGAAGGAATCTCTACCATGGCCAGTTTTTATAAATAACTGAAACGAGAGGGAAATAGAGATAATGCTTGCAAAATTTCTTCAGTTTTTAGAGATCCAGAAATCAAAGCACCCGATTGGTCGAGTTGGACTTCCGGCGGACATTGCTCAAGCTGTAGCGTTTTTAGCGTCAGATGACGCATCATTTATCACGGGACAGATCTTATTTGTAGATGGGGGGCGCCATTGCGTGTCATCCGCTGTGGCAACCAGTGTGAAATAAAGAAAATGGGTTACTTGTCTATATTGTTACTTGTTTTATCTTGATTAAAACTACATATTGAACTAGCCCATTCTTAAAAAGGCTAAATGTTCACGCGTTGCCTCAGTAATTGAAGATATTTTGACCCCCCCCCCCAAAAAAAATAAAATAAAAAATTACTAGATAGTATACAGGGAGATATTTAAGAGACCAGAATTGTTTTTCACTAGTAGTTATAATGGCAAAAACAAAAATCGAATTTTGAATTTTTTAAGGTTGTTTTGACCGAGAGTTTCTAGACTTTCCAGCCTTGTAATTGTATTACAATTAAAAATTATAAATGAATATTGTTTAAAAGGTTATGTACGGTATGTTTTTAAATTCTTTATCGTGCCAATTTAAAGTACATTTAAATCAAGGTCTTGCGTAAATAGAGATTTAAAAAGAAAGATTTTATGTAATAGCAAATGCATTTATTCATCTGATCATTATGTAAAACAAAGCATCAAGGGTTGAAGATAAATTAAAGCTTTTTTTAAAGAATGATGAACGCGGTTTTATAATTGTCTTATTGATTTTTACACACAAGCACGTTTGCATATTGCATGATTATTTGTTTGTTATGTTGACCCGATTTTTTGCCAAATAATACTGCAGTGGAATGTGTTGTGATAATAAAATATCTTGCCTTTGTAACCAAAAAGGCATAGTAAATATTTGTATATTTGCATGTACAGCTTTATTTCGTATATAATAGTTAATGAAAAATACTTAGGTCAGAAAAATAACTAGAGCGAAACAACCAAATTAAACTTCGACATACTACATGTAGTAACTTGTTGACATCAAAATAAGCTGCGGTACTTACAGTAAACGATGTCTACAAATACAGGAATGGAATAAATGTTTTTAGAACAGTTTTACAGTGACGAAAAACAAACAAGGGCAAAAAAAAAACACCCATTAAAAGACGATGGTTAATACTGTAGAGAAAATAGAATATATTAATTGCAAACTAAATGGTACCAACCCCAACTGTACCTCTTCTATCCGTGTTGAAAGTTGAGATAAAAATTTTGCAATAAGAATGAATAAATCTAACAACAATCTGCAACAAAAACTGCAGTCCCCATCCGGACCCCATGCAGCCGTGTGCAACAAGTTGAAATAAGATATAAAGCGATGGGACTTTTGGAAACCAACAAAAATGCCGAATATCAAGCAGAAGGTAGCCCTAATTACAGGTAAGCTATCTGTGTTTTGTACACCTACATCATCAAATACATTATATTTCAAGTTGGATCTTATACAAACAAATCTAATTTTTCCCTTCTGTTGACAATTCAATCATTTTAGCAATCGGTTTACCTAAGTATGAAACCATATTACATTTAGCTGTAAGATTTTAAATGTTAGCTTATCTAAAGTTGATAAATTTATTTAGGTGCCTGTGGTGGTATTGGTAAAGGGATAGCTCTGCATTTCGCGGCATTGGGGGCGCAACTTTCTTTGAATGGAAAAGATAGAGAGGAACTGGTTCGTGTGGCCAGTCTGTGTCAGCAACAGGGTGCGAAGGAAGAGCAGGTGCGAATGTAATTGAATTTTCAGAGTACCTGGGTATTTGCTGGTCCACCAAAAAAATATTATATATTGTGTTGTTGTTTTTCATTGCAGATACTAGTTCAAGATGGGGATCTTACATCTGCAGAATTTAGGAAGGAACTGTTGAGAAATACAATAGAAAAATTCAAACGTTTGGATGTCTTGGTAGTTTTATATTACCAAACTGGTTTAAATCGGCTTAAATTTACTAACATACTTTTTAAAAAGAAATTACAAATTTATTAAATATTACAAAGTACTACCTATCGAATAAAAAAATAGTTTAATCGGTTTGACCAGAAAGGAATTTATTTTAAAAACAATAAATGAAATGTATATATTTCTGTTCACAAATTTGTAATTATATAGAAGGCTGTTGTACAACATATTGATCTTGTCTAGGTAAATAATGCCGGAATAATGCACTACGCTAAAACCACTGATACCACAGGGGGACATTACGACTCCCTGATGGACACCAACACAAAGTGTCACTTCTTTCTGACTAAGGACGCCATTCCACACCTGAAGGAATCTAAAGATATTGATAGGATATTCATGATATAGCTTAAATGACAATGTCCCTTGAAGCTCTATGTCTCTGCAAAGCCCCACACAGTAGAAGATTTCACAAGTCCATCACGTATAGGGAAAAGTCACTTTCTTCATCAAATCAGAGCATTAATAGCGAAGTAGTTAGCAATGATCTTTGTTTGCAGAAGAGAGCTTCGATGTTGAGCAAGAAGCTAGAGTAAGACAAGGTACGCTGACGTTATCAATGTATTCAGATAGCTCATATTCTTCTTTCTTGAAATGTATAAAAAAAATAAAAGGACCAAGAGTCCTTTGCACATAGTAGCTCACCGTACGCCTTTTTTTTTTTTTTTAAATCTAAAATATATTTTCTTTGTTTTGAATATTCTAGTAGACTTAGCGCGTCTTATACCTCATACAGCATAGATATCGATAACTTTGTTACAATAAATATAAATTTTACGCATATTTTTACTTTATCATCTCATTCAATATTTATCAGCATATTTTTATGCTTTGTCACACCGGTGGATAATTTTCAAACCTGCTGCGCCAGATCAATTTTTAAAAGAAATTATTGCGTTGGGCGTAATTTAAGAATTTGAATCATATGCCGCAATTACTAATTCAAGACATTATATTGTTATTGTGTCAACTTGCATGACTTTGACACCGGTTGATAAACGATACTGGACGGCTCAGAATTTATACTAGCTGGATATCTACCAATGAAACACTTTCTATATCGTAAAATAATCAACTTAAAGGTTTTAAATCTCTTGTTCTTTTGAGAAAAGATTATATTGTGTGTTCCTTTTAGTTTTATTGCATCTATACTCTGTATACTTTATTTTCTTATATTAATATCAATTTTTGTTGAATCTTATTTTTTTTTAGGAAACATTGTGAATACTTCGAGTATTTGTGGGCCAAAGCCGGTAAGTTATTTCAAAAATTAATTGACTCTGTACATTTATAAATCATTCGTTGTTTTGATGTATAGACAAATTTAATTTTTGGCCACCTTTTTTCACATATGTTTAAAAGTAAACAACTTGGAGGCCACTACATTGTATTTATGGCATGTTGTAATTATATATTTTGTACAGAGAATTAAGAGTTGTTGTAAATGAGCGGCCTCCCAGTATTGTTTGTAACTGGTCAGATTTTTTTTTCGTCATTTTAATGGGACATGGTCATGATTTCGGTCCGAAATTACCTTTCTGATTTTAATGTTAACAATGCTTCTGTAAGGCATTTTCAATAGGTAACCAAAATTAGAATGTCATTCGTTGAGTTATAAGCAAATTACAGAGCTTACAATTCTTTGCTGCGTAAACAAAGCTTCTGTTTACAAATTGAATGTTGAGGTGAAAATTCCTGTTTTAGCCTAAAGTGATTGTGTTAAACCTTAGGAACTGTTTTTCTACGCTTAAAATAAATAAGAAGATAGACAAATAATTTTTTTTACTGGTAATTTGAACCTTTTTAAAAAAAAAACAAACAAACAGGGTATGAGCCTTGTTTACATGACAATGAATTGTGACCTCTGTATCTTGCATATAACTGCGACTGACTCTCAAATTTCATTTGATCATTAGAAATGCATTCCTAAAGCATTATAAATTGTAAACATAGAATTTTACCAAAATCGTGACCATGCCCCTTTAAAATAAATGACTTTGAAATTACACATTATGTTCAGTTGTTTGTTTTGGAGCGAATAACCAGCTTCTTTGAAGACATTGAATTCTGAGGTCTAAAAAGCTTTACTTAAAAATGATTTACAGATGGCGGAGGTGACAGTTTATTGTATGAGTAAAGCAGCCATGGACATGTTTACACAATGTCTATCTTTGGGTATGTTAATTTTAATTTCATATCTGTTTGGCAGTATAACACATTAAAATATGCAATAGATTCATTGAAATAAATCTTTGTGCAACAAAATTTTAAATTCAAATTACGATAATTATAAATGGATCTGTAAAAGAAATTAAATTTTTTTTCTCGATATTTAGATTAGTAAAACAATACCTATTGGTAACTTCTACTTACTTAATACACGTGTTCAACAGGTAGAACCAATGTAAGCTAGTATAAAGAGTTGGTTCATGTACATATTAGATGCGTTTTATAAATCGTTTTTACCATTCATCAGCATATACCCAACAAAAATACTACTGATTGGGTCTTTAACGAGGCCAAAATTTAAACTGAAATTTTGGCAATATTGATGTAGGCCTATGTAAAATGGTATTATTTTACAAACCTATTATCCACAATGATGTCAAGGTTAAAGAATATTCTAGATATTTGTAATGTTCACCCTTTAAAATTATGTACACGCCTGAGGAAGATGTTACCTGTCGGGTTCACTGAATTTATGTCTTGAATCGAGGTAACGTAATTTATGTTGACGTTGCATATAAAAGAAACACGATGAAAAGGGTTTTCCGGTGTATATATTTTAATGATATAAAAGAACCATAAAAACAACAAGACTAATTTTAATAACAATTCGAATCATTCGTAATAAGATTTGAAGACCAAGCTCAAAATATGTACAGTACGTATTATTTATTCTTTTTTTTACTTTCAGTGTTATTTAAAATAAAATTCGAAATTGTTAACAATAAGATTAGTTTAGAAATGAATAAAATCTCTACTGTAAGTTATGATGCTAAGAAAAATATCAACAAAAAAAAAAAAAAAACAAACAAACAAAAATCCCAGCAATAGACATACGTGTTCACACTTTTTGTTTACAGAATTGGCACCGTATGGCGTCCGCGTGAATGCTGTGAAGTAAGTTAATTAACAAATGCGAATTGCTTACTTAAAAGCATCGTTGAAATATTATCACTTAAATATATCACATATATTCTTGTTGTTTGCAGTCCTGGTACTGTTGTGAGTAAATTGGTCAGACACGATCACTCTCCGTATCAAGATGACCGGATTTACCAAAAGGTTCATAATGAATAACAAATCATATTTACAAGGCAAATTTTCTTCTAACAGACGCAATGAGGTAATAAATGAATAAACTTAAATAAATATCATTTTTTTTCAGTTTTTAGAGATCCAGAAATCAAAGCACCCGATTGGTCGAGTTGGACTTCCGATGGACATTGCTCAAGCTGTGGCGTTTTTAGCGTCCGATGACGCATCATTTATCACCGGACAGATCTTATTTGTAGATGGGGGACGCCACTGCGTGTCATCCGCTGTGGCGACCAGTGTAAAATAAGCAGAATAACATTACTTTTAATATTATCGCTTATTTTTTAATCACTGTGACTTCATAAAACACTAATGATTGTTTAAGTATTGTTGTTTCGCTCGTTAATTTTCGACGTTTGTTGTTTTAATATACACGCAATACATTTGGAATAAAATTTAACCTGAACGTCTTGGAGATACGCATTTTGTAATCATTTATCAAAGACGAAATACAAAAACAAAACAAGTTTGGGGAATCGCCCGATGAAAGACAACTACACAGTATTTTATTTTAAGTTTTATTTGGCGATGATTGGCCATGGCTGCTTAAAAATGTGGGAGCCAGGCATCAATTCTTGCCTTATAGGGCATCCCTAACAAACAAGCAAAGCAAAAGCTTGAGCCCTGGGAACAGATGCTCAACTGCTTGCTCACCTAGTCCATAATATATATACAAATGCAAATAACTGTCAATTAATATTGTTGACATAAGCACTACTGGTAAGCCAGAATGCCGCCACGAGACTATGCACAGCATAGTCTGCGCCACCAGTAGAGCTACACCGGGCCATGAACGAGGGCTATAGGTTGAGATTAATTATTATATACCATTAAGCTATTACAAATTTTAAAAGCGAGATCAAAGCATGAGGGCAGGGAATATTAAAGCCCAAAGGCATAAAAGTATAAGACAACTACTTGTTATGGGAGTAAAAAAGTGCCCTTGATTGAAATGATAAAGTAACAACAATGCAGTTCATTAATAGTTATATGGTCTGCAAATTGACCGAGTAAGAAAAAACACACATTTTTTATTTTTTTTTTATTTTTTTATTTTTTTTTTCTCAAGTCATCATGACTGAGACCGAGTGGACTAGGTGAAATAACAACAACATAAAGTCACCGTCAAGTGTGACTAACTATGACCCAATTAGTCATAGCGCAGCCATGGCCCCTCTTCCCCTACTCTAGGCGACGCAAACACAGTGGGGTCGGACAAGAATGTTTGTAGTGCTTGTTGCAAGAGGTACAGAAATAAATCATTGCCCAGGCCAGAAAGATGTACCTTGTCTGTGGCAAACAAACCAGGGCTATCAATGCGCAGCTCTGGATATTTTATATATTTTCCACCCAACCTTTTAAGTGCAGATGCAACAGCCCTATTTGTTCGCTTCCTAACCTCTTCTAAAGCTACTGGGTTCCTCCCACCCCTCCATACACCCCTGGGCAGAATCTGGGACCAAACTAAAGTGGTGGATGGCATCAGTCTTGAAAGTTTTTCCAAGGTTTTGATAATACTAAATCGCAGTTCAATTGATTTAGCCCCGTTTTGCATAGGGATATTATTGCCTCCGCAATGTATGACCAAAATCTGAGGTGGATCTTCTACCTTAAGCAATGTCTTAATCTTAGAGTAAAGTTGACCCCACCTCATGCCCCCTTTGCCCTGCCAGAAAATGAATGCCTTGTGTCTATCTAGCTGTAAATCAGTGCCCCGGCAAGACTTTCTTGCATGACAAAAAGCATGTTTAATGATGGATGACCCAACAATCCAGATTCTTGTATGATCTAAAAAAAATTTACATACATGTAAATAAAACATGAGAGAAGGTTGTCACCTTCAATACCTTAACATTTTTGAGAGGAGCTACTGTCTTGTATAATTAAGCAAGCAAGAAGATTTCCATCTACCCTCAATTGCAATAGACTGCTGACTTGCTCCTGACGCCCAAGCATTAGATGCTGCACCAATACGGAATGAATGTGTCTTGTACACCCTAGTGTCTAAACCTAATTTCTCTAGTAACATGTTGAAAACTGATACTACCTGGTATCTAGTCACGGGACTTCCTGAAATATGACAAAACAATGACCCCCTACACTTCGGCCTCAACTGTAAATATAACCTAAAACAGGACACATGACAAACAATCTTATGTGTAGACTTAAGTTGAATGGCAGCCCCCTACCCGCCTGATCAGTCTTTGAGTGATGAAGTACAATTTTAATTGTGTTGTCCAGTGGTGAATATGACACATTTTGCACTTGAATAGCATGCCCCACATCCTGCTTTGTGTTTTGTACTAACTCACCCATTCTGAAAAACCCAAAGAATGCTGTAACAAATATAGTTGTAAAAAGTGTGGATTCATAATATGAATGGCAGATGCTTGGGAGGGTCTGGACCATGGTGGTTAAAATCTGCAAGGTAATTGGTTTTCTAGTGTCATGGAGGGGATTGCTGCGGCTCAGGCCCAGCAAAACTTTTTTAAGTAAAAAATCTTGGGTCCTGTCTGGGAAGCTATGTAATTTACAGTGGTAAGAAATACCTGCAACATATGTTTTAATTGTGTTGGCTTAAAATTTCTGCAGTGATAGATATGACACAAAATTGACTAAATCTGACTGAGATGGGGGCCAAACTGGCCGACTTTGATAGACTCGACAAAACAAATGGAATGCATTTACTGCAGTATCATATAGTTTGCGGGTATTGTTTGACAAAGCATAACTCAGAAGCTCCTGGGATCTAAGCTGTAAATCATGTGCAGAAATGATGCAGGAATTGCTGATGGCTGGCTGTTTGCTCCTGGAAAACTGGCCTTGAACCGATTCCATTGCTGTCGGGAAAGAGAATCTGCTTTAACATTGTATATCCCTGCTATATGTTTAGCTTTGAACTGAATAATAAGCATCAGACCTTGCAAAACTAATTGCCTAAGCAAATACATGACTCTTTTGGACTTTGAGGTATTACAATTGAGAATTGAAACTAAGGCTTCATTATCAGTATGAATTATTAGCCATTTACCAGACAGATTGCTGCCCCAAATTGCAAAGGCCATAGTTATAGGAACTAGCTCCAAAAATGTTATGTCCGAGAAGATATCTGACGCCTTCCAATGGTCCGGCCAACCCAAGTATGCCCAATGATGACCAAAAACTGCCCCGCAACCTAACTCAGCATTACCTGCACTATCTGTTTATAACTCGAGATCAAAATCATTTGACCAATTGACCAATCTATATGATGTAACTCCATTGAAATTTTCCAAAAACATTAACCAAGTGTCAATATCCCTTCTCATTTCCTCAGTAACCCTACGCCTATGATAAGGACGCGACAGCCCACAGGATGCATCATACAACCTTCTAACAAATACCCTACCAGCTGGGATAGCACGAATACAGAAGTTCAGCAACCCAGTTAATTCTTGAAGTTCTAGTAAAGTTACTTTGTGTTTTTGTAAAATATGCAACAACTTGAACTTTAACTGCTGAATTTTGTCCGAGGGGATCTTAACAGTCATACTAGATGTGTTAATTTCTAAGCCAAGATACACTAGACAGTTTGTGGGACCAAGAGTTTTGTCTTCAGCTAACGGGACTCCTAACTCTGTTCAAATTTCCCTAAAAACACCCATCAGATAGGCACAGTCCTGTGATCTAGCTTTTCCAGCTAGTAAAAAATCATCCAAATAATGCACTATGTTGTCACAACTTGATCTGTCCCAAAATACCCATTCTAAAAATGTTGAAAATTTCTCGAACTTAGCACAGCTAACAGAGCAGCCAAATGGTAAACACTTGTCAATAAAAATCATGTCCTGTATCTTAAAACCTAACAACTCAAATTCAGACTTGTGAATCGGTAGCAATCAAAAGGCACTTTTAATATCAAGGCGAGCTATTTGTGCCCCGGGGCCCAGATTAGCTAACATGCAAAGGGCTTCATCAAAAGAGGAATATTTGACTGAACACAAACTTTTGTCAATAAAGTCATTAACACTAGACCCAGGTGGGTATGATAGGTGGTGAATGAGTCGAAATGAGCCATCTTTTTTAGGTACCATGCCCACCGGTGACAACCTTAGATTACGAAGTGGTGAAAACACAAAGGGGCCCGCAACCCTCCCCAAAATTAGTTCCTTGTTGACGGCCTGCATAGCTTCACGCTGCAAACAGTACAAAGATTTAAGGTTTTTAGCGTCTGATGCAACCCGTGGACCCTGGTATCCAAGCTTAAACCCATATGTAAAACCCTGTAATAATTCAAAAGCAGCTAGTTGATCTGGATAGTGAGCGAGATATTTACTTAAGTTTAGGACATTAACCGGGGAGTGAGCAATGCTGCTAAGGTCTAAATTGGTGGGTTGCTTGGGGGGCTCTGGGACGCTGAGGTAGGGCAGGTCTAGCATAGGTAGACGTGGTTGACTGCATTCTAGGTAACTGAGGGCGCCAGGATGTTGAAACGCTGTTTGGCCTGTAAGTTGAATCAGAACCTGAACCGCGTCTGCATTTGATATAGGGGTGATTTAAAGAACACAAAATGCACTCATGCTTGTATTGACATACACTTTTGTTGCATTGACCTTTATAATTGAATTCATAACATCTAAGGGGGGTGTTTTGTGTCACAGACCCTTGAACAGCCAGAGGGCTGTACATATATAAAAGCCACAACTCTTGGTCAACAACAGCAAATGACATATTTGGATTACGTTCTTTTTTCAAACGGAATTGGATGTCATAATCTCTCCAGCCGAGAGCTTTTGCACGACTAGCCCCTAGCCTGATAGTATGCATATATTTGAATAAAGCTGTACTGCACTCAGGGTGTGCTAGGACATATATAGAGGCATAGACCAGAAATGCATCAGTCCATACCTGAATATCTGTAATAACCTTGGGTTTGTATTTGGATGACAAGGTAATGTTGCCACCTAGCCCAAAATTTAAGGCCGATGGTAAGGCCAATACCAGGAGGCGCAGATTATTGTGGGAATAATAGTTGTGAAATACGTGCCTAGATTTACAAGTTGATAATAAAATAAAATGTTAATCTGATGAAATTTAAATATGATTTCCCTTTGATAAATGGATTTAACTCTGATAAGTTAAATCTTAATAATATCACATAAGCTTATTTTATCTTACCACGCTTTCTACGGCATAATTGTTTCACCATCACAACACATTATACAAAATCAAAGTACTGAGGAACTGACAGGAGTTGATTTTGTCGATGTTTATTTATTTTAAAATCAAAGATATGTTATTTTGCATGACAAGTACATGTAGTTTTTAATTTGAATTACGTACATTTTTATAATATGAATTTTTGGACTGTCGAGAAACCCCCATATGAATCATGTTAAATAATATTTAAAGATAAAATTTCTTCAATCAAACTATGTATCAGTAATAAAAATATTTCTCGAAAATTGTATGGATCCAAGCAATATTGAACTCTAGTCTCGTTCAACCAAACGCTCGGTTGACACCGTAAATCTCCGACAAGGATTTACGGAGACAGCCGAGCGTCGAGTTGAACGAGACTGATGAACTCTTGAGTAGGAATACATACGACTACAAAAAATATTTAAATTGTTCGTACCATTTAAAATCTGACTATTTTCAAGGTATTTATAAATAGGTTTCCTTGAAAAACAATGCTTTAGCATACATTACATCGAATTTATCAATTATTTTCAAGAACTAAGTCTTGTCAGCAGCAATGATTTGTGCTGAGGTCCAAACACTGTTTCACTTTCAGTTTGTCT
Organism: Magallana gigas; assembly: GCF_963853765.1. NCBI lineage: Eukaryota > Metazoa > Mollusca > Bivalvia > Ostreida > Ostreidae > Magallana > Magallana gigas. Next base: position 52,699,552 of record NC_088854.1, on the reverse strand, counting down.
GAGTAACTGCATAGGAGAGTTTATTAAAATCAACTCCAAAAAATAGTAATTAAGTACAAGCTGGTCAAAATGAATGGACATATCAATCCAAAGGTTCAGTATGTAAATGTGTTTACGTGTTAATTTTATTGTTAATTTACATTGTACTTGTTTTTAAATAAATATCGTTTATTGTGTAATCTTAATATATTTTGTTCCCCTTAGCCAATTTTTTTCCCTTAAGCGAACATGTACAGCTCAATACAATGTTTTTTCATATTTACATTGGAGTCTTAAAGTGTTAGTAATGGTTTATTATTTTAATTATGCCATCTTAAGATTGGCATTATTATTAAATTCATATAAGTTCATCCAAGTAACCAATTTGAAAGCTAATTCAGAATTGCCAAAATTAGTGGATATATAGACAATCATTATATATATATATATATATATATATATATATATATATATATATATATATATATATATATATATATATATATATGGCCGCTCATTGCTAGGAGAATGGGTTCCAGAGGTCGTGAGTTCAAACCCCGGCCGGGGTGGAGGTGGAGCTCCAATAAGGTGAATTTCTCTGTGCTTTATGTATATCTTTATCGTTCACTATGGGCAGGTATATGTCAATTTGAGAGTTATTGCAATGTTTGTGCTTATTATATGTAAATATCTATGCATTGTGTATCGTCCCGATCCTCTCAAATTGTCGTTTAACTGCATTCCACCTGTATCTCTAACGACCGTGTAGTGAGCGACCAGCGCGCTAGTTTCCCTTCGTCATCGAAAGCAAGATTTTTGTCTTGTCTAGATGGCACAGTGGTTAGCGCGGTGGCCGTTCACTGCTAGGAGAATGGGTTCCAGAGGTCGTGAGTGCAAGCCCCGGCCGGGGTGGAGGTGGAGCTCCAATAAGGTGCTATATATATATATATATATATATATATATATATATATATATATATATATATATTTATATATATATATATATATTTATATATGTTTGTGGGGTTCGTGGTTACCTCTCATCCACGAATTAACACCCCCCCCCCCCACAAATTAATAAATTAGGGTTATAAAGTCATATTTCATTTCGTAGGAATAAGATAATACATGACATAACGTCCCACTTATCTGTAAAACTTGAGCAATCCATGAAAAGTGTCTACCACGAAATTTAATGATTCCACAGAATAAATGGCTCCAGAAAAGTAACTGCAAAATTCTATGAAAATACTTTATTTTGTTAAGTTATCATAAATTGGACCAATAAACAATATACGTGCCTAAGATTTAAAATGAAATGAAACAGTATGAGTCATTTACCAGTCTACATAGTTTTTATGCTGCCTTGTGCAAGCTGTTTGCTAACCACGCACAACCACGGTCATATTTTTTTGTGTGAAAAACACTGTCATCGTGCAAAAAAAGGAATAAAATTACAACAACAACAAAAATTTACAAAATAGGAAAATATAAAACCGTTATTTTATACCTTAGAACAAATATGTTAATTTTTAAAAATACATTTTGAAGAATGTTTTATCATAATAATAAATACTTCACCTCTCATGAATTTTTAATTTGAATAATAAACAACACACTCATCGTCTAATATGAACATATCAATCAATTGAATATACCCTGTTCACAACAAAGTTATTCATGGAATAGTTCTTCGTTAATCGTCAAAACACAATGAGCAATATACAGAATGACACATAAAAATAATTTTAAAAATTAGATGCACATTTATAATCTTTTATTACACGATCTTGTTAGTTTGCGCACGTCTATCACTTTCAACTAGTCCAGTCGGCCTTTGGTTGCGATGTGCATCACGGTCCTTCAAAAGAACGACATCACCAATCCGGATGTTATCTTAAGTATATTTCTATTTTCAGCACACAAAACTCAAGGTGCTTTTGGGTCGATCGATACTACTATCGCTGTCACTTCAGCCATTAGACTGTAAGAATGATCTTATGGTGGGATTTTCACAAAAACAGTATTTATTCCAAGTCCCCGAGTTCAATCGATGAAATGTGTCCCATTGTCTGAATAAAACTCTTTCGCTTTTCCTCTGATAGATATGTCGCGACGTTAAGCGTTGATGAACGACAAAGTAGTCGTCCCTTCTATGTGGACACCACAGCATGATCGACATGCAAACAATACGGCACGTCGTTTAGAGTTCGCAGAACCACCACGTGTTTGACGTGTGACAGCATCCCAAAGTCCAAAACAGTCGACACCAACGTAAGTAAATGGAGGACAAGGGTTTAGTTCATCAGGTAGGTCTGCCATCTTTTGAGAAACAAGGCTGCAATAAAGTCGACGACATTATACCCAATCGGATAGAATCGAATATACAAGTGTTTTACAGTCTGTTATCCAATATCCTTTATCTCTTGTTGCCCCGATGGTTAGATGGCGTCCTTGATGACGAATAATTTCATAGAAGTGAAGTACTAGAAGTTTTGCAATGTGCTTTTTGGTTTGGATTGAAAATTGGATTCTTCTCTCCCAAGGATAACTCTGGACTCTTCCTCCAACAAGTTAAACTCCGGATGAATCAAAGAATGGGTCAAGTTCCAACAAATCTCATTGGATCAAAGATACTGTTCAGTGTCGAAAAAAGGCCTCTGCGGATGTAAGGTTTATCAGCATCAGAAATTTTGAACACAAACATATCACAGTTCAAGTCCCACAGCATGCATTCCTAAACTGTGTTGTACAGCCTACAGGTAAGTTGCATATGTCTACACAGTGATTTAGTTTCCTCAATTCGATTCCAATGTCATCTATAGGATAATTTCATCATATTTTCACTGTTTGAAGCGATTTTGTAAAGGCGAATGTATTTTGTTGTTTTTCTGTGTTGCTTTTGTTTGTCTCATCAGGTTGATTGCCTCTGTTTCTGTAGCAAATGACCATCATACACGTAAAAGTGATTGTAAACAAATTTACGAACATCATCGTCAGTTCTTTTCTAACTCCATAGGTGGCTACAACTGGAAATGGCGTGTATCCGAAAACGTGAGCTTTTATTCAGTTTTATAACAGTGGGTTTTTGAAATGCGTTATCCACATACTTAATGAATCTCAGATAATCACGATGTTCATCATGAGCGCAAAATGCATAAAACATTTGCTGAATGCCTCCACTAATAGCTATTGCAATTTTACGAAAACCCATGCGGATTCCAACAAGGTTGTTTGTCAAATCTGCTCCAGACATTAAATGAAACGCGCTAAAACATAACCGACAAATCAAACACTCCTCAAATTTGATCTGTTTTTCTTTTTACGAGGGTCAATCAAAAAATACGCAGACAATGTGGCTGTCTATCATATATTTTTAATGAAAGTCATACTTAACAGATTAATCTGTGCACCAACACTTATGTTATTGATATGCGAAGTTTAAGTCCATTTGATGAAACGGTATTTTTGTTACCCCTTTTTAAAAACAACATGTTTTGTCACCACGGCGCACGGTAACGTTTAAAACATGACGTCAAGATAAAACACGCACAGTTTATAGATATACCCCCATCTTTATATCGCGCTTAGTCTCTTGTGCCTTTCTCCTAACAATTCAAAATGGCACTGAACCACTTAACATCTTATTTGCACACATTTATTCAAGAATCATAAGTTAGTTCTTCAAATTTGTCATTTTCTAACAGTGTATCTCTTAGTGTACAGTAGGGATAAACCTGAACGTAGGGTGACATTACTTATTTTTTGACCAAATATTTACAGATATTTTACTCTCTTTCGGACTGTTTTATATTCAAAATACAATGACCACCACCCCCAACAAAATTATTACAGTTAAACACAAACTTGCAAATAATTGTTGCCTTATCTTTTGCACCATTGAGCATTTTCATAGCTTGTATCGGCTTTTTTGTGAGTTAAATTTATATTGTTTGTACTTCTCGTTGCGCCGTGACGTCCGGCGACGTCGATGTTTTTAGTCAATTCTAAAGAGGACTTATTGTCTTTAGTTACTAATATCTGTTTGACAAAACAATATATCCCGTCATTATTTGGTACATAGAATACCATGACTATACTTAATTTGAGGTTTCAATGTTATTTGGTTTTAAGCCCACTTCATAGAGATATTACTTTAAACACTATATGGTTTATTGTTGACATAACACAAATCTTGACCGTGCGCCGTGACCTTATTTTTGCAGGATTAGATTCTAAATAATTCTTAGAAATAAGGGAATTTATTAATTTTTTTTTCTTGCAAATTGTTTGAAACTATTGCTAAATTATGTCTACCAAATTTAGTAATGATTTGACGTTGAGTAACATAGCTATGACAAAAGTCTTCGTATTTTTTGATTGACCCTCGTAGAATTTGTAAACCCCTAAAAGGGGGTAAATACCAGTATTCCCCAGATATGTCAGAAGGAGCAACTCCTGCTACCCCACTAGTTAAGACCTATGACATGAATGCAAAGAAGCGTTGTCTTTTAATTTGTGTGTCGTTTCTTTAAACAAGTGTTGAGGATCAAAGCACGCTTCCAGGCCTGCAAATGATTATTTGGCATCTTTGGTTTTGACTCCTTAAAAGGTAATGGTGCGGACCAATAACCATCAGCATTTTTGTGAAACTCTGCATTCATAAGAGTTACTAACTTGCGGTCCTCAACAAAATGCCTTGTTGTCAAATGGTGTTCTTAGGAATTGGTTCACCATCATCGTCCTTGACATTGATATTATTGATATACACTGGAAAGGTGGTGCATCTTCTGTCATTAAGAATTTGTTTTTTGTTTACATTCACTTCCTTTGAAAGATAAACTTTACAAATGCAAACTAAATCAATGACGACCAATCCTAGTGAAAGACGTTGGGCAAAGGATTGACGTTCGCTGCCAGTAATTTGGTGCACATCAGGTAAGTCACGTCATATGAGCAGTTCAAAATCTACACTGCGATCTAGGGGTGGTTTGAAAGGTGCGATGCATTGTAGATGCGGTTGTGATTGAGCGACTTTGGTAGTAGGTATTTCAAGGAGTTCACATGGAATCGAGTTTCATTCAATGACTTCGAGTAATTTGTAAGTGGTTGTTCCATCCAAGGATGGGTCTCATGAATTTTAAATTTGAATTTTACACTTTGCAGTCCGAGTTCCTGTATATCAACCAATACAACAATACCGATGTACATGGACTGGTGTTATACTGGCCTAATTTCCATAAATAATATCAAAGATAAAGTAGCTTCTAGATAAATGTCCAATAATTTCAACTTATATGATAAGAGCTGTCGAGTCATTTTGTGAGTAAATTCTTGACACAGTCAAATCAATCTGTTATTTAAATATGTTGTCTTTCTTCTATGGAATTTTGTTTTTACTGGCATTCTGTAAGTAATTACCCCAGCTGTGTACATTGATATTCTGTGTATTAAATGAACAACAAATAAACCTTTAGATCTCCCTTAAAGTTTTAGATAAAATGCCTTTATCTATAAACTGTCATTAAGTAAAGAAATAAATTTTTTAAGATAGACCTCTCCTTTTAAAGGAGATCAATTCAGTCTTGAATGGCAGAAACCATCGAAACGTTCTAAATGTTGGAGACGAGTATCATTTATTTTTACAATATCTTTTTTTATCACAAAATCATGAAATTATATTATATATTAAAAAGAATCATTGATATACATCAAGCATGTATAAACTGATGCAACTTCTATCAACTGTGAATTTAAAATAATAAATTAATGTAAGGAAATCTATACAGAGACAAAAAAAAATGGAGAAATTTACTTGTTTACACTGATGAAAGTTTTGTTGAATAATAATTGTATACTCAGACAATAAAGATTGGTGTTGTATCATGCTGGTTTTGTTTTTACAAACTATTAATTTGATATTATAATTATTCTTCTTATTATAATAATTGATGAGCCATTTGGCTTGAATAAACAATACAATCATATTTATGAAGGTTTATTTGCAGATTCTCAAAGTGATGCGTTTCTCTTTACGCCAAAGCCTGTATGCCATTTATTTGGTACGGTTGCGAGACACACAAACATTTATGTACATGTAATTGAATCATGCATATATTAATAGTTTTTAATGGAAACACGATAGCACAACAAACGTCTTTGATCTACATGATTTACAGCATCAGAATGCCTAGACTGTGAAATACCAGGATTCTATCCTTCTATGTACTGTCCCAGAATAAAAACCGGGGACATGTGTTACATCAAAGTGGTCCATAATGATACGGGGATATTTACTATTAAAGGGTACAACAATTTATTGTAAAGTATGTTGTTAAAAATCAAACTGAAAAAAAACCCAAATTTTAATGCGATATTGATTTATGATTTTACCCTATTGTGTTTTCTTTAGAGCAGCATCGACTTCATTTTGTGAGGCTAACAAATACAAGAATAGCCTATCAACCCCGTCATGTAGGACTGGAAACCTCCCGAGAGGAACCGAGTGTATCGATTGCTGTAAACAATACAGCTGTGACCCCCAAGACCTGTACTGTAACAAGAACATCATACAACCCGAACACATGGCGTGTATGTTCATGTATTGTCTCTAGTACACTATGTAACTGATGTAGTGAATACACCAGCTTTAGTCATTATGGTCTCCCCTGTAGAAGGTAATGCTGAAATATCCTGGATATGAATTATGTCATCAAATTGAATGACATTTGTTTAAAACACAGCAACTACTATCGAAACATTTATTCGTGATTCATGCTTCAGTTTTTCGATAAAGTTGGTGTTCTTTTTTATTTGAATTAAAAATTCATCAAAAGTTTTTAAATAGTACTAAAATCAATATTTCGTTAATAATTTGGATTTTGTCAAAAGATTTCGTTCTTTTGAAAAACTGCGATTTGGTCATAAAAGGTAACCGGGTGACTAAAACCATAAAGATACATTCTTTAACAAAATGCTAAGGAATAAATTGCATAACTTTTTCTATTGCATGTGTGTTCTATTTTATGATAAAATGGGAAACTTAATTATTGATAAACCATGCATTCCAATACAACATCAAATATTCCTTCTAAATTTTATGATATTACAATATTTTATACATGTAGTTACTGTAACTACTAGAAGAACCACGCCCCCAACGACTGTGAGAAGCACTACTGCCACTACACCCCAGTCCACCGCCCAATCTACCAGCACACGATCCACCACTACTCTATCAACATCTACCCAAGCTCCAGGTGAGGACTCTCTCTCTCTCTCTCTCTCTCTCTCTCTCTCTCTCTCTCTCTCTCTCTCTCTCTCAACTCAGGTTAGAGACAAAATCAAAAGCATTTAATATTATCAAATTGTGTATCATGATTATGAAGGGTTTTGTCAAGTGTGTGCAGAGGGAAATGGTCAGAACTGTGACGTGTGACGTATCCAGCATCTATTACTGCAATGAACGGGAAAAGTACTGTATGAACACTATTGTTCCCGATCCGAAAGGGGGATTGTTTGTACTCAAAAAGTAAGTTTTGAAAGATAACTGGACCAGGTTTGCATTTAATGTGATTGTGCGAGTCTTTAGATGCGTTCTTTACGTCAAAGTGGGAAGATTAAACAAAATCAATCTTAACTCTTCTTTATATGAGTTGGAATTTCATTGAATGCTGCAGGTTTTTAGCTCACCTGAGCTGAAAGCCCAAGTTAATTTTTCTGATCACTTTTCGTCCGTCCGTCCGTCTGTCTGTAAACCTTTTACATTTTCAACCTCTTTTCCTAAATCACTGAACCCATTTCAACAACACTTAGCACAAAGCATTACTGAGTAAAGGGGATTCAAATTTGTTTAAATAAAGGACCACGCCCTATTTTAAAGGGAAATAATTAAGATTTATTGAAAATGTGGTGATATATTTCAAAAATCTTCATCTAAAAACCTATTTGGCCAGAAAAGTTGAATCTTTTGTGGAAGCATCCTCAGATAGTGTAGATTCAAGTTTGTTCAAATCATGGTCCCCGGACTTAGGATGGCGCCACAATGGGGGGTTAAATTTTTACATAGAAATATGAAAAGAAATTTTATTCTGAATCTTCTACTCAGAACACGACTAGCCAGAAAAGCTGTTTAAACTTGTGTGAGGTATCATCAGGTAGGGTAGATTAAAATTTGGTCAAATTATGATCCCCGGTGGTAGGGTAGGGGCACGATAGGTAGGGGGTAAAAATCTTTACAAAGGAAAATATAGAGAAAAATCCATTTTCTTAGGAAAGTTGCAACATAAGTCAAAGCAACTTTAGATAGTGTAGATTCAAATTCGTCAAAATCATATTTTTCAGGAGAAGGGTGGAGCCACATTGGGGTCCAATTTTACAAAGCAAACATTTTGAATTCACCGAAACTCAAATGTTATAATATGCGGTTTTACTTCTCTGCAAGCATTTTGACATATTGTTGATTCTTGAAAATTGTTTCGATTTTGGCCCGCGGCCAATTCTTGGGCTTCACAAGTTTGATGAATGCTTATATCCCATTTGATTTAGATCTTCTTGAGAAGTGTTATGCTCAACATTTGAAATGTCTAAACTGTGATTAAAAGGGATCAGTGATAAACAGAATATTCAGGAAAATTTGATTTTTTTTAAAATACAGGATCTGTTAGATTACATTGTCCATAATTTTTTTGTGTATATGACTCCGTAATATATATTGTTGCTCATGTGAGCAATGTGGCCCATGGGCCTCTTGTTTTGAACGGTACCAAACAGATGTTGAGAAACAAATTGATATTTTAAATGTTAAAGTGAAGTAGTGTTTAATTATACAATCAGATAAGGCCAGTTGGCTACATCAACTTCTTTATTACATGAAAATGTTGTATAGCGGTATTGAAGTTTATCATTTATCTTATAAAATCTCATTTTATTCATTTGATAATTCCGTGTTAGTTAGAACTATAAAAAAAATATTTACGGCTCACCTGAATTTTTCGTGATATTTTTCACGTATAATCTAAATAGAGAGCAATACATGTCAAAACCTGTTTCACATCCCATATTAATCCTCGATCAATATCAGCCTCGGGTTGATATGCAATGTGATGCGTATTGTTTTTTTTAATTATATGTTTTAATTTAGAAAGCTAATTCTCATGTTCTTGTGAAATTAAAACTTCCAAGTTCTTTATCCCTATCTCAAAACCGCGAATTTTCAACGTTCACATTTTTTCTGACGCCATCTATACTGAAATGTTCAGATTATAATGTCACAGTTTCGACTGCAGATTTGCACAGAAAAAGAGAATATTAAGATTCGATGTATTCCAAATCAAAAGTGCAAAGGTATTCCGAAAAGGTGAATCAAAGGGCTTGATAAAGGGTAAAAAAAAGATGATGATATAGTAAATCTGTTATAGGAGGGTGCCACTGTTTAGAGGTCCAAAATTTCTGTATAATATACCAAGTATATAATAAAAGTAGTGTAATAAAAATAGTAAAAGAGCAATCATATATGGAGCGAAAAAATATTCACATAAATTTCAGTAGAAGTATATGTCTTGTTAAGTGTATACTAGTATCATATAGATATGACATGATTTTGTTTTGTCTAGACCACACCTTTTTCACATGAAAGTTTTGGGGGAAAATATCTCAATCTTATCCATACTCCGATCTAAGGCGGAGTAAACAGACGATAAAACGGCAAAAGACGAAATATCATTTAAGGGAAGTAACAATTACAAGGCTATGTATGGTGTTATAAGAAAAATTAGAAATTTTAATTTACCAGTAAATTGTCAATTTGATTTGTTTGATAAGGTTGTTTTACCAGTTTTATTGTACGGCTGCGAAATTTTGGGCTTTGAAAAACTAGATATTATTGAACGTGTACATCTGAAATTTTTGAAAACAGTACTTAATTTAAGAAGCACAACACCGAATTTTATGATATATGGAGAAACAGGGCGCTACCCGTTGTATATTAATGTTTATACAAGAATAATTACATATTGGGGGAAATTGCTAATAAGCCCTGAGAACAAAATTGTATATACAGTGTACAGATATTTATTTTCACAACATTTTAATAGCGATTGTAAAAGCCCATGGATTGATTGTATTCAAAGAATTTTGAACATGTGCGGGCTACAATATGTCTGGCAGAACCATAATTTTGTCAATATAGAATGGTTATCTGCTACTGTAAACCAAAGATTAAAAGACCAATTTATGCAAATATGGTCAAATGATATAAATTGTTCTTCCAGAGGTCAAGTGTATAAAATTTTAAAACCATATTTTGGCTTTGAGAAGTATCTTGATATTTTACCTGTAAAACTAAGAAAAAAATTCATTAAATTTCGTACATCAAACCATCGCTTTCCTGTAGAGACAGGCAGATGGTATAACATTCCTTTGAATGAGAGGTTATGTCTTTTGTGTAATAAAGGTCTCATTAGTGACGAATTTCATTATATTTTAGAATGTTCGGCACTAGAAGAAATAAGGAAAAAATACATAAACACAAAATATTGGAAAAGACCAATTTTTTTAAGTTTTCTGAACTCATGACTAATTGCAATTGTAAATCGCTAAGAAAATTATGTGTATTTATTTCAAAAAATGTTGACGCTGCCTGCTCCTCTTAGTTGTTTTCCTATTATGATCCTTTATACTAAAATCTAACATAAGTAGTGATTCTATAGTCTGTTCTTTTTTTATTTATATTTTTTCCCTGTATGAAAATGTACCTGTTTGTCTGTACCTCTGACGATTTGTATTTGTATATATTATATATATGTTCCTCTTGTACCAAATTATTTGGTTTGAGCAAATAAACTGAACTTGAACTTGAACTTGAGCTAGACGATAAGCATTTAAGAAAGAGATTTACATGATATACATAAGCAAACTTTGATAAATTTAAAATGGAACAAAACCCCGTTACAGGTGCGCAGATGAGGTTGAATGTATATGGAACTATTGGGTGGACACTCTAGGAGATCCTAAATGTAACAATGTAACAGGACCACAGGCCGACAATGCCTGTAGCTATTGTTGTGATAACACAAACGGAAACCTGCCATGCAATCGGAATACCATACCGACACAACTGTCTACATTCCAAAATAGCCAAAAAGGTACGATTACTGATGTTAAGCTTTTAATTTTCTTTATACAAATGGTATTTTTGAATTAAGCTAATCAAGATCAAAAATAAGATAATAATATATGATATCAGAGATAATCATAAATTGATAACTTAGAAATTTAAAGTTGTTTGAGATGATCTAAAATTGCATACCTAATTTTCGTTCGCTAAATTAGGTCTTTCTCTCGTTTAGTCCATCCGTTTTCGGTTACATTGTCTTTTTTATAACACCTTTGCTTCCGGACGATCAACGAAAAACTAATTTTGCAATATACGTTGATCTTTGTTATGATCACTTCCTATAGACTAACAAAGACCCGGATTGATTTTGGGTTAAAAGTCATTAGTAAAGGTGTTTAATTCCTACGAATATTGCACGTTATTTTTTTTAGATAATTATCTAAGTTTTCTTTTACCTCTTTCAATGAAATACCGATGTAACAAACTCTCTTGTATTAAGAAGATCAATTTGATTTTGAGATCAAAGGGACAATCAGAAGTTCGCTATACAATTTGTAAATATGTGTTACTTTCGTTTCAAATGATATCTTAAAATGTCTCATGCTTTTTGCAATAAAATAATGTACCAAATATTCAAAAAAGCATTTATTGTATTTATTTGGAGGTCAAAAGGGTCAAATGTAAAGCTATAATACTTTACATAATATAAAATAATTTACAGATGAAACCTTCATTATCTCTCTGCTTTTGCAACGCAACTTCGGATATCGACATCTTTTTGATTTTCAATGGCCAACATGTTACGGTAACATGTAAGCGGTAGAATTTTAGTTGTGATAAAATATTTTTACTTTGCATTAAACATTGTGTTCAGGGCGTTAGACATTTCTAGGTTCTTTTCAATTAAACCCAAAATTTTGAATTTCTTTTATCTAAGAAACGCCTTTTTTCAATTCGAGGCATAAAGCTGAACGTTTAAAGTTACTTTTGAATTTTGATTTTTACCTGTACAGGTTCATTTGTAACTTTTTCCTCTTTATTCATTTCACATCGAACCCGATAAAGAACCCGACAATTAAAAAAATTGAAGTATAAAAATTTAATTTTCTAAAAAAATACGTATGTCGACCACAGGCTACAAGACTGTAAACTTGATCTGCTGTTTGACATTTTGAAGCTGTTCAGCAAGTTTCATTTTATTCCTCAATCGCATAAAGGAATAAGTGTGGAAAACTGAAGTGGGACAGACAGACGGACGCGGACAGATGGACCAACGGACACAGCTATAGTCCCTTCCGGTGAAACCGATAGGGGGACTAATAAAACGTATTGAAGTTCTAAAAAATTACATAATTCGAAGTTTTTGATAAGCATTAACAATATCAAAGAGATACAATTCAAGTATTGAACTTATTTATGGGGTACCTATCGATGTACGGTTAAAAAGATGTTTGGACGAATACTGTATATGTTCAATTATTTTTTTTTCTCAGTATTTTATCCGTCACAATATAGGCATTTTACCAACCTTATTTCCCCATTTCTTTCTTTCTTTACAACCATAATTTTCTTTGCCACTGACTGAAATTGTTTTGTAGTGGAACAATGTATGACCGGGTCTTCCATCAGTCAGTATAAGTTGGAAACATGCTCTTACGTTGCCTCGTATTGTCTGAATACAGTAAGATATGATACAACGGCAAAACATCCGGAGGTGTATGTTGAGAAAATGTAAGTTTAATCTTTGCTTCCGCGATTCCTTTTCCGATATCAAAGTTATGATTACTCTTTGTATATACACAAGCGCATTGATGTCTCCATGATGTTAGGTGTGCTTACGAGGCTGAATGTAAAGGTCAATGGTGGGAGAAAACTAGGAACAGACCGGAATGTCTCAGCCAAAATTTCACAGGAATTGCAGACAACAATGTTATCTGTACTTATTGCTGTGTTTCTGATGGTAGTGGCCCTTGTAATGGCGCATCGGTGCCGGAACAGATCGCACACTTCGGGCCTGTTACCACTGCTAGTAAAGTTAAATTTACTTTTAATATTCATGTACTATATTTAGGTATATGTATAAGTGTATTATGAAATGCTTCCCTTCAATTCTTCTCACACATTCTTACATGAGGCCATCATTAAAAATATCTCTGTTTCCCCTAACCTGACCCTAGATTTTGAAGTTGGGTAGGTAGGTAAATAATTTTTTTCTGTAAGTGCATATTTGAAAATACATTATAAATAAAGGTGAAAAAATCAATCATTGCTCTTATGAATAACAAAACGAAATAAAATTATGACCTGGCAGTTGTAAAACAAAGGACTATATATGGAATGGGCCTTAAATGGCCCCCTAAAATGAATATCATCATTTTACTATATTTACATCTACCAAGTATTATTCCTTTTATTTCTTACGGAAAATTATAGTTAATTCATAGCTCTATAGAAACAGCCAGACTGAAATCTACACGCCCCGTTTATTGATTGGTCGAAATCTACAGCGGCTGAAACTGACAAGAAAGTGACAGGACCAAACTTGACACGCCCAGTTTATCGATTGGTTGAGACCTACAACTACGTAGGAAAAATCACGGAAATAATCACGTCGACGTCAAACTCAAAGTCTCACAGGAGACGATCTGGCTGTTTCTTTTAGTTAACGTACTTACGTACATTGACAGTAATATAGTGAACTTTACTTACTTTTCATAATCAATTTATCAATTGGCTAAAAGAAAGATGTTAATATAAACTACAAAGAATTATATAAACAATAAAATGCTTTCTTTGATGATTCATTCTGGTAATGAAGGTAGCGATCATTGCAGAAAAAATTTACATAACCCGCGGGTTATGTATTTTTTCTGCAATGTCGCTACCTTCATATCCCGAATGAATCACCCAAAAAAGCATTTTATTGTTTTAGTAATTCTTTGTTTTCTTTGTACAGATATATATGTGATGTTTTTACTTAATGTTCATTTTGATTCAAGTGCCCACAATTTAGAAATATGACATTGTAAAGACAATCTTTTCCCGCCATTTTTGCATTTTTAGCATAAAACAGCTTGTTTTCAAAAAAATTTCCTTGTTCAAGCATGCGCTCTATATTTCCCATTCGTAAAAGATGAGAAAAATGTCAATTTTTGACTGATTTTGATTGAATTATAGAAATAGCATCACTTATTCTGACGTCATATACTTCAATTGAGTGCAATTAAATCAAATAAATATGTGAAAAATATATTTTATTTCAAATCTTCTAAAAAATAACATAACATTTTATTGTACCCGAAACACTTTTTTAAAAATGGCGAATTATAGGGACCAAGTTTAACTCATATCATACATGTATATAGTTCTTTGTTATACTTGTGGAATGATGTAAAACAAAAAATATCCAATTCACAATTTGATATTGTTTATTCTAAATTTCAACATGTTTGATTCAATGATTAAATGTGCATGAATAGATTCATCATTTTATGATGATATACAACTGTACACACTGTTAGATTAAAATTGGATTAAAATTTAATCAAGTTAATAAAAAATAAAACAACTTCTAAAAGTTTAAAAAACTTATCCAATCGATTAAATTTAATTCATTTAATGTATTCATACATTTTATAGATGAAATGTTTTGTAATATTGTATTAACTAAATGACAAATAAAATAAGTCTCTGTACTTCTGTGATTTTGGAGGTATTAGTCCAACCATTTGACCCAATTACAGCTGTTGTGTTTACAAAGGATCATTTTAATTTTAATCATTAATTTGGCAAAGTTATTCACTGCAAGTTACCAACTAATTGTAATATCAACGATAAAAGTACATGTAATAATCATCGGTTGTGTTTTTATGCACAGTAGGCTATTTTTTACATCGTCCGTATTTATTGTACCCCATAAATGATACGACAATCACATATTATTAATCACAACAGTGGTTAAGGATTACGTTTACTCAGGGTTTGAGATTTCAAAAAATAGTTTTACAAAGTTCAATACCTGAAGTCAAAAGTTGTTTTGATAACACAAAATAAGAATTTTTTTAACAAAAATCAATATTGATATCCGTGTTTTGTTTATTTGAGGAAGATATGCTACGATAAAGGTAGAAAAAATTTGAAACAGAGGAAATTCGGGCTAATTTTTTCATTTTCTTATTTTCTCTTGAAAACTTTCTATAGCTATGTAGTTACAAAAGTTAAGTTTCTATGTGTTTTTTCATATCATTTTACATATTTTATTGTTGTATTATATCGTGTTTTATTTTTATATCACTGGCTGGCAAGCGATGGGAAAAATCTTTAAAATACTTAAAATCAATTCCAGATAGAATATCTCGAAAATTTGATGATTGACCTTATATAAAGTTAATGTCAAAATAATACAGACAATAAAAGTAGTTTTAGGCAATCAATGGTTTGGAGCTCCTAATAGTCAGTTTTTTGTAAAACTCGATCAAAAATGGGTAGAATTTTGAAAATTGATAGGAAATTCGGACTAAATTAAATTTAAAATATGAGCTTAAAACGATTCTTTGAAATATGAAACTAGTTAAGCTATCCATATTTTATCATTTTCCAACCAATAAATTGTTTTAATATTTCTAATAATTGCAAAATAAAAAAAATCTTTCAATAAACATTCAGTGATCACTAGCATAAAAAGTATGTCATTGACCTAGTTATTTGAAAAACAGCACCATAGTAGTAGGGCTGCAATGTAGAATAAGTAGTTTTTCGTTCCTACTAGTAGAATTTTTTTCGCTTCTGAGTAAACGTAATCCTTGAACTTGATCTTGAACTCAGAATTAAGGGCGACTTCAACTTCTCTTTCGAAGGGTATTCTTGCGAAGTTACCGACCATTTCGCCCATGTTGATGGTCAAGGCTAACAATGATTGTAAAAGGAAAAAGTTATTGGTCCCATAAAACGAATTTTGGTAAAATTAGGTTTCTTTAAAAAAATATCTTTATTCAATGTGGTAATAAAAACAATTCAGTTGGTGGGATTTAATTGGGTCGGTCGCGTTAGGAGAAACATAAATATTTTTAATTTTGGCCTGAAACATGGTTTTATTAATTTTCAAAGATAAAATCTTATCAGATAAAAATGTCAAGGTGGTAGTGTGGCTCTTGTAATGGCGCATCGGTGCCCGAACAGATTTGCGTCCGTCTGCACTGCTAGTAAAGTTAATTTTTGTTCAAGGGGATTTTTGCATGTTGTTTTTTTTTTTTTTTTTTGGTCTATCTATGAGTGTATTATGACATACTTTTCTACTTTTCTTTTCAATATTAAGCCGTTATATCAGTTAAATAAATTTTCATATTACATGTAAATAGAAAGTAATAATAATAATAAACAGGTTAAGACTTAAACGCCATTACTTCGAATACAATAGATATACACCTAATAAAAAACTTCTACCGATAAGTGTTCACCCCGATACATAGAATAATTCAAAAATTACGAAATAAAATAATGGAAAATTTCGCCAATAGCCA
This sequence comes from Magallana gigas, assembly GCF_963853765.1. NCBI lineage: Eukaryota > Metazoa > Mollusca > Bivalvia > Ostreida > Ostreidae > Magallana > Magallana gigas. The sequence continues at coordinate 52,682,938 of NC_088854.1, read as the reverse complement.
AAGATAAGATAATTAAGACAACGATTGAAATCTATTACCCGTGACGAAACATCAAAACAGTTGGTATTTTTCTGCGAGTGCTTGATATGATCGGCAACTCTTTGTGATTGATATTAGTCTTTGTCAAAAAGGTTTTTTTCTTCGTCCCATCGAATTTAAGATACAAAGTTTAACCGTTTGATAACTGGTTAAAAGAAAACGTATGAACTTCATTAAAGGTACTCAAACAACAGCTACCATCTTATCGACAACTGCACACGGTCATGGGCACCACAACACGCACGTGCAAACAGACCACGGTCACCACCACACAGTGACCACCACCCAAACAACAACAGAGAATACGACCACCACTCCCGCAACGATAGTGTGTTCGGGTGCGTTGTCGTTTTGTTTTGATAAATGTCCTTTACATTATACAGCAAAATGTACAAAATATGTATAATATGTATCATAGATGTTGAGACCAAAATGACATATGATATGATTATAATTATGTAAAACATGTGTATCATATATGAATCATGCATATTTTTTAAACACATGTTTTATGTTATGAAAAAGCCGCATGTGTGTTAGTTTTCCGTGGTAACCATACGTTATATACATGTACGTGTTATTAATGTGTGCGTGCCTTCTCATCATGAGCGCTACATAAGTCACTTTACACGCGTTTTAATTGTATTGTAAAACACCTAGCCATTTAACGTACCAGAATGATTTTTTCGTTTTTTTTATATGTTAAAAGATCAGTTTATCTTATGAAAATTTAGATAGAGTAGAAGATGAGAAGCATTTGGTTCGATTTTGTCCAAGATTTAGATCATTCAATTTGAAATCGAATTTGCCACATTCATGTTTAACCCTGATAAGCAACGCGTTTGTTGGGAGCAAGTTGGGAGCAAGTGTTAGTTTTTTTAGTCCTAGAACCTTCAGTATTGACTACGTTGCAGCTGAATTAATGTCATTTTCTTTCTTGAAGGCAATACTTCGATAGTATGTGAAGACGACCCTCTGGCTCACTGTGCTACCCTATTATCAGTTGGATTTTGCCAAAAGCTGCAGTACAACCCTGATGGGGAGGATGTCAAGTTTTGTCCGAAAACATGTAACCTGTGTGACAAATGTAAGAAACACAATTAATCGTGCAGTAACACTCATGATGAGTTTCTACTTGTGGTCAGTTATTACCGTTTCATACAAAGACAGGAAACAATTCATATTTTGATAACTGCTTTAAGTTTTTGATTTTAGAAATATCATAAACACGTTTACTTTCCGTACGATTTTATCTTACGTGATGTGTGTTGAAGGCTATTTCATAATGAACAAATAAACAATTTTTTCTGGTCACATTTCGTCCAGCGTCCGTCTATTCGTCTGTAAACTTTTATTTACATTTTCGACTTCTTCTCTAGAACCACAGGGTCAATTTCAACCAAACTTAGCACGAAGCATTAATGGGTGAAGGGTAGTCCGAACTCAGATTTTCAAATAAGGGGTATGAAAACAAATAAGAATTATCAAAAATTTGTTAGTATTTAAGATAATTTCGGCCTAAAAAGCTAAAACTTTTACAATTAATTTGTGGAATATATATATATATATATATATATATATATATATATATATATATATATATATATATATATATATATATATAGACAATTGTTTATGGACTCCTTAAGAACAGCAATGCTCTTAAGAATATATGGATGATAAAAGTATTGAAAAATTGATTAAAGTTTATACAGGATTTTTTTTCATACACTGTTTATGTAATTACTTGTTTGTCAGGTGAGAAACGAGGCTCATGGGCCTCTTTTTAGGATAGGAACCAATACATATTATGTGAATTTTAAAAATATTAAAATACTTTTATCTAAAGTGTTTTGAATGTTATTTTATAATGAACAAATAAACAATATGTTGTCTAGATTGCGAGTATGTTCTACCACCGACAACCACACCGACAGCCACACCGACAACCACACCTGCTCCAAGTAAGATAACAACATGTGTGAATCATTCATATTTTTTAACATATGTTATGCGTACGTTCAAAATCGCATGTTATATATAAGACAAATTAAAATGAATACGATACGCTATACAATTGTTATTCATGCGTGCTTTTTCAACATTTACATGTATATCTTTGCTACATTTCAAGAGGTTTGTTCCTCTGTTTTTTGGGTAGCCATTTTCGGCCCCTGTAGGCTAAAACTTCTGCATCATGTATAATTTCTACGCGTATATTTATGTTTCACGATGCCAAATGAACTATTTTGAATAAAATAGTCATGGTAAAATTACATATTTACAGAGTTTAGTAAGGATAATATTATGTGACGGAAGATTTTAAAGAAGAAAATTAACATTGTTCATAACTCGATAATTTTAAAGTACTGTAACTTAAGCTTCCTAGTTTTCCGCGCAGACCAAACTTTTAGATAGTTTGTACATTAAGGTTCCCTCATTTTGATGCGAAAACCATATTTGAACAATTTTCAAAATATTTCTATCAACATATATTGGCATATTTAGTTAATTTTATTAAAATGAATTTTCCCAATTACCACACATGATATTTCAAATAAATAAGTTTTACAGTCATATTAGAAAACCATTGACTTATTGAATATGTTGTACTGTACAATGCAGTAAAAGTAAATACATTGTAATATATATATATATAGAGAGAGAGAGAGAGAGAGAGAGAGAGAGAGAGAGAGAGAGAAAGAGAGAGAGAGAGAGAAAGAGAGAGAGAAAGAGAGAGAGAGAGTATAAGTTCATTGTTTACATACATGTATAAATATAAAATATGAACCAGATTTACGATACGGGTATTTGTTTTACAAGGATGCTTAATAACGAAATAAAGAACAGTGTAATAAAAAAGAAAACATAATAAAGAAACAATTTAACCATATAAGACCGCAGAACATTAACTGGCAAGATTGGAAATATACAGCGTACGTCAATTTCACTTGTTGCGGTCAAAACATTTGAAATGGGCGGGAACAAATTGACACGGACGTCTGAGAAAACATTAGATTGAAACTATACAATGACATTTAGTTATAGGAAATGTATTTTCAATCCACCTAAGCATTTCTAACATTTTTAACATTTCTTATAACTACAGTTTCAATCCATTGTTTTCTCAGAGGTCTGTGTGAATTTGTTCCCGCCCATTTCAAATGTCTTGAGTGTAACAAGTGAATCTGACGTAAGCTGTTTATTTCCAATCATGCCAGTTCATGTTCCGCGGTCTTATACTACAGCTCACACATTTTCTGCCAATGGCTTACATACATTTTTATCTACATTTTTTATTAGCACATATTTTTCGGTTATAATCCTTTATATTATAACTAGCTGCAATAATGTAACCCTCTCCGATTTTTTTTTTATATCTGATGTTCACTTGAGAGGGCTACAATTCCACAGGATCTCCGAAATGGTGCAAAATTAATTTTTAAATGCTACTGACTTCGGTCTGAAAAGAAAATTTTATATTTGATCTCGACTTCCTTTAGATAAAATGAATTTTTAATTCAGGTTGAACAAACTAACCGTATATAAATCAAAACCAGATAAAACATATCAGCATGTTTACCAGTCGTCTTTTCAGCAGCCATGACAGAATGGCACGCCAAATTCACAAAAATGAGCTAAACATAGTTTCACAGTCGATAAACTAGGTTTATCGACTGTTTATTATAGTTTAATGGTCGTAAACTATAGTTACCGACGTTAATCTATATTTCACAACTGTAAACTATAGTTAACGCGGTATTCTATGTTTCACATCTGTAAACTATAGTTAACACTAAAAACAATCATTTGCGGTTGTTAAACATAGTTTATCTGATATATTGGGTTTCATGATCAGTAAACTACGGTTTACAAATCTAAAGCACGTCAAATTCACATAAATTAGCAAAACATTGTTTCACAGTCGATAAACTAGGTTTATCAACTGTTAACTATAGTATATGGATCCTAAACTATAGTTTCCAACGTAAATCTGTATTTCACATCTGTAAACTATAGTTTACGAATGCAGATCTATGTTTTTCTGTCTGGAAATACACGTTTACAATAGATTTTGCTGATAAATATAGATTCACATCTGTAAACTATAGTTTACATTCGTAAACTATAGTTTAGAGTTGATAAATATAGTTTCACGATTGTGAAACTATATCTATCAGATAAACTATGTACAATTTGCATTCGTGAAGTATAGTTTAGAGTTGTTGATAATAGTTTCACAATGATGAAACTATATTTATCAGATAAACTATGTTTAACAATCGTAAATGATTGTTTTCAGTGTTAACTATAGTTAACAGATGTGAAACATAGATTATAGCGTTAACTATAGTTTACAGACCTGAAATATAGATTAACGTCGGTAACTATAGTTTACGACCCGTAAACTATAATTAACAGTCGATAAACCTAGTTTATCGACTGTAAAACTATGTTTAGCTCATTTTTGTGAATTAGTCTGATTAATGTAGTTTCACGATTTGTGAAACTATAATAAACAACTCTTAACTATAGTTTACGATTGTAAATTATAATTAACAAACGTGAATCTATATTTATCAGCAAAATCTATTGTTAACTTTTTTACAGATAGATAAACTATGGTTATCATTCGTAAACTATAGTTTACATTCGTGAAATATAGTTTCACAGATGTAAACTATATTTCACGAATCGTTATATATAGTTTAGGATCCGTAAACTATAGTTAACAGCTAATAAACCTAGTTTATCGACTGTGAAACTATGTTTAGCTCATTTTTGTGAATTTGGCGTGCCATATGACAGTTCTCCCGTGATTTTATGGGATTTACGCTTGGAGTTTTGATGGGTTTGATAACGTGAATGTCAGTCTAGATAATCGATCTTACCTCGTTCTATCCCTAAATCATCATTTAAGGAAATGGTATATAATGGAAAATTCATATTCATCGCGTTAAGGTCAAGGTCGGTAAACATAACGGACAAATTCAACTTGTGTTGTTGACATACACGAAAAATAACCGATATTTGGACTATACTTGATATTTTTGGATTAATTTATGCCATAGACATCTACAATCCTTGAGTTCAGGCAAGAAATGCAAATGTTATTGTCATTTATATACGATTTGAGACGAAATCGTTGCGGGAGTGAATCACTCCCGCACTTGCACCATTACGGAGATCCTATGGAGTTGGAAAAAAAAATCGGGAGAGTGCTACATTATTGCAGCTATATAATAACATTTTAATACATGCATATTTGGATTTGTGCTTATTTTATATTTACAAGAAAAAATATATTGCTTTATAATATAAGGTTGAAAGTTAACAAAATTTATTTATCAAATTAAACTATCCCAAAATCCATTCTTTAACAATACATAATATTTTTTTTGATAGATTTTGTTCCTGGTCTCTTGTGCATAGTCATGACCCTTTTCTCTATGTTTAGATAGAGATGTACGTGTCTTTCCTTTACAACTAATAATAAGCTAAACATAGGTTTGCAACCTTTACACTCTTAGTAAACAGCAGGATATGTTTAGGGATAAATAGGCCATCTGCATTTCTTATACTTGCTTATTGTATAAAATTTGTCTTTGGATTAATTTGTTTTTATTTCTCAAAGCTTATAAATGTTCTATTATAAAATATGATAGTACTTTTGTCAATTATCAATTGTACTTTTCTTTACTTAATGCATTTTACAACCACATAGAAATTAAAAAACATCATTTTCAAAAATTTAAGCATTCGATGCTTGGGTTAGGAATAATGTTAGTATAAAATGATTTCACTTTGGTATTATTAATTTCTTAATAACATTCAATGTCACAAATCAGTATCTACCGGTACTATATTTTTATCTATACGTATCCTGTAGTGACCCTCTTCCTGTGTTACTAGTTTTTTTATTTGTGTATGTTTTCCGAGTTTGGAATGCTAGTCAAGAGAAAATTAACTGCATTTTTTACCTAAATTCAGCTTATTTCATGCCATATCTTTAATTTTACATTATTGACTCATACTTTTTGAATGTATAAGATTTATAAGATTTCTTTAACAAATCTGTCAAAATTTGAGTAAAAGATTAAGAATTTTGAATAGTATAATTGCATGTCGAAATTTTAATGACTGAAAACTGCAGCAATCTATAAGTGAAAAGGGTCAAAATATATAATGGTGATGAAATTATGAACCTTTTTTATAATCATTTTCATTTTATTGATTTTAAATCGAACAAATTTGTATTTGGTGCCATTGTTCATTCCATTAAAAGTAATAGAAAGAAAGACGATTTATCTGTAAATTGCACTTATAGTGCAGAAAGGTAAAGTTCAATGCACCGTTGCACCGAAAAAAAGCGTATAACTCGCAATTTTTGCTTGGAATTTTGGCTTAGATGTCAATGTAGTTTTAAAAAGATAATTTAGAAAACAAAATTGAAGACTTTTGAACGCAGGATTTAACCTTTTAAAGATGGCTAGATGGCTGTGGCCATTTTAGGTTACATTAATCTTCTTTAGAAGAAGAGTTTTATAAAAGATATAAGTAAAGACTTAAAATTTTAATGAATAAATATTGGGATTTATTTTTAAATAACAATAGTTTATGGCTTAAAAATCATATCTAAAACTTTAACGAAGATCTGATGGTCAATTGTTTGACTATCCAGCTTCCTAATCCTGATATGCAGCATTCTCTCTTTGTTTCTACCTGCACCTTCTTGTTTTTTTTTATAAAGTCCTTAAAGAAATTTTACTTAGTCTTTAATAAAATGTTTTGTTATTCTTTATTCATAATATTTGATCATTGTCATGGTCAATTACGAACACTATAATATAAACACTTGCACGGGGCGTTAGAAATTTTGACTAGTATATATCGACATTCTGGCGCCGAATTCTATTAAGGCAAATTAAATGTAAAAAAAAACTTTACAGGGAAAATAAAAAATTATTTAAAAATCAAGTGTAATAGAATATTTGATTCATAAAACTTTGCATTTAAACTGTCACTATCTCTAGAAATCAAAAGCAAAATTAGAGAATTATCACCGGACATTTGTTATTTTCCGGTTAAAAATCAAATGCATCAATATATATTATGTATTATAATTATTTTTAGCAATGCACATCACAACAGCGATGACAACAACAACACTCCAAACGTCTGGTAAAGTTGACAACATATTTTTACTCCATTTCTTATAACATTAGCTAATTTTATCCCATAATGAAATGTGTAGTCATGATATTTTTGATATTTGGCCGTTTTGAATGCACTTAGAATTATAAATGAATACCCCTTTTATTGGCTTGTATTAAATCAGGTAAACCCTGTCCATTTTGTGACGCCAATATTAATTGTGTGTGGAATCAGACATGCGCAGATAGTGAGACGTGTATGGTGAGAGCTGTTTTGGAATCCGGCTTTCAGTTCTCTGTCCATTGTACTTTAGTAAGTAGCTTAGGATCTGAGTATATTCTTTTTGGGGCATGTGTGTGTCGGAGGAATTGGGGGTGGGATTGATCGATTATTCGAGAACCCCGATTGTGAATCAAAAAGCCATTTTTTAAACTTATCCCATTTGAAAATAAAGTCGGTAATTATATTAAATTAGATTTAAGACTTTAGCTGCAATTGCTATATCGGGTTATAAAACGAGTGATTTGACCCCTTAAAATGAAAGTATCGAATCGAAAAATAAAAATGCATCACTCCGCTAAACTTAATCTTAAATATTTTTACTATGTCATTCAAAACCATTTGTCTGTATGACATGCGACTTTATGTTTCAGACTTAAAGCTGACATGAATTCATAAATATGCATTATTTCCCTTTTATCTCTGACTACCGCCATATTAGTTGTCGATTTCTATTGTTCTGCTCATCGCTACACACCCACCATATAAGGCCGAGATCACTGTTCATGCTTCACTGCATTCAGGAATTTCATACACCCGAACACGTTACCTTGGACGAAGAGACTTGTAAAAACGCGTTTTGAACAAAAATAATATGACAAACACTGCACTGGCAAGATATATCCAATAAACGACGAAACAAGACAGGCTGAAATACAGGCGCAGATACTTCGAAAATTCCTCGATAATTGTAGACCGTTCTCCTGTGTATTACATCGCACATGCGCAAACCACACGCTGTGGCAGATCGAGCAATGTCAATTATCGCATGGATTTTAGAAACGGGGCGTTTTTGTAGGAACGGATGCTGACGTTATTACTTTTTTGGATTTACTATCATTTAGCTACTGTGTTGGATGTAGTGTCGCCGGGGTTTTCAAGAATATGCAGGCGTTATGCACTCTGTATGAACGACACACGTGTTCGATGTGCATGCGAAGTAAGGCGGCACTGTCTGTACAAAATAATACGGATACCTTGGACATCTATTCAAAGAATAAATAAATATTGCATTTCATTGACTGTTGTTTTCTTTATTCTTTATTACTACATTTTGCTACAATGTGTACTTCATGCATTTAGAAGTCCGTGCAACGTGAATGCCTCGGTCGGAAAGCAGCCGACCGTAACTTTCTCAACCGGTATATATACCCCAGTGGCAGTAGAACCAATATCCACGTAAGCCTGTAGAATTTATTACATATGATACAAAATATAAATATATGACCTTGAACACCTAAAATACGTATTCTTTGGTTTTTATCTGCTACCTTAGTCATGCATATGTTTAACTATGTTGTATACATACTTATAATTAGCCTTTTTACACTCAGTGTACTCGGCAAAAGACAAGCGGGTACAATATTCATATCATTCTGAAGCCATGATAATATAGTCTTAACATACTTGGGTGCTCCCGCTCTTACACGTAAATTGCATGTCTACCTTTATCAAATGCAAATTTTGGCACCTTACTACATAGTGAACTGCATAATATTTCCTAAACACAAATTTCCGTTCATTTCTTTTTTTAGTCGATCACCAAAATCAAATGTCCATTGGAGTTTAACTTACAAATATTATATAAGGAGAGCCAGGGGAGACATGCATTCTTCAAGATAATTCCTCAAACATTCTCTGTCATCACAGCAATAGACGTCCTCGGTTTTGACGAGTGGCTGAATTTATTGGCAGTCATTCTTCTATAACACACGGACAGACACACGTTCATAGACCAAGAAACAGTGGAAATGGTTGACGTTTGATTAGTAATGTTATCGCATAAGTTTCTATCAATTCCAGTGGGGGTTTCAAATTAAACTAACATGTTTTTTTCTAATGTAGACAATTAGGTGATTAAGAGCCATTCTCTGTAAGCATTTAAACTTTTTCGGCACGCATAGAAACGGATTTTGCCGAAAGTTTTCCAGAATGTAGACCTTATTAAACTATCTAAAATGCACATGCCAAATTGTCTATATACTGACCAGTTTCCATGGAAACTCGACCCAAACTTCATTTTTTATCAAAATAGGCCATTTTTAATGCAGTGTTATAAAAAAATGCGACAAGCTCAATGTTTAACAAGCAATGAATTAAAATTATCAATCCCTCATCTATCTAAAAATGTAAAAACATGATGGGGAAGCTATCCTTATTGTTGTGAAATAATAAGTTAAAAAATTATCACATTTTTGGAAAATGAATTTGCAATTTAGAACTCTTTTGTCCTGAGAGTTCAAAAAGAGAAGTGTTGAAACAGCATGTCAACAAAGTGGTTTTTTCCCCAAAAACTTGAAGATTTTATCCTTATTTTTGTTAAGACCCATAGATATTGTCACTACACAGCTAACATGAACCTCTATTGGTGTTTCTGAAATCCCATCCAATGCCTTATCATGTTAATGTAGTGTAGTTAGATTTAATGTATCTTCGTTACTTCAGGTATGTTATGCATATGAATTACTGAGAAAAATCATAAATTACAAATAAAAATACCAGTTATATTAATTACAATACCACTGGGACTTATTTAACATGCATGTGTTATTAATGTTTTTTTTTCAATCTAAAATATATGAGTTCTTTCCCCTTTCAGTACCTTCAATCCCTGCATAAAAACAAACAAGAAAATCAATACACACCAGAAAACCAAACAAATAATTAGTAAGCAAAAAACAAATGTGTGCAAAGAATTATAGCTATTACCATACATATTATGGTATTCTATTAATTAGTAATATGAACATTACCCCCTCCCTTACCACAAAAGCTTGGAAAATACACACAAAATCACATGTATATGTGTCATTTGAAAGTTTGAAAACTGATTGTTAAAACCAAACACTTTTCACATATGCTTATATGTACATGTATTCATTTTTAAAATACATGTATAACAACTGTTTGTTGCATGTACATTTATGTAGAATGCATTCATATATGTAGGGGATACAATCAACAGTCAGAGGTAGTTTCTAAATTTTTGAAGTAGCTAGAGAAGTTTGTTATTTTCTTATAAGTTTCCTGCTAGCTATTAAGAAAGTTGAAACATGTTACCAAACTAACTGTTATACTGTTTGAGGGGATTATTTTTCCAAGCATACTCACATCAATAAATAAAAATGTGTGTATAGGTAATGTATTGATAGGTATTGTTTTAAATCGGCTTGTGTTTACTGGTCTTTATGCCAGTAATGGTCATTGGGATATAGGAATAGGACTGTAAATATCAGATTCGCAGATCTTTTAACTTTTTATTTCTTAAAACAATTGAGTATAAATAATTTGCCATTAAACGCACTGATCTATAGGGGTGTCGGGAGTCAGGGTCACTTCCCCTGTTGTATTTAGAATTACAAATTTCATAAAGAGAACTAAAAAATCACAATGAATCCGGCCTACCCAGGAAAACACTTAAAATCATGTTTATTAAAATGTATTGTGGGGTTCATTGTATTATGATAGGAGTTACCTTAATTTACTATTATTATGTATTGAAGTTCACATACCTTAAGATTTATAATTATTATTAACTTTTGAAATCAGCATTAAATTTTATGACATTTGGGATAAGTAATGAATTTATAGCTTACTTGATGAAAGTAATATTTTTTTCTGCTGAGAAATTATATTTAATACATAACTCCTTTGCTGATTTCTTTATAAATGAGCCATTCTGATTCAGCCAAAACTGTTAATTGGTATGAAACAATGAAAGGAATGAAGTATTATGCATTAGAAATAAAAACATAACTTTAAATACAAACTTGCTATTTGGATGAACATGTTTAAAAATTCTCTGCATTGGTAAATTGCAGGAATTGTATTTTTGTAAATAATGCATGTAAATTATTAGTTATACAACATTATATCGGGTACTTGTATAATATAGATTGTGAAGTTTTAAAGAAGATCATTTGAAAATTCCTGATCCTTGATTACAGTTAAACAGGAAATATGGAATGAAATTAGCAGCCATGCAAATACTTTGATCTAAGGGGAATAGAGTGTTTCAAATACAGTTCTATTACAATGACTTATTTGGTATTAAAAAAGTATATCTGGTAACTGAAAAATAACCTTGTATGCTGAGTAACAGTTTCTAGATAAATCTTTAAGAATTCTTTAAACTTTTCTTCAAACTGCATGGTTATAAGCATATGGGTTCATCCATGAATTAAAAATTCAAGTTGTTTGAGTGAGTGAATTGGCATTTTAAGCAATGGAGAAATGGAAACTACAACAATTGGGATTCTGACCAGCATATTTATAATTAGAAGTACTTTTATTTTTATTTTACAGCTAAGAAAAATGCAAGCATTCATAAACATAGTATATACTTAATGAACACATGGATCATTACTTACAAGTACAATTGCATGAATATATTTTTACACACACACACACACACACACACATATATATATATATATTTTAAAAATTATCTTTTTCAGCATTCTCATCTTTATGCATTTTTTAAAATTCATTAAAGTTATAATAAAATAAAATATAGATGTATGATTTTATTAGTGCTGCAACAATTACCTGAGGAATTGAAAAAGAAGATGGCAAAGGATGTCATGATAATTTATATAAGAATACTATTTATAACTGGTATGAGTAATAATTATCATGACAATATATTACAATACCTTAATCATTAAACTATTTGAATGAAAATTTAACATCAAGGAAGAAGTCAACTGTTTTTTCCGCACTAAATGAATACATGTACATGTAGCATTATGATCTTTCTTACCATGTAATAAAATATTACCAAAGGAATCAGTTTTGCAAACAAGAGGCTTGAGGGCCTCATGGCTCACCTAATTAACTGTACCATAACTCTGATGAAATTAGAACACTGTATCTTGACAAGTTGGTAAAGTAATTCTTGTTTAGAAAAGATCTTTAAAATTTTCTGCGCATATTCTCATTTTAAACGTCAAATTTTTTTTTCTTCGAGAAGAACAATTTAAATTTTTTCTTTTTATTTCTATGTAAAAATTCACAGTTTAAATTTTTTCTTTTTATTTCTATGTAAAAATTCACCCCCTTTGATTGTGGGCTCACCCTACTCCTAGGAATCATACTTTGAACAAACTTGATTCTATGCTACCCTGGCAAGGATGCTTCTACACAACTTTCAGCTTTTCTGGCCAAATGATTTTTGAGAAGATTTTTAAAGAATGCCAAAGAATTTTTAATAATTATAAATAAGGGTCGTGCTCTGAATGTGACCTATACTATAGTGATCTGTTTGTCTGTACATTCATCCATCCAAACATCTGTCCATCTAATGAAGGTCATATCAGATTACTCTAAAAAAAATTCTAAGCATATACACCCTCCTTCAAGCTCTGTCTGGCTCACACTTTTCATAAACAGCACTTTTTATGTAAAAAGTGTGCAGTGACCTTGTCGAATTTCATTTTTTATTTTTATTGTAACGGATGTCACAGGTTCATTCAAGAATATAGTTTGACAGCCCACTGATATTTTCAGTATATCATTACTGAAAATATCAGTGGGTTGACAAAAAATATTCTTGAATTTCAATATCTGCGTCAAATATGGGTTTGAAGCAAGGGAAAGCTAGTTTAATTGATAAATGTATATTGGTGATTGAATTCGAACCAGATATACCCTGTTTGACGTTGTAACATGTACTTTGACTCGAATATTACATATATTTTTCACATGACGGATACTAATCCATTAAGTTTAACATAGATAAAGCTATGAAAATTAAATCATATATTTATATATTTCATACTTTGCTGCACAAAGTGAAATAGCTTTTTTAATAAAAAAAAATCGGTTATGTTTATTATAGATCCTATAGAAATGGCAATTCTATTTCAAATCAGAATTTATTAAATTTTAATTGAAATACATTAAAGGGGTCAAAGAAAGTGACTTTAAATTCGTATGCAATTTGTTTTTGAGGTGTTTGCCTCATATAAAAAGTTATAAAAAAGAAATTTCAAAGTGAGTTGGGCTTGCATCAGACGTGTATTTCATTACATTACTGATCATTTCCTGATTCTGATTGCTGTATCACAAAAAAAATGATCTGCACAGCAATCGACCGCCTAGAAAGACTGTATGATAAGTATATATACAACAACTCATACAATGTGAGAATAAGACGATTTATTATTTAAAATCTAAGGACCGTATAACTGAATATTGTCTGCAGGATGCAATATTTTGCTAAGTTTGGAGTATTTTTTTTTATAACCGCCTTCCCGAAACAACAAAATGCATAAATTGAGCGTCCTATTTTGCAAAAATATTTTTTTTACTTCCAAATTCGCACAATTTAAATTAATATTTTGTAAACAAATTGCTGAAACATGCACCCGCAAAAAATTTCATTCATACTGATTGTTAATATAAATGTGGTAAGAAAAAGACAACATACGAGTTATTAACAAATATGACATACATACTCTACATGAATAAACTTTTTTTCTTCACTTATAGTATAGCTCATTAAAACCATAAACTAAATACTTGGTTCTCATGCCACCCGCATCTGATTCAACAATGCGCATTGCTAAGTTTTTTGTGAGTTCTGGAAAAAATAATCTGGAATTTTACCGAGTTTTAGATTTTTAGTCAGTGAAACGTTTGACTTTAATAAGGATCAGAATTGCAACCATCGTGATTATCCGAACTAGATCATAACAAAAACTACAAATGGCCCCCAAGTTTAGCCATGAGACGGTGTGTTCAAATTGGAATCACGATAGCAATGATTTTAAGTAAGATACAAATTATAAGTATTGCTTAACACAAATGCATATTAAAGGATTTGTACAATACTTCTAAAAATTTAATAAATGCTTTCACCGAGGGTTCTTTCAATACTTCTATACTTTGACATTTTGAAAGTTTGCTACTTTAATTTGTTTTGTTGGGTTAATAAACCGATGACATATTATTTGTAAGGTAACTTTTAATGCACTAAAACATTGGTTTTTCCTCCAATATGGAAAACGCTGCTATATGTAAAAGAATAATCTCGCGTCCGTCGTTATGAAACAAAATATAACAGCACCCTGCGGCATTAGTTTTTTAATTAAATAGACCAGAGAACCAAGTTATTTATTTTTTATGGCCTAAAATAGCCCAAAAATATGAAACATTGAGAAATAAGCCTCTCATATTTGATCAAAATTTGCTTCTCATTCTCTCTACTAAACTGATGGAAATGCAATCAAAGTAATGGGGAACCTAAACTCTTAATCCCGGTTGGTTCATTAATCATTACCACCGTAAGAATGGGTTGATCAAACTAATAACTACAATACATAAGATAGATTATACTAACATTCATTAATTTTGAATGTTGAAATATATACAAGTACACACATTTTGCAATAGAGAATTGTACATCCTAATTATATCGTCATATACACAACTTTAAATTGCTTGAACCTTCTTTAAACAACCCTTAGTAAACCATTCCGTTCATGTCGCAAGCTTTGCAAAATTTGTTGTGAAAGCATAACAAATCTAATGAATGATAAATCCTTTACATGTATGTATGTATGTATGTATGTATATACTAAAATCTTATTTAGACAATCTATTGCTATATTAATCGTATTTTGAATCGTATCGACATCAACTAAAACGAGTCACTTACTGACTTTACCCCTATGCATGTACATGTACCCACATTCGTACTACATATACGTTTACAAAAACATATACTGGTATATATATATATATATATATATATATATATATATATATATATATATATATATATATATATATATATATATATATATATATATAAAAGCAAAAGTGTGAACAATTTATGAATGTATCATATATTATTCCCCGTAGATGGAAAGACTACTATGTATTATGTGTTCTGTAGAGGGGTCAACTATGGAGGAAAAGCTTATATGCAATACCGGTAATAAGTTCAAAGGAACTCCTTAAAATACCTTACAAATTATACATTTGATAAAAAATATAAAATATTTATTAAAAAATGTCGAACTAAGATTTTTATCAAACAATATTTTTTCTTACATAGCAATTTTACTGAGAAAATGGAAAAAAAATTGAAATCTTAATTATAGAGCTTAAAAACAAGCACTTATGTTGCATTTTTATTAATTACAAAACAACCAATCAAAAAATAATGCAACACCACCTTGTAAGATTCTTTAAAAACCACAGTCAATAACAAACATTGACGTCCTCAACCAAGAATGCGGAAGAACATGAGTTAGAATTGAAATGAAAATACAAAGTGTATAAATTTTATTCTTAAATATTGCAAAAACAAAAGTAGGTATACGAGATTTCTGTAAAAAATCTTATTAATCAGTTTTTGAATTCTATAAGCAAATTGTGTCGTATATGGTATACAATCATTTGTGCGACATTAACATTGTAACTCTTCCAATCATAATGAAACCCCCGCCAAGGTCTGAAATCACTAATCCAATCATGCTTCCTTTCGTTTACAAACTGGGATAGGGGAATTCCAAAGCTATTAATAGTACGGTCATTTGTGTTTTCTATCATGAGCCAGATACTGTAAGTGTAACACAACAGTGCATCAAAACTGTTAGTTTACCATGTCCTGTTTAACCACACGACTACTACTTGCAACATTTGTGTTATCATATATGTATATCTGTCTGTTCTTTTATGTATTTTTTCTTCTTTTTGAATTTTTCCATTCTCATCCTTAAATTTTTGCTGTCAATGCATCCTTTGTTTGAACATTTGATTTCACAATGTTATCTTGATCTTGTTTGTAGGGTAAGGAAAAAAAATAGGCCATGCCTGCTGTCCGATCCTATTTCAATTTGAAATAAAATATTGTTTAAACAAAAAAGGTCAACTCTTTATTTTTAAGGTGCCCGCTGTTTCTACGATGTATAGTTCAAAAGTTGTGTTTTTATGAAATGAATAACTTTCGGAGGCAAGAACTGCTCAAAGGAAACATCAGATAATTTTGTAATGAAAAGATTGAAGAATCCTTTAGGTAAAATTAAGGCATGAATAAATTTTCCAAGTCTTTATATCCAAGTCTCTATCATTCATGGTTTCCGAAAAGAAGCGATTTCAAGCATGTCACATAGGGCAATACTTTGTCAGTTCTGTGAATTATTAGTCAAAGGGTCGTTTGATGCCATTGAATAAGTTGCAAATTACGTCAAGAAAAAAATGTATCGAATATTAAAAAAGATTTACAGAGAAGTAGAGGAACACAATAAGAAAAAAACATAGGAATACCAAACGTCTTTCAGGCCTACTTCGTAAATACATAAAATGTAACATTTGACTGGTAAGTAAAATGTTAGCATGTCATTTATACCTTTAAAAGTAGACATAGACATACATGAATTGATATTTTTTTTTTTATTAAAGTTAGACAAATTTTGAAACTAAGAATTTTCCTAATGTTTTAAAAAACCGACCAAAACTCCTTAACACCACCGAGCTAGAATTCAAACAAAATCTTTGGCTTCTTCCATTATATAGGTATCGTTCTTCTTTTTAGAAGTGGGGAAGTGGCTCAAAAATTGTTTTTCGTAAATAAACAATACCTTTTTTTCTTTCATTCCGAATTCTAATTCTTGAATTTAATTCTGTAGCTGGACAGTTCTCAGTGACAAAAAGCATTGTTCTGTTCTCCTATGCCTAATTTGCATTAAAAATAAAATGTAAACCATCATATTTATTGCTTTTTACCTTTTGAAAACAGTTCTGGTCAGTTCCTCAAATCCTTAAATGGAGGACTTCATTTTTTATTCAAATTACATCATAATCTAAAATTATGTCCATATTATTCAACATCGATAGTATTCTGCAGCTGCTGTCTGCGAGAGGAAAGCATCTCTCCTTCTCATGAGGTCATCTCTTTCCCGTGTTAGCTTTTCTTTTGTAAACTTGACATTTCCTGTCTATAATTTTATTAAAAAGACATTTATTAACTTAAGTTTTGTTGCTGTCGTAATTCATTGCATTTTTGTCGCTAAGAACAAAACTTAAAAAATAAACAAGTCAGTATTGCAGTAAACGTTTATAATAAGATTTTTAAAAATAAGTATTTTAATGTACTTAAATACTCACTTGATCACTTTCAATTTTCTGTAATTTTTCATTTATTTCAGTGAGTTTCTTAAGGAAACCTTCGTTTGTTGTAACCTCTGTTGAAGCCTGCCGGTACCCTCTTGAATTTGGATTTGGATTCAGTTGTGATCTTGGATGTTTTCGAAGATGCATTTTATCCACATGCCTATTCTCAAGTGAAACGTCAAAGGCTTTAGGTCCTGACCATGTAAACCCCAGGAAAAAATAAACTGTTTTGTTATACAAGGTTCTATCAGTAATAGGAAGAGACGTGGGTATTGTCACAGGGTTGACATTGCCCTCTGAACTTTTTAAAGGCACCAAAACTTCCGTACCGCTTGGCTTTAGGGTTCCCTCTAGTCTATTTAATCGTCTTCTAATCGCAGGTTTCTGCCATATTGAATCACCTTTTCTAAGATATCGAGACCCATGCTCATCAATGAAGAGATCTTCATAATAGACAATTTCAGCAAATTGAACCCCATTGCCAAGATAAAAATAAGTTGTTTCTCTTTTGCGATGTGGGTTATTCTCGTCTTTTTGACGCGGATACTTTATGTTAAAAGCGTTTCTCCACTTTCCGATTGCCTCCTGTAATTGTTGAACTGGACAAATGTTTTTGGCGTATGCATTTTTATTTTCAGTTTGCCAGTGAAATAAAACAAAGAACAAGAAAGATTCTAAATAGATATGGGAATTGTGTAGTTTGTTTGACATCTCATATGCATGTTTCGTCCATGTAAGAAGTTCTAAAAATTCTTGTCCTTGTCCTTGTGTATTAAGGCATCTTGCAACACGCGCACTTATCAATGTGATTAAATCCGGCAGAGTAAGATGATGTGGCAAAAGATTTTCTTGAATCAAACTTTCTATTGTAAGTAGTGTCTTCTTTCCATCTTCAACTCTAAGATCAATCATGGTTTTCAGGTCTCTTCCACTTAATTTCAAAACTCTTCGTCTAATATGATCTGCGGTTTCTTCGCCTGAATGTAAAACTGGTAAGTCAATTGACTCCTCTCCGAAGTATTTGTCTAAATTTTCTTTCAGGTCAAAAAGAAGTTTTCGCTGATCCGGATTGTTTGAAAGGAAATCACTGTACACCCCCCACTTTAGTTGGGAGTTCTTCTCGCTGATGAATCTCATGATACAGTTTGTCCTTTCATTAAAAGTTTTAATGAACTTAATTTTTTCTGGATCTAAAAACTCAAACGAGGGTGGGACAAACTTAGGTTCGACCAAAAATCTTCTCAGTGTGGCTATATTATTTGTATCTGGAAAGAAACTGAGAAGATCAAGAAATGTTACGATTGTTGCAACTTCTGCAAAGTATCCGTTGTCATTATTTTTCGACTGATGCTCCTTTTCACAAGTAGTTTGTTCAAATCTAAATTTGTCGATTGCCTTAGATGTTAAACACAAAGCTGTGCTCACCTGGTCTTCAGTTAAAATGTCATTGCTTTTGGAACATTCCATGTACATTTCTTTTAGCTGTGTCTTAAACACTTGTCCATATGTGTCCCACAGAAATGAATTATCTGGTACCATCCCTGTTGCAATATTTGCAAATTCTTCTGCCTTTTCCCAATTTTTGTAATTGTAGTATAGACGAGAAACTTGTTGTGCTACCATTGGATCCTTTAGCAATTCAAAACCAAACATCAAAACCTCACCAGCCTTGTCCGAGTCCTCATGCTGCAAAATATCCGTTATTAACGGCGAAAATTTTTCTCTCTTGTTGTCTCCAAGTATCTGACGTTTTTTTAATATGTCTTTCACAATCTTTTGTAAAACCTCTACTGATTTGTTGTAGCTGTTAAACATTGGCGATTTCAGAAATTCAATCATAATATCACTAGTTGTCATATTCAACTTTCCTTGCAGATATTTCAAAATTTCCTTTGCAAAAAGTTGGTTAATAATGCAAAGACCTTTAAGTTGAGCACTGAATTGTACCCTTGCACCTCTATTAATAAGAACAAGAAGTGACTGCGTAAGATTGACTTCCCATCCTCGTTTTCTTACACGCCTTTGAGGAGAATGAATTCCAAAAGAATAGACCTTAGTTGATTCCTTTAGTGAATCTATCGGATGTTTTCTATCTGTCATCAACACGTCAAAGGCACTGATGGGCACTGACTGAAAATCTATATCAAAACTGTTCATGAGCGAAAGATACCGCAGCAAGGACATTTCTTTTTCATCTTCAATATTGTCAACAAATTGTTGAATAACTTCTTGTCTGTATTTTTCATTGAAGTTTTCTTTCAACAAGTTGAAAGATAACAACAGACGAGGGTCTACACCGTTTTCATTCATATGTTGATTTTTGAGAAATTCGCCTTTCTTCTGAAACCAATCAAGTTCTACATTTTCAAGTTCGTGTCGGAGCTGAACTGATCTTTCAGGAATAGAAAGCGATAAGTTTGGTCTCCTTACACAGAGTAATAACACGCAAAATACTTGGCATTGATCTTCAAGCCTTCGGGACGCAATTTTAGCCCTATTTTCCAGTTGAGAACAAAGAGTGAACAGTTTGTCTTCGTCGCCATTGTCTATGAGAACAATTGGGGGTTTGGGGGTATCTTGTTCATTAAAAGTTCTCAGCCTATTTATTTGCTCACAAGTGAAGTTTGAAATGCGTTTAACAACAGCACATCTATACTCTTTTCTTGATTCCCATAAAATTTGCTTTGCCGATGTTGTTCCCCCTGCGCCAGGTTGATGATAAAGAGTCACAATGCTTACTTTTCCTTGGTCTTCATTATTAGATTTTGAGCATGCAAGTTTTACCATTTCAAGCAATCTTGTATGAATACACCGTTTTAAGACATGGTCCTCTTTAAACCATAAATTCCACCACGTAACACTTGCCCCTTTGAAAAACTCAGCTTCCACACTTTTTCTATGGTTCATCCTTGTAGTTTTATCTTTCATGACATCTAAATCATTTTCACATTCGTTGACACACAAAATTTCTAAATCAAAAAGTTCACTTTTGAGCTTTTCTTTTAAATTGCATGGCACTCCATTCGCTGTTGGAATAAGAGACCCGTTTAGTTGCGTTGCCCCAACTACCGCTTTGATCATCAAGTTGACTTGACTCCATGGTATACCAATAACACATCGGTAATCAAGTGTCTTTTTGTCCACGCATTGACGATGAACGAGTTCTTTCTTCCAATGATTGGCAATTTCTTCGTTTTCTGCCAACATCATCCAATGATTTTGGAACTTTGAAATAACTTCTTCTGCTGCATCCAATAAAACCTCATAATTCTTGGAAAGGAGCATGAAAATAACAACTGCCCTCTGATGTGGAATTTCAGAGCTATAAAATCTTACAGCTTCTTTAAAGCCTTCAATCCTCTGTTGCTTCCATTGAAATCGAGATAATGGTTCTTTCATGGTAGGGACATGGCCATTACAAAATATCCATGGCTTAGTTGGTGTCTCTTTCAAATCATCAAGCAGATTTATGTAACTGTCTTTTTTATGTACGTGTTCCTCACTTGATTTGTCAAACGAATCTGTTGTTAGGACCTTGAGACATTGTTCCTGGTCATTTTCTACAAACTGATACATTCCAATCTCTTTGCTGCAAGAATCAAAATCAAATACAACCTCCGGATCAATATCAGTTAGGAATTGAAAATTCTCTGACACAAACTCATCATCTACATTATCTTCCAAAGGGCTTAACAGCAGTACTGGATGTACTTCTTCCTTCATAGTTTCAAATCCAGCCGAAAATAAGTCAAGGAACTTTTGCTGAAGATTTTCATTTAGTCTTTTATCCATAGGATTTTCTTCCTGTTTTTTTCTTTCCTGGCTAATTTTCGATTTGATCGCCATGTAGTTTCGAGATTCTTCATCATTTACGAAATTTGGTTCATTTGAACATTTATTTAGTCTATAGAGCATCAATTGTTTCTTACTGTAATCGCCGGATTTTTTACGAGTGAAAAACACATTTTCTTCGGTAAAAAGTGATGACGGCTTTACATCGATTTCAACAACATAAAGATGTCCCTTTGAATCCCTCGAGCCAATAACTGGGATAAATTGTGGTTGACAGACACATTTGCAAACACTTTCATAATCGTCGTCATAAAATGTAGATTGTAATGCTGAGTAAAATCTTCTGACTATGCGTCTTTTTTCTATGGTTATCCCAACAATAGTCCCTTGAGTTCTGTTTTCAGAAGCAATCTGAGAAATTCCGAAATGAATTGTTCCATTTCTACGTTCATTTAAACATGCTGCAATAAAAGGCATAGCAATATTTGCGATCCAATCGGGAATGCTTTGTATATCCATTTCTTCGTAGACAAACTTATGAATCGGCTGTAAAAGACTCGACAGGTCGGTTCTATCGCAAATTAATGCTGAATCAAGTCTGTAATAAGATGATTCTCTCATAGTACATCCAAACTTTCTAAATGTTTCCCTAAATTTTTCTGAAAATGAATCATCTCTTTCTTCAGAAGTTGGGCAGCCATCATCAAATATTATGTCTCCAGCATCCTCTTTTTCTTTTAATTCATTTCGAATAGACACGATTTCTTTTATCTCGACAAACTTCAAAGAGGGATAAATATCTCCAATTTCCTCCATACTTAGATTCATGAAGATCTCCTTTGTTACTTTTTTCTTTATAAGTACGTCGACCAAAGAAAAATCTAATTTTCGGTCAATGAAATACTGTTTTAAAACGGAATTGAAAGTTTTATTTGTCATTCCTAATTCCATTTGAGGCCGACAAGAGTCTTCTGAAATAAGAATAAAAGTATTTGTCGTTTAAATTGTTTACAGATGTTTGTTGGTTGTATATGTTATATGTATATGAAAGATATAATGCCTATCATGACTTTATACCATACATTTTTACATGCAGATTAAACCAAATCAAGTATTTAAAAAAAGCGTTGTATTCCAACTTGGGTAAAAAAAAACCCGTTCAGATTAGTTTAGAACGTTAAAAGATCAGACCAACACTATTTAAGCATTTTACAACTCAGACAAAGTCAAATCTCTTTGGATAGTAAACGTACTATAATACTATGCCATAATTCGTATACAAAAATTTTTTTTTGATAAAAACAAAAACAAGCAATTCCTGGATACATATTATTATCATACATTGCAGAGGTAAGATAGGGAATCGCCATTTAAATAATTTTTTTTTATTTTAAACATCTAATGAAAATTTAAACGCAATGATAACTTACCTTCAGCACATTGATGATCCATATTTTCACTTTTCCTTTTTAAACAATGATAAATTGGATCATTTGTACCCCTAGATAACAAAGATAAGACTGCTAGATAACAAAACATGAAACAGTAATTTGTATTTTCAACAAAAAATGTTCTATCAGATGAACTTTTCGAATA
Organism: Magallana gigas; assembly: GCF_963853765.1. Classification (NCBI taxonomy): domain Eukaryota; kingdom Metazoa; phylum Mollusca; class Bivalvia; order Ostreida; family Ostreidae; genus Magallana; species Magallana gigas. Next base: position 52,659,955 of record NC_088854.1, on the reverse strand, counting down.
ATGCTTTATACAAATCAACAAAATACTCAAAGGTTACTTGATCGAATCTTAATTTAATCATTAAACGATTCTCTAGATTAAAACTATTCCTATAAATTTTAAGATAAAATTTTTGACGTGTGTTCCTTAATAGTCATTAGATTGATTTACCATGTTACCATGTTGATTTGGAATGCATGTTTATTTCATTTGATGTTAAGTCATTTTGTGCTTAGTGATTGCTGAATTTCCTTTCCATAAAATGAAAACATGCGGCCAAAATAGACAAATTGTATTCAAAAGTACTACTTTTGCTGATATGTATGACAGTCAATAAATGCAGTTTTGATATGAAGACGCTGAAGTTAAGCGGATTGAATCCGTTTGGCACCAATCTCCAACTTACTGAATTTCTTGTTTTTCTTTTGACAAAAGTTGAAGACTTTAAAGGGGAAGGAGACTAAAATATATAGTGGAATAAATCAATCAATTATCAGATACTATAATTATAAATCGTATTTATTTTCATTTATAACTCCGGAACAATGAATAAATAGAGAAAACCGATCGCATTATTTAAATTTCAACTTTAACCTTTGACGTCACACCATCTATTCCGTTTAGTTTTATCAAGTGAACATAGCTTCAGTATCAAATCTTAGTATTTGCTCTAAATGACGAGTTCTGGAAAAATTGAAACAATATCGATTTGAGACCGTTCGTTTTACCTTTGACTTTCCACTAAATTACAAACTTCAAACGAAGCAGGTTCATTGAAATCTAAAACGTAAGTTAGAGTCGGAGCAATCTTCGCGTAGTTGTGGAAATTATCAACTGATGCCAAGTATCGTAGAAAATGTGTGCCCTCGTTATTTCGACACGGTAATTTCGACTTAAGAGAATGCATCTTAAACATCCCAATTACAATATACTTTTTCAGTTAGCGAAGAACTCGACTTTGAATAAAAATTAACTCGAGTTTATTTTCAACTTTGAATGATAGCAGCTGTGATTCATTTAATAAAAATGCATATATTTATGCATATATGTAGTTATTCTTTAGATTGACGTGTGAACTTAAACATTATTAATTTTCTTCAGTCGATTACTCGAGAAACAGAGAGGCACAAATTAGCGTTTTATTCAGAGCATTGTGTACATTGTATATGTAAACCAAACCGGAATAGATGAGTTGAAAAATTCATATTTTATGGTTTTTAATACAAAAGAGTTCTACATCATGTCAGCCTTCAGTACATACAATTTCCCTAACTTTAAACGTGCCTTAAAGCTTATAGTTTGTAAAGCTATTAGTTTATTTTCAAACATCATGACACATTGTGATTATTTAAACCAATTTATTTTATAGGTTAAATATGATTTTTACTTTCCTTCCCCTTTAAATGGTTAAGGATTAAAGACATGTTGAAGATGTTTTTACTTATATATGCGCTTTGTGTCTCAGATATGACATACCATATATCTTTTCTATTGTTTCCACCTTTTAAGAACAAGTACAGGTCTTCAAAATTGATAGAGTAGAATTTTGTGAATAGTTAATTAAAGGCCGGGGTCGACCTAGATTTTCTGCCACCTGGTAGACAATTAAGCCATAAATGCAAACCTCCATCACCGTCGGTGATGCTGATAATAGTAAACATTGCATGCGACTCAGTCCACTTTGTTTATACACTGGGGAACACCAAATGTATTAAAAGGGGCTGTATAAAATTTTATAAAGAGGGATTTTGATAACGGTTTTAATTTTACCTATGTTGTAACATATATTTAGAATAGAATTGTCACAAGGCATTATATATAGATATAAATTTTCAATTTACACAGACATCAATCTGCACTTGACAGTCTTAAATGCACAATCTGCCATATGTTACGGATGCTCAAGGAGATTAAGGTTTTTAGAGCAGGTTAAGTTCTTGGAGCAGGTGTCATTTGATGGCCATACTTGTATATAAGTTATTGCTTCTCATTTCGTAACCAAACTTTAATTAGATGGTGCGTCTTATTATACCGATGCACTCCACATGCTTTAATGCTATGTATGAGGTATAGGTATTAGATGCTGGACAAGGTTAAGGTTTTTGGAGCTGGTTAAAATTATTGAGGCAGGCACCCTTAGTAGTTATTGGTTCAATTTTTACCAAATCTAGATAGATCGTGCACCTTGTGATACTGATGCACTCCACAGGCTTGGGTGCTGAAGTTCTGGATGCTTGATGAGGTTAAGGATTTTTGAGTGTGTCATCTGTTTATGTAAATTACTGTACTTACTTATTTAAATTTGCATGCTTGATTTAATTATATATATTAACCACAAGGGTAGCTTCAGATACGGAGAGTGATCTTGATTATCTGGATGCTTAGGCAGGTTTAATATTATAAAACAACCCAAACTGTGTTACGGTCTGGGGGCTGGTTACAAAATGAAGAAAAATTTGTTTATGCCTTCTTCAGGCATTTAGACTTAATATAACTTTACAGTGTGTTAACAGATTAAGCTTCAGATATCTAATTTGATATTGATTATATTGATACTGGAGCAGGTGAAAGTTTAAAAAGAAGTTAAATGTAGGTTAGAATGTTGAAAGAAATATTTTCCTTACTAATTTCATGGTTCACGTAACTTTAGATTTGAAACATAAGGCTAGCTACAGATACGGAGCCTGATCGGCATAATCAAGGATGCTAAACAATGGGCCAATTGGCCTTAACGGTCACCTGAGTAGCATATATCCCATACACAAACTTGTCATGGAGTCTCATATATGCATCTAGTTAATTAGGTTTCATACTGTAGTAGAAAAAAATTTAAATTTGTAATGACGACCACATTTCAAAAAGAACTGTGAAACCTATAATTTTGGTGAAAAACTAAAAGATTTGGTCTACAAAATCATGAATTCAGTTTTCCTTTCAGGTGTGTGAGAGTAAAGAAGATAATTTTTTAACGTTATATGCATTTACATCCATTTTGGCCCTGCCCTAGAGTCAAAATCCATACCCCAGGGGACATGAAAATTGAAATTTCAGTAGAGGACTTCCTGGTAAACATAAATATTAGTCATTTTTTTATACAGATGTGTGAGAAAAGAGAAGATTTTTAAACATTATATGCATTAACACTATATTGCCATATAGCCCCCCCCCCCTCATGTCCTGAACCCCTGACCCAGGGGCCATGAATTTCACAATTTAGGTAAAGGAGACTGTGGATATCATAACCATGTATTCAGGTTTTTGCCCACATGTGTGGTAGTAGAGAAAAATATTTTTTAAGATTTAAAACATTTTTACTAAATGGCCATATTGGCCCCACCCTAGAGCCTGAACCCTTGACTGATGGGTCATGATTTTCACAATTTAGGTAGAGGGCTTCATGGACATATCATAATCATGCATTTAGTTTTTTTAACAAGTGAAAAGCTGTCAATGTGACAGCAAACCGGGTTTTCTTTTATGTAAACTGTATCCATAATCCATGTCAACCCTTATCCAGTGAAATGGAGTACCCTACATGTATATGCAACATTTTGCCAAAAAATGACTAAGTTCAAAAGATGGTATTTTTTCGATAAATTATCGGAAATCAAAATCCTAGCAATATGCACACCTCTGATATATGTACAATTGATCTGCAAAAGAACAACTTCCTATCTTGAGAACTGTAAGAGGAGTTATCCGTACAATGAGGGTTCCCTTTATGCAATATTTTGCCAAAAAATGACTAAGTTCAAAAGCTGGTATTTTTTTCATAAATTATCGGAAATCAAAATCCTAGCAATGTGCACACCTCTGATATATGTACAATTGATCTGCAAAAGAACAACTTCCTATCTTGAAAACTGTAGGAGGAGTTATCCGTACAATGAGGGTACCCTTTTGGCAGCCGTCCGCCCGCCATTTTCACCATTTTAATAACCGGATTTTTCCGTTGGAAAACCCGGCTAAAAATATATATGGTAGTAGAGAAAAAGATTTTCTAAGATTTAATACATTTTCACTATATGGCCATATTGGCCCCACCCTACACAGGTAAAATTGCAACATATGTTTCGAGTAACATATGTTGAACATACGTTGAACATATGTTGAACATATGAATTTTTCAAAGTATGTTGAACATATGTTTGAAATATATTGTTAACATATGTTTGAAAAATACGTTAAACATATTACAGACTCAAAACATATGTTGAACATATATTTGTGGTATTCATATGTTCAACGTATGTTTAACATATTTTGAACATATGTTTGTTTAAAACATATGATCAGCATATGTTTTCAATTTGCGTTATGTTGATTAAACATGTTTGTTGGCTTAAATTTTTAGATATGTAGTAATGAATGCGTGTATAAACAAATTATATAATCAACATTAGCCATGCATTTTTTTCATATGAAGTGTTTCGTTAACAAATCCGGATTTAAGCTTGAATCGGTTTTAAATTTAGTGTTCATAAACATACGTCAGATTTTACGTCACGGAGGCAGAAGATCAATCTGCAGGATGGATTTAAACTTGTACTTATAAGGTAAGAATGCGTTTTTATTTACCTATTTAAAATTATATAGTGGCAATGAGTCAATCTACGGGCTGTAGTTGTGTTCTTCTAGAAAATTCGAATTGAAAAACCATACTGTATAAAATAATGTAATGTCAACAACTGCAACCGACGGTCATCATTGTTGTTAAACTTTTTAAAAACCAGCTCTATAATTGAACCTCTGAGGCTGTTGAAATTGTTATAAAAATACAGTGAATAAATCATACAGTAATTACCATGTCTACGAATGACAGAATGTAGAATATCTCAGAAAAGGTTAGGTCTGTAAATTTCTTCACACAAAGCTACAACTCAACAGCTTACTGTCTATAGTTTATTTAGACCTTACAAGTTTAATGGTAAACAAGCATAAAAATGTAGATTTGAAAAATATATTAAGATCAGACGCATTTAAAAACTTGGAAAGTGAAAGTAGCCCCCAAAACTAGAGCAAAGCTCATTGCAAAGCAACGAGTATGTCTTATATTGCTGTTTTAAATCAGTTATTAATGGAAATAGTCTTTACAATCCCACAGGGAAATTCCTAATGAATTATTTTGTGTCAACACAAATTGTACAATGATTTATATCTTTTCATTGAAATATTTATATCAATTCAATTTATTTTTCTTTTTAAAAAATCTTTATCAATATTTATAGTGTAATTTTTATTACATGCAAATTGAAAAAAAGTGTTTTTATTTTAGGAATGCAGTGACTAGTGGACACATCACAGATGGCATCAAATAACACAGTGTCAGAGATTATGAACAAGTCAGTACATAATTACAAAAATTTCTTACATTTCTTCAAAACTGCAGCATGATGTTTATTTTTTAAACATGTAATATTATTGTAGGAAAGTTAATTAGGTTCAATGAATATCAAATAATGAGTAACACTGTTTGACAGAGTATTATAATTTGTAGCAAATGGATGTAGTAGTGCAGAGGTTTGTAAGATTTCTTGGATGCAGTCTGAAGACAATGAATAAATGAAAGATCCAGGATCCAGATATTCGTCCTGAGCTCAAAGATATCTGCACTACATTTTCTATACAAGTTATGGTAATTATATTTAAACATGGCTCTGACTGTATGATTGATGCTAATTATAAAATTTTCTTAGTTCTAATGATTTTTTGTAAGATTTTAAAATCTCACTTTGTAAACATAACACAAATATATTAATGGTTTTCCACTTCTTAATTTGCAAAATTTTAAAAGGTCTGATTGTGGTTACTTGCATTTGTATTAATATTTTAGACAGAAGTTTAGACTTGACTTGTGAAATGATAAACAGCACATCGAAAAAGAAGTTGGACAAAAAGTGGGATTAATGCAGGTATATAGTTATTAATTTCTCTCTCTCTCCTCTGTCTCTCTCTCTCTCTCTCTCTCTCTCTCTCTCTCTCCAGAACTTACAATGATGTTAGATTTCAACAAAATTTACTTAAGGAATAGAATGAAAAAACTTAAATCATGTTGTATTTGCAACTTGATCTTGATACTCTTCAAACTTTTATTTTAATAATGGAACAACATAGGCATTTATAAACTTATAAACCATCTTAAAAAGTGTTACATTCTCTGTTTCTTTTTCAGAAACTATTAAAGCTGCAGTGAGTGAGAACCATTCACAGGAGAATAACAAACTTGTCTATATGATATTTGCAACAATAAAAATGATATGTATTTTTATCTCTGTTTTTTTTTCATCAGATAGCTGGAGCTGCAAAATTAATGCAATTTTTAAAAGACTCAGTGTTGTAAAAACAGGATAATCAGTTGAAGAGGGTAATTCAGAAAGAAAATTTGTACCAACAATGAATTCAAAAATAAAAAAAAATATTTAACGGCATATTTTCAAATATGCATGACATATGTGATACATGTTGTGTAAATAATCCCAAAAGATAAAGAAAATGAGTAAACACAAAAATGAAATTAACATATGTTCAACATATGTCTAACATATATTTATAAACATATGGTAACCATATGGTTATCAAAAACATATGTTTAATATATGTTAAACATATGATGAACATATGTTTATGAACATATGTTTAACATATGGTGCTCGTTTTTTATGGCGAACATATGTTTCAGAACATATGTTCAACATATGTTAAACATATGTTGAACATATGTTGCAATTTTACCTGTGTAACTGTATTTGTCTGTCCGCCTGTGTGTCTGTCTCTCGTAGCAAATTTCATCAGAGTTTTCTTAGCGCAGATGCTTCATATTTTAACTCATTCTTTTTTAGGCGTGTTATATAGTGGGATCTATTTTTGTACCAATCAAATTCCATGTCAACTTCCACTTATATGTCGACTTTGTTTAATTCTAGATTATATTTCTTATCAAATTTGTATCACAGATATCTCAGCAACTATCAATCGCAACTGCTTGAAATTTTAACACTTTTTGAGGCATTCCACATGGTGGGATTCATTTTTGAGGACTTTGTTTATTTATAGCCTTAATTTGTAAACAAATTTACGACACAGATTTTTAGAAACTTTTTTTTTAAGATGCATGAAATTTTAACAGATTCTTTGTCAAGGCATGGAATGGATTTAGTTTTTAACTAATTTCATGTCAACTTAATTAAGCTTCATGTTAAATGTTGACTTTGCTTATTTTGTAAATTCACATCAGCATGGGGGTATCTCTAGTGAGCTTTGTCTCACAGATATCTTATTTTGTATGATATGATATTGCATAATTTTAAGAAATAAACTTTTCTATGATGTTATTATAGTTACATGTTTTATAGTTGACCTAATATGGTTTATACATATTCAGTTAATTCCAAATCTATTTGAATAAATGTATGAAATAAAATTAGGGATGCGGGGGGGGGGGGGGGTGACCACTCTCCCCATTAGTTTTTTATTCTTCAAATCAGTCTTTTGTCTGAAATTCTCATTTGGGACAGTGATAAAAATTGTAGTAAAATTTGACCTAAAGAACACAATTTAGAGATATGACGTCCTAAATACCCACTCACTGGTTTAAAAAAAATCATTGGTATCGATCATTTTCCACTTGGCCGATTCGGAAACAGAAAGAATTAAGGCCATGTTCATTTATATATCATCCCATACAGTTTAGATTTTTCACCCCTTAGCTAAATTTCGAGCAATGCAGTTTGGTTTTTTATTCAATTTTAAAGTATAGTGTAAAGTATTATTTACCGCGCTTGCATGGGATATCATCTAGTATATCATATGTATAAGATACTTTAACAGTACCCATGCACCTGTACCCATACTATTGAATTTATATTCGTGGGGGACCAATTTTCGATGATTGCCAAGGTTCTTTGAGATGTTGTTTTACTTGTAAATCAGGATAGTGTATTTGAAATTCGTTGGGAGTGTTTATTCGATGGTGAGGGCTACACACGAAATCGACCATAATTGAACTTTCACTAATTCTAAAAACTCTTTAGTACTCAATTGAATCAGACTAATTTGACTTTTATTATTAGTTACCTGTTGCCTTTTTTTTTTCTTTTCTTGGGTTTAGCAGTTGGGAAAAGTTTCTTAAGTAATGCTTCAATGAGAAGCACATTTTTATCCTTCCAGTGTTTTCCTGCTGTCAATAATCCGAATTCAACTTCTTTTACAATTTCTTGCATCGGTACGCTATAACCGCCGCTGGATGTTTCGTATGTGTCTGCAAGTATGTCATGGACTTGGTTTTCCACTTCTTGTTGAGCTAAACAGTAAATGCAAAAATAAAAATATATTTCAGAACACTTGCCAAAAAAAGAGTTTTTATAATCAATGATGTTTTTGGGAATTTCATTTGGGAATTAACGTATCTAGCATTGCAAAAAATACACAAAGGTCAACCAGTCCATTCTCTCATTACAGCTTTTGATCAATCACAAGTCATCGGCTCTCGGGCTAATAAAAAGCGATCTTGGGCTAATATAGGATGCGGTGCAAGAGTCGTAAGTAATTTTAAACGACTGAATATTTGGGAACCGTCTTAGAAGTACAATGTAGTTATTGATTAGGGAAGTATCAATCATAAGCAATTCTTCAAAATTCTTTAATCGTTCATATTCTTAATTCTAATATTCAAAGTCTTTATCTGATAAGAAATATCATTATTAAGATCTTCCATTTCCGAACAGAAGACCTTACTATTATTCTGAAAATTTTTCAGATTTCTTTATATTTTGTTTTCTTCTAGACGTCAACTTTGATCCTTTATATCTAGCTTGTTTGGTCACCTACTGTATTTATTTTTAAATTTTCAGGTCGGATAACATGCCGCGTGATGTTTTCGTTTCATATTTTACTTGATGAAAATGATAATGTTTAGGATTTATCGTCATTCTAAAGATTAACAACAGCTGCTATCATTCAAAGTTGAAAATGACCTCGAGTAAATTTTTATTCCATCTCGAGTTCTTCGCTAAATGAAAAAGAGTGTTATAATTGCAATAGGGATGTTTAAGATGCATTCTCTTAAGTCGAAATTACCGTGTCGAAATTACCGTGTCGGAACACATTTTCTACGATACTTTGCATCAGTTGATAATTTCCACAACTACGCGAAGATTGCTCCGACACTAACTTATGTTTTAGATTTCAATGAACCTGCTTCGTTTGTAGTCTCGTTCAACCAGACGCTCGGCTGTCTCCGTAAAACTCCGACGAGAAGATCTCTGCTTGTCGGAGTTTTACGGAGACAGCCGAGCGTCTGGTTGAACGAGACTACTTCGTTTGAAGTTTGTAATTTAGTGAAAAGTCAAAGGTAAAGAACGGTCTCAAAACGATATTGTGTTAATTTTATCAGAACTCGTCATTTAGAGCAAATATCATGATTTGATACTGAAGCTATGTTCACTTGATAAAACAAACCGGAATTTTCAAAGGCAGCTCCCATGGCGGCGGGAAATTTAAATTAAACGGTCGGTTTTCCAGATTTATTCATTGTACCGGGGTTTTAAATGAAAATAAATACGATTTACAATTATATTAGATGATAATTAATTGATCTATTGTACAATAAATTTTTAATTTCCTTCCCCTTTAAAATAGCTCATTAGCTCATTTCATAAATCGGAACACTTTTTACCCCCCCCCCCCCCACGTGAAACAGAAATTCCTTTTTAAGGGTTTAATAAAAATTGTTATTCAGCATATTCATACCAAAGGGTTTGTTGTTTCACCGGGGGAGGGGACATATGTCTACAGACTAAAATAAATTCCATAAAAAGCATTTTGCTTTGTAACGTTTCAAAATATAGCTAACAAATATGAATTAAAATAAACATTTACTTTAATATCTAACGCATACATGTGATTATTTTAAAGTTTATATGCACAATATGCTAAATAATAGTTTTCTCACTCATACAAACCGATTTCAATGCAGAAATTTGTAGACCCCCCATAACCAAACCTTTCGTTTAAAATTTATAATTATTTATAATAATTATTTGACTACAAATCTTATTTTGGTATTATAAATCGATCAGGAATTGATTATACTTTATAGTAGATAACTTTGTTTCTGAATATCTGACAGAAATTCCGAAAGATTCGGATTGAAAATGTAGGCGGGGAACGGGTGTTTGCGTTTGAAGTTCTTTGAACGAATACGGTATTGATTTCGATAGATCTAGAACGCTTTCTTTTACAGTATTACAAAATACCAATTTAAGATGAAGACAATATCATAATTGCTAAGATGATTTCTAAAATGTAAACTTACTATTCGTCAATATAATTAGTTGAATCCAAAGCCGTTAATTTTTAGTTACGGTTATTTGAGATATGAATTATGACTCGCACCGCGTTTGGCGTTTCTAACTATTCGCAAAACATCAACAAAGTAAAATATCAAACTGCCTTCATCAGCAACTTATAAACTGTGTTGTACATACAAAATTTTAAAAAGGTAATTAAAATAAATTGTGATTTATAAATGTACTCAATATCCACCGGGAAGAAATGTTTATCAATATCGCTGTAGCCTAAGCAATCGAAGGAAATTAACAAAATGTATATGGACAGATTGACAAATTAACAGCAGTTCAGGCCTGCACTGTGTGTGGCAATACAAATAAACAGTTCAAGCGTTGAATTTTTAAAAGTTTTTGTGTAAATGCAAAGCTGCGAGGCTATAAAGTCAAACAATGTGTATGGTGAGTGTTTTAATCGGCTGTTCAAAGTGTGAGCGTGAAAATTTATTAAGACACATATCTTGCATCTTATTTAGGCGAATGAAATCGTCCAGCAGTTAGAGAAAATTTGGCTTCTGAAACAAAACTCCCTGGCATTTTAGTTCTTCATGTTAACTGTTCAAACTGTATGTCAAACTTATGGTTTTGTTTACTAAAAATAATTCAACATCAATTATTGATTAACAATGTACATCCATCCACACTAGTACAGTCTTGTTGCGATGACACCCCCCCCCCCCCCCGACCGTGATACATGTATATATTTTATTAAAACAGAATTACACACGTACTTTCATGTGGCAGAAGACAAGCTGGAACTCGATGTTAACTATCAGTTACCGATATAATTGCTTTGGAAATGTTTTTCTCCTTTAGTAAGTAGTAACTGATGATTGTGAAAACCATAGAGTAATGCGCATAAAAACACATATTTCTTCTTTCTTCGAATTTTTGTCTAGTATGATACTAAGAAAATATGCTAAACTTAATATGGGAAATTACTCATTATCTTTAACCCCTATTCAATTAACAAAACAAGCCAACAAGCAGAATTGATCCCGTTAAATATTACAAAAAATAAACCTCCAAAACATACTACACACACAACGTAGCTTTTTTTTTTATCTTTGTCATCGTTGTAGATTCATATTTTTTACTTATATCATCATTAGAATATATTTACGGCATTTTGTAAATTATTCAATTAATGCTGAAACTTCAAAACGTGCATGTATATATACGCCAGACTTATGCACATTCAGTCTTGCCTGGCAACTTGTTGTAACTATATGGTTTTTTTTAGCATTTTGAGTTCATCATGTGAGAGAGAGAGAGAGAGAGAGAGAGAGAGAGAGAGAGAGAGAGAGAGAGAGAGAATTTTCTGTCCTTTTCACATCGATATCATAGTACTGATAACTCTATTCGTTACAAAATCGTAAATATTATTAGTAGAGCATAATAAAAAGAATAAAAATACCCCCCCCCCCAAAAAAAAAAGAAGCATGCTCGAAAAAGCAATGTTACAATGTTTCAGATGTGCTGGCACGACATAGAACCCCTCGCTGATCAATATTTTGATTTTTTTCTTGAATTTCTTTTTAATTGTTCTCGATCTCTCTTTATTGTTGTTTGTTAGTTGTAAATCTACGCTCATTGTGCATATATTTTTGTATTTTAAATATTGATATTGTTAATGTAAAAAGTCTGCCTCTTTAAGACAAAATAAATTGACATAATCAAGAAGAGCCTAACAATCTCTACTACCTGCAGGTATGTAGCTCTCAGTCTCAATAAAAAAACTATGGGACCTGCCACCCAGATCGTCCATTCGAATTTCTTAAATATTGCATTTATTTCCTATGCGTAAGCCGGTTGGCCAATTACTCACCGAGACAAAGTGGTTCGTTCTTAGTATTTTAAGTTTTAACTGCACAGGGACCAAGCCCGATTTAACATTATAATTTTAATGTTATCATAAATGAAGAAAGGTGTCGAACTCTGACCCAGATAAAAAAAAACTACCAACTCAATTCAAAAGCCTAATAAATCAATCAATTTTTAATACACTTGCAATGTGCATGTCTTTTTTTTCAGAAAAATAATCATTATGTCTGAGATACGACTCCGAGAGAATAATGACGTATATCTCCGCTAATTTATAACCCATCAACTTGATATTTGGCGTAAGTGTATCTCAGACATTACTTTTTTGAAACATACATGCAAATTGCAAGTGTTTTAAAAATTGATTGATTTATTAGGCCTATGAAGCGAGCTGGTAGTTTTTTTTATCTGGGTCAAAGTTCGATCCCTTTCTTTATTTATGGTTACATTGAAATTAATGTTAAAACGGGCTTGGCCCCTGTGTTTAACTGCGTTAAAAAGTGATATTGGCATTCCGATAATTTTGAAAATCGTTAATTAAATGAATATGATTAAAATACCAAAACAAGAGGCTCATGGGCCACATCGCTCACCTGAAGAACACCAGGTATGATAAAATGGGCTTATTGGTATCATAATACAAATTATCTTGACAATGTTAATACATGTAGATCCTATTATATAAATAAAAATTCTTTTCCCCCTGAATATTCTTATGTTTATCATCATTAGTCATTAGTCATTTCTAACAGAATGATTTTATAGTAATATCACATGTTAAGCATTGCAGTTCTCAAAAAGATCCTAAACAATTGTTTATATATAGGATATAAACCTACATCATACTCTGAACGCTTTGTGAGGCCCAAGAATCATATTTTTCAGAGCCCAACAAATTGGGAATAATAACTTGCATTCCGAAAAGTGGTAAATCTAAACAGTATCTAAAAAACTGGAGACCAGTATGCCTTTTAAATGTTATTTATGAAATTGCATCAGGCTGTATTGCTAATAGGTTACAGTTATACATGGATAAATTAATTAGCAGAGATCAAACTGGATTCCTGAAAGGTAGATTCATAGGTGAAAATATCAGATTAGTATGTGATCTAATGAACTATACCGAAAGAAACAATATTCCAGGTTTACTTATGTTAATTGACTTTGAAAAAGCCTTCGATTCTATATCATGGGAATTTGTTTTTCATACACTTGACCTATTTAATTTTGGAAATTCAATAAAATTTTATAATGGCATAAAAACATGTATTATTCAAAATGGAATAATATCGGACTATTTTTACCCTCAAAGAGGGTACAGACAGGGTGACCCAATATCATCCTACTTATTCTTGCTCTGTGCAGAAATATTAGAAACAATAATTAGAAATAATAAAGACATTAAAGGTATAAAAATAGGAGATACTGAATACAAAATTTCACAATATGCAGATGATACTTCTTTATTTACAAATGGATCACCAGAAACATTAGACGGTATTCTTAGAGAACTAGATTTTTTTGCGGATATATCAGGGCTAAATATAAACTTTTCTTAGACAAAGATGGTGTGGATAGGAAGTAAAAAATTCTCAAAAGAAACTTTTCATCACTCGAGATGGAAACTTGATTGGAACAATACAAACTTTGACTTGCTAGGGATAAAATTTTCGGTAAACTTAGATGATATGATAAACTTAAATTACAATGTAAAACTAGACAATATAAAAAAAACTAATAAAGCAGTGGAAACTACGTAAATTAACAATATTAGGAAGATTAACTGTCATAAAATCCCTTATAATTCCAAAAATGAATCATTTGATATTTACATTACCAAATCCAAGTAAAGACTTCTTAGAAAACTTTGAGAGAGAATTATACCTTTATCTTTGGGGAAGCAAAATACACAACGTAAATAAACAAACTATTACACAAGACTATAGATCTGGCGGTCTTAAAATGGTAGATTTTAATGACTTTATTCTGACCTTGATAAGGAGACTAACTCATTCAAAATCTATATGGGTTAATTTGTTAGAGACAAGTCTAAATAAACCAGTGAACAGTTTATGGCTAAGAGGAACATACTTTCTATCCAGACTTGGTAATATAATGCATAACTGTTTTTGGAAAGAAGTATTTTATAGCTGGCATTTCAGCCCTGAAAAATGAAAACATTCACAGTGAACACATATGGTATAACCCACATATTAGAATCGATAGTAATTCAGCTTTCCTAAAAAGTTATTTTAATGCAGGCTTTATATTTATAATTGATCTTTTTGATTCAGAAGGCAATTTCATAAGTCTTGAATCCCTTAATAATTTACATGTAAATACAAACTTTTTAGAATATGCTGGACTTAAAAAGACTGTGTTGGATAGAATTGGTACTTACAATATGAAAGACGCAAGAATTAAAATACAAGCACATATCAAATACAATTGCAATTTTCAAGAAAGCAAACAAAGGTTGTAAAGATATGTATAATATTTTAATAAGTAAAAATAAAGAAACAATCAAAGCAGTTTATAAATGGCACGAAGAAGGTTATAGATTTAGTGACTCAGATTGGGGTAAAATTTTTGAGCTCCCTTTTAAAACTACAAAGGAATCTAAATATCACTGGTTACAATTTCAAATATTACACAGAATAATTGCAGCAAACTTCTTTATAACGAAATTAAAACTAACGGACAATGAGCTTTGTACATTTTGTAAGGTAGAAATTGAAACCATTGAGCATCTTTTTTATGATTGTCCTAATGTTAAAGAGATATGGTGTGCAGTTGAAGAAATGTTTCTATCAAGGTTTAATTTTCCAATAGCTTTTGATAAGATATATGTATTATTCGGTAAATTTAACAACAATAATGTTTACAAAGGTCATAATTTATTGACACTTGTTGTGAAACAGTTTTTTTTTGCCTGTAAATACAAAATGGTACCCAAATTGGATATGAGTGCATTGTTTACCATAATAACCGATAGATTACTTATTGAAAAATATTTACTTTTAAAAAATTGTAATTTTACTCAGTATGAAAAACACTTGAAAAAAATTTGTGATCTACTCTGACTGATGATATTTTCAATGAAAAATCGACTTTGATAAATTTATGTATGTCAATAGATTGACAATTTTACTTATCTAAGTGCTCCAATACAATGTTTCTGTACATAATACAATCAGTCTTTCTTTCTTTACTTTCTCTCCTATAACTTTCACTAATTGTATATTTATATGCATATACATTTAGATAGATAGATAGATAGATAGATAGATAGATAGATAGATAGATAGATAGATAGATAGATATATATATATATATATATATATATATATATATATATATATATATATATATATATATATATATATATATATATATATATAACACTAGCTAATGAGAATTTTTTTTTTGAAATTGAAATTTCACTTGCTATTATACCAATGACATGTTTATATGCAATTGTGAAAATGTCAAAAATAAAAAATTTAAAAAAAAAAAAAAAAGAAAAAAAAAAAGAATCGTCCAGGGACCAAAGTCTAAACAATTTTTAAAGAATCACCTGGCTGATTTTAAAGATTTACTCTATTTATTCCTATGTAAAAATTCGACCCCCATTGTAACCTCACCCTACTCCCGGGGGTCATAATTTTCATAACTTTGAATCAACAGTAGATCAGACTGCTTCAACACATTTAAGTTTCAGCTTTCCTGGCTGATTAGTTTCTGAGAAGTAGATTTTCAAAGATTTACTCTATCTATTCCTATGTAAAAATTTGACCCCCATTGTGGTCCCACCATATTTCAGGGGGTCATGATTTTCACAACTTTAAATCAACAGTACATTAGAATGCTTCAACACAAGTTTCAGCTTTGCTTTCTAGGGTAATTAATTTCTGAAAAGAAGAAGTTTAATGATTTACTCTACATATTCGTATGTAAAAATTCGACCCCCATTGTAGCCCCATCCTGCCCTTGAGGGTCATGATTTTCACACCTTTGAATCTACACTACATGAGTATGCTTCCACACAAGTTTCAGCTTTCTTTTCTGATTAGTTTCTGAGAAGAAGATTTTTAAAGATTTATTAAATATATTCCTATATAAAAATCCAATCCCCATTGGGGCCCCATCCTACCCTTGAGGTCATGATTTCACAACTTTAAATTTACACTACCTTAGGATGCTTTCACACAAGTTTCAGCTTTCATGGCCAAATGGTTTTTAAGAAAGAGATTTTTGAAAATTGCTCAACTTTCTTAATAACTCTTAAATTCCCCCTTTGAGAAAAGCATGATTCTTAACTTTCACAACTTTTGAATCCCCTTGGCATAAGAAAGTTTCGCGCCAAGGGTGGTTGAAATTGGCTCAGTTTTTTAGAAGATGTTGAAAATGTGAAAAGTTTATGGACAGACAGACGACAGAAAAATTAGCCTAGTTGAGCTAAAAAAAAAACCTCGGTCCTTCCCATGCAGAGATTAAGGGGGGTGTAAAGGGGTCAAAATCCCTCTGTATACCATTCCTTTAAACTACATGATAGAAATATCAAAAACATGCCTCAGACCCCCTCCCTCCCCCCCCCCCCCCCCGTGGAAAACTCAAATAATTACCCCCCCCCCCTTGGGAAAAAAATTCATGATCCGCTCTTGATCCCCCTCCCTAAAAAACAAAATCATCCCTCAGAACCATCTGTAAAAAATTTCAGGATGTCCGCAGATAACTGTATTTTTTAAAAGATTCATTGGTGCTAGCTGCGTTCGTTAAAAAATGCACGTAAAATGTTATGTCTTTCGACCCTCGTACCGGGCATACCCACAGAGTAAATATAATCGTTGTCTCTGCGATTCTGTCAATATTTAGCAAATTATAATGATTACGAGGGTCAATAAAAAATACGAAAACAATGTCGCTGTCTGTCATGTAGTTTTCATGAAAGTCACAATTAACTCATTTATAGATGCACAAACCAAATATTTCATTATTAAGTTTCATAAGTTCGTTACATTTGTTAAAAATGTAATTTTATTTTACTATTTTGTATTTTACTAAATCAAAAGCAGCATGCCTTGTCAACACGGAGCACGGTAATGGGGAAACATGACATCATGACGAAGTATATATTACCTCATCTTTATTTCAGACTAAACACCACTAAACAGCACTATCTAGTGTCTTTTCTACCGCATTTTAAAACGACCCTATATGTGATTTACTTCTTATCTGCTCACAAATGATCGAGAAATAAAAGTGATTTTTCTGATGTTATATACTGATAATCTTATTTCTCCTGTGATGTCCAAAACACAGTGTACACCATCTAAAGTATTGTATGACATTAAACCACAAATGCAAAATTTTTTTTTTTTTTTTTTTTTTTTTTTTTTTTATAAATTATTGTTGTAAAAGTTTTTGTCAAAAGCGCATTTTCAGAGCTTGCATCGATGTTGTTCATGGTTAAACTCATACTTTTATCACTTGTCGCTGCTCTGTGACGTACGGCGACTTCATTTTGTTTAGTCAATTTTAATGAGGACTACCTGTTTTAATAAACGATTTTTGTTCAAATAAACAATATATTCCATCATAATTTTATCCATAGAATATCACCATAATGCTCAGTTTGGTGTTTAAATATTATATGATTTAGACCCAGTTCTTAAAATAGATATAAAGGGATATATTTATTTTTAGCTTAAACTAATGGGAGTTATTGCTTTATTACGTCTACCAAGGTTTCTGATAATATGACGTTAAGTAAAAATGCTACGGCAAAAGTCTTCGTATTTTTTGAATGGTCCTCGTACACATGTTTCTTAAAGTAAACTGCATATGCAAAAAAAAAAGTGCGGAGAATCAAACCATATACAATTTTTAAATATCTCTTTTTTGTAATGCTGCCTTCAAAATAATCGAAATTGTATCGATATGATTACGTATTCAAAACGATGAATACAGTAATTGACATTTCTGAGCATGCATCGTTTAAGAGATTACAAGATACTATATATTACTAAAACCGATTTGGTTTGACTTTTCCGATCGCGTCGCGTTCAACTTTTTCAGCTACGTCATACATAAACAATACCCGCACCTTAACCACAGTTTTTTTATTGGTGGATTCAGCTTACCGCTGATTGGCTGCTGGTTAACTAAGACTAAATTATGCACGGACAGAACAACAACATACCAGAGAATGAAAAATTCACATGGGTACTCGTGACTGTCGAAATTGGGCTATTTTTCGAAAGTGTACACTTGTGATAAAACAATACATACGGTACATAACATATATAGCTGTAGCTCTGTGTATAAATTTTGGGTTAGAAAATATAAAGCTACAGAGCATACAATACTTACATGTACAAAAAAACTTTACGGCAATTTGCCGCGTATAAAAATAACACTATTTTTTAAAAATATTTACATCATACCATACCACATTTTGTGCAAATAATCCATTTAAATAATTCTTCATTTAGTTTACTACTGTTAATAATTGTAGCTAAACCCGCCCCAAACTTTCTCCTGTTAAACAACCTTTAACCGTACTCGGAAAGCGGATCAAGAACTGTATTTTTTATGTATGTAAACAAACCAGTGTTCATGTATGGAGCGGGTGATCGGGGGTTCAGAGACAGGTAAAATAAAGAAATCTGCAGTAAATGGTTTGTGGATATTTTAGTATATATATTTACACCGAAAGTGTTAGGGCAACAGAAGAGAAACGAATCGGACACTTGCCTAATGAAGACGCACATGTACAAACCTCCTTGCACTCTCAACTTCCGTCTCGTTCTTTCACACCATCGTTCAATACTTTTATTGACTGTCGATTGCCGCAGCCGATCGAAAGGTGTAGAAATCGAGGAATTCATACCTATCACTTTGACTGGCAAGTTAGTAGGTAATACATGTGCATTATACATTAACGGTATTTACATGAAATGAACGCTTAGCACATGCAACTTTTAAATATTATATTTTTTATAACGCCGTACTCTGGACCGTAGCTTGAGGCTATGGTTTAACGCCCGTTTACACAGAGAGAGATAGAGAGAGAGAGAGAGAGAGAGAGAGAGAGAGAGAGAGTTTAGCACAGAATTTAAACATACGGGATAGTCGATTTTGAATGAATAATATTGGGGGGAAATAAACTGTTCTGAGAAATCCTTCAGCTCTGGCATTGCATAAGCGTATACTGATAACTCGGCCTAAAAATAGGAGTTAACCAATCATATAGTTTTCACACCGGCGGCGTGTATAATTTATGCATGACGTAGCTGACAGAAATGATCGTGACGCTATAGGAAAAGTCAAACCAAATCGGTTTTGATAATAGTTATGCAATTAAAAACAATCGATAAATTACATGTATATATATTAGTTCCAGACAATCCCCGAACAATTGATAAAAAATAAAAAGAGCCGAAAGTCCTATGGCAAAGATATTTTCATCTAATCTGATAAAACACACAGCACAACGAAGAAAATAACGAGTTGGTTGTATTAATTTTTATGATAAATTTTAATATACTTGCAGCAACTTGTTTTGAAGTTTAACATTTTACAATTTTCATAAAAAATCGAGTTCGTTACTGTAAGCATTTCTAATGGTAATTGTATGATCATTGCCATAGTATGAAGTAATGGAGAACACATTTATTTGTACATTACTCTAATACAAAGTTCAACTTATCATTTTTCTCTTGGAGATTATGTATTTCAAACCATTTTGTTTTTTTTATTGCATTGTAATGAATGAAATCTTAATGCATTAATTTATATGATTTCAAGGGACTACATGATAGAATAGAAATGGATTAGTTCAAATTTTCCAGTCA
Organism: Magallana gigas; assembly: GCF_963853765.1. Taxonomy (NCBI): domain Eukaryota; kingdom Metazoa; phylum Mollusca; class Bivalvia; order Ostreida; family Ostreidae; genus Magallana; species Magallana gigas. The sequence goes on along the minus strand of NC_088854.1, from coordinate 52,639,953 downwards.
ATTCAAATTTTAATTTCTGTCATATTTTTGCGTAAATAATTGATATGAATGTCATTTCATGATATTTTTTACCACATTTTATTTCATTTAACACGGCACATAGAAGTTCCAATATATCATTTATATAAAATTTAATGACATTCAGGTCTTTAGTATTTCAGGTCTTTAGTATGTCCCACATACCGATGCCGATGCATTGTTTTGAAAAGAAATTTTCTGAATAGATTATAGTCTTGATAAAAACACGCCAAACACGACAATCTACTAAGTATGACCTATTTTTTATTTATGAGTAAAACTAACAAGAGGCCAATTGGCCTTAATGGTCACCTGAGTAGCATATATCCCATACACAAACTTGTCATTGAGTCTCATTATGCATCTAATTAATTAGGTTTTATACTGGAGTAGAAAAATTTTAAATTTTTAATGACGACCACATTTCAAAAAGAACTGTGAAACCTATTATTTTGGTGAAAAACTAAAAGATCTGGTCTACAAAATCATGAATTCAGTTTTCCTTTCAGATGTGTGGGAGTAAACAAGATAATTTTTTAACGTTATATGCATTGACATCTAAACATCCATTTTGGCCCTGCCCTAGAGTCAAACCCCATCCTTGAGGGGACATGAAAATTAAAATTTCAGTAGAGGACTTCCTGGTTATCATAATTATTAGTCAGTTTTTTTATACAGCTGTGTGAGAATAGAGAAAAATATTTTTAAACATTATATGCATTAACACTATATTGCCATATTGCGCCCCCCCCCCCTTTCATGTCCTGAACCCCTGACCCAGGAGCCATGAATTTCACAATTTAGGTAAAGGAGATTGTGGATATCATAACCATGTATTTAGTTTTTTGTCCACATGTGTGGGAATAGAGAATAAGATTTTTTAAGATTTAATGCATTTTTACTATATGGCCATATTGGCCCCACCCTAGAGCCTGAACCCCTGACCCAGGGGTCATGAATTTCACTATGAAGGTAGAGGGCCTCATGGACATCATAACCATGCATTTAGTTTTTTAAAAATATATAAGGTAGTACAGAAAAAGATTTTCTAAGATTTAATACAGTTTTACTATATGGCCATATTGGCCCCACCCTAGAGCCTGAACCCCTGACCCAGGGGTCATGAATTTCACAATTTAGGCAGAGGGCTTCATGGACATCATAATCATGCATTTAGTTTTTTAAAAATATATGTGGTAGTAGAGAAAAAGATTTTCTAAGATTTAATACATTTTTACTATATGGCCATATTGGCCCCACCCTAGAGCCAGAACCCCTGACCCAGGGGCCATAAATTTCACAATTTTGGTAGAGGGCTTCATGGACATCATAACCATGCAACCAGTTTTTTCCTCACATGCGTGGAAGTAGAGAAGAAGATTTTTGAAAATTTGGCTTTTTTTGCATATTTGGCCCCGCCCGTGGCACCCCAGGAATGGTAGAGCCATGAATTTCACAATTTAGATTCTTCTTACCATAGAGATGCTTCACACCAAAAATGGTAACGATTGGCCTGGTAGTTTTCAAGAAGAAGTTAAAAATGTAAAATTGTTAACGCACGACGCACGACGCACAGACGCACGACGACGGACGAAGACCAATTGCAATAGGTCACCTGAGTGACTCAGGTGACCTAAAAATATGTGATATTTTTCAAAAGGCATAAAACATATTTCTACACGCAAATTTACCTTTAATTCATATAAATAAGCATAATATCAATTCTATTAAAAAAGAACTATCCCGCAGAAACGCAGTAACAATATTTAAATGTATATCAAATAACGGACCTCCTTCCGGCGGCCCGTAATCATCATGAAACACACTCTTATGTATATCGAAAGAATGTGTCTCGTTTACTAAGGGCCAATAATCTAACATTGTATCATGGCCAGGTATCAATTTCGTATTACGTCACAAGTATGAGGCAGCTGTAACGGGAGACCGAGTCGTTGCTTTGCAACTGCTCGTTTCTAGTTAGTAACTACATTGTGAAATGAAAAACAAATAATTGGCTCGCAGATATACTTAAAGTGAAATATACAGTGCTTTTGAAAAACTACAAATGGCTTTTATGGTATTGTATAAAAGGATACCTTTTTCTATTTGGAGTGGGTCAACTTCTGTTTCCCTTATTGCCGTTGCTAAAAAATTATAGCCACTCTTATCCAATGACTCACAGAATGTGCCAAGACATCCAGGTTTTGTATGCAGTATTCTCAAAAGCTGACGTACTCTGTTATAGGATATAGATTCAGCTTTGATGCGCTCAATATCTACTTCTGAAATTACGCCAGATTCATATAGATGATCCAACAGTTCACCTGGTAATATAATGTTCTCTATTAAGCCTACGCAATTTTTACGTAACTTCTCTCTTTCTTCAAAATTCATTTTCTGTCTGTCAGTGGTATCTGGAAAAAAGAAATATTAGAATCGTAACTTCAATCTAAAGATGATTTGCAAATATCTCAATTAAAAAAAGTCAAAACTTAGCGCGAATAAAAAATTCTAAGTCAAAACTTAGCGCGGCATAAACATAGAGCTCTAGTTTACAAAAAAGTGTAATTCGATCAAGTATATAATATAGTGTCCTTGCGTTTGCAATATAATAAAAACGAGAGCGATTCACCAATGTCATTTAAACAATACAATCCTTTCTTTGGTGATTCATGCGGGATATGAAGGTGGCGACATTGCAGAAAAAAATTACAAAACTCGCGTAATTTTTTTTGTTTATATTAACATTTTTCTTTTAACAAATTAACGAATTGATCGTAAAAAGCACGAAAACTTGATAAAAGAAATTGATAACTCGTCTGATATAGAAAATTTGAGTCTGACATCATCATGAATGCTAGTATTCCGTGCAGTCCGTGGTTTTTTTTTTTTAGGTTACTGAAGGTTTCGACCGATCGATTATCTTATTGATTTGAACTGGATCGTATGTATTTCAGTCCTTTCAGTTTCTATATAGCTGTGAATTCGATCAATTATCGCAAGAAATAGAGGAGTAAGTATATAAATATCATACAGTAATTTGACCCTCATATGTATTTTTCTATTTTTGATTATTTCAAAATTTAGTTAAAGTGACTAGACTAGATATAAATTTTATTTACTTCAAACGATTATGTTAGTGCAGATTTGCGTTGATAAATAGCCATATAAACCTAATAAAAAACTATCTTTGGTGATTTCATGCGGGTATACCATAACGGTAGAGATCATTGCTGAAAAAATAACGTAGTGTTTTGTTTCGTTTTGTTTTTTGCAGTGCATGCTACCTTCATAGCCAACATGAATCACACATCACGGGATTCATGGAAATCCATTTTGAACATTTTTACAGACTGATATGAGAACACTGACTGAAAAGTTAAATCAATTTTATGTGGACTCAGTTGGCGCTTACACATGCATAATTATACACTTAAATACTACTATATTAAAAAAATCAAAGTACTGAAATTACTGAAAAGTGTTAACCTAGCTTGGTTCTAAAGGACATTTACTTTGTGGCAGCGTGGCAGCCTTAGATTCACAATAGTCTGTACTTTATATATTAACAATAACATGTGCAACTATGTGCGTAAACCCATGAAACTATCGGGTAGTTCCCTAACCAGTTTAACTGATGTTAATTTCTGCTCACAGGGGCGGTTATTTGATGCACCGGAAGTAGAAGTCTAACGACAATAAAGCGCTTAGCTATGCTTAGCGCTTTAATAATAGACTCCAATTTTTGGGCTTTAGTACTGTCTTTTGCTTTATATATTTTAAACATCATTGGTACTTGAAGATTACCAATTTGTTTTTATTTTTTCTCAATCAAGCCTCGCTTGTTAAAAATCAGCAAAAATTCCTTTAAAAAATCCGGAAATCATCTGAATTATTGGATTTTACAATCTTGCGCATGCGCATTACATTCCCGCTTAATCACGGGAGGCTCTTTAGTTTGTTTAATATGTTTCCACAATATTACGTTTGCATGGATAAACTCAGAAACGATTTTACAAATACGTTAAATTTTCATTGAAAATTTGTCATATCTGTTCATTAAAGGATTTACGGGATAAACCTCTAACTCAGTGCATTTAATATGAAAAAACCAAGAGTTCCGAATGTCAACACAGTGTGAATATTCGATGCGAGTAATAAACGTTCGTGAAAAACTTAAGTGTTGAATTCTTCTTAAATATGAATCAAATTTATAGATGAAAGGTATTTACGGCCTCAAACTGGTTTGTTAAGAATAATTTGACTGTTATTTTTTAATGCAGCTTCGTTAATTTTCTCCAAAATTGTTTCGGAGCGATTCTGCTACATTACAGGTATATGGGAGGCATTTAAACTGTAGTGAAAGCCTGTCCCGAGACACAGTTAGATTATTCTAACTAAGTAGAGTGTAGTGAAATTAATATAGCATTATTGTAGGCTTATATTGTAGGCTTAAAGCTTAGTTATGATGGTGTATCCAGAGACATAACGAACAGAGATTGGCAACTCCGCCATTAGCGTAATTTGTTGTTGAAAAATGGTACGGAATCAACCTTACTTTGAGAACTACATTTTAGTAAACTGAGATAATGATCTTTAACCAAATGTATATTGTTTTAATGAAAAGTGTACATAGGTTTTAGACATTTTTTAAACAAAAAATTGAAAAATAAGATTAATATGTAGAAAATATATTTGCCAGCTATAAAACATCCGATTCGGCAAAATCTCGGACGACGGGTAGCCAACTGCCTCCTAAAACTCTTCTATTAATATTGTTTATAAGACATAAACTGATGAAAATATAATATTTTGAATGTTTTGGTAATAGGTTTTATCTGTTTATATTTCGATATAGTTGTTCATTAGAAAGATATACTGATTTAAACTGGGAACACTTTACAATAGGGACCGAGGGATTTCGCGAGATTTCAATCAGTTGCCAATCTCTGTTATTTATGTCTCTGGGTGTGTCGATGTATCTATTTCGTAAATGTCCAACATCATATGCAATGTCAACCCAAGCACGCACTGGTCAAAGTCTAATCTCTAGATAAGTATAAATTTGAGTTGTGTTATCTTGAAACGCGTTATCAAACATTAATAAACATCAAACATTATTAGTTTTAACCTGGCTTTGTTTCTTGTAGTGCCGTCATCTAAGTGACAAAATTAAAATTAATTTATAAAAGATAAATTACCATTTGATATTTTATTTTCAAGTTTAATCAGTTTTAAACTAAGCCTCCCCCTCCCCAAATTATACCTTATCAATCAAATTCGCCGCCCCAATATGAAATACCTTCCGATGTCTTGGCGACAATTGAGCCTGGATATCGTACTTTGATTTAGAAAATAGACCCAGAGGCAGTTTTTTTCTTTACTGAAATATTTTAACCCTTTAGAAAATTGACCCTGACTTAACAAATTTATGTCAAATATAAAGGGTTGGGCTCAAAGTGTCAAAAAATGGGTAGTATAATCGTATAGTATTTTTTTCATGCCTAATCTGACCTTGTAAATACAGTTCAATTGATATCTCCAATGATGGATACTTGTATTATTTAATACAATATCATAAAATATGATACACTGTAACACATTATATCGTATGATCTTGTATCGTGAATCAATATAAATTAAGCAATTATACGTAAGCTAATAGCAGTGATTAATAGAAAATAAGGATTGGGGCTTGCATCTAAGTCATAAAGATGTTGTCAATAAAAATCAAGTTCCTTATTTCACCCCTGCAAATGTGCTTGGAATGTTTTCCTTAACGTTGCTAAGTATATAATAAATCCAGAGGTGCTCGAATGAAAGTTCACGAGACTTCACCAAGATTTATTCAGTTCCTGTGAAATTTAGAGCGGAAGTAAATGTGTTCGGATAATATTCTCAAAATACGTAAGAACTGATCGTTTTGTCATATCATATCCAACTTTGATTTATGATAAAACATGAAAATCATTTAAAATGTAGGTTTTATTTTACCATCTAGCGGTTATTTTAATTAAACGATGATATTCAGGACAGAATTATCGTTCGTGTTCAACCACATGTAGAGTGGTTGAACATATAAACATTGGGTTGCTTAATAAAATCATAGCCATGTTTGATGTTGTTGTGTGCAATACCGGGTTTTAAAAAAATAGGTGTCTTTTTTGCATAAAAACTAGTACATGTATATTGAGTCATTTTCAAGGAACATTCTGCATGAAATAGTATAGTCTGTTTCACTATTGATGCTATTACTAGGTCAGGTGTGGATCGAAAATAAACCCTTAGAGGGGTCTCTACTAAGCATGTTAATTGTTGCAACAGCAGAACAAAAACTATTTTTGTATTGTTACATTTATTTCTAGAATACATTTTATCCACCAATTAAAGAAGATAATGTTTAAAATCAATAAACGTTTGGATTTTATATTTTACTACTTGTGCCTATGAAATAGACAACAAACAAACGATATTTACTGCGAAACTGAAAGGGTCAAATATAACCACATGATCTTAAATAGAAATGACAATAACATTCGCAGGGATGTATTTGAAGCTTGTTAATTTTCGATATTGCATGTAACATAAATCACACACGTCTTTTTTTTAAATGATATAAAACTTCGAAAATCCATGTATTATTCAGTTTTCAGTAAGTGATTTCATCGAAATTTAGAAACTTTCAGGGGTAATGACTGCTAATAGGGGGCATTGTATCCCTTTGATATAAAAAGATTAACAGGCTCTTTAAGTAAACAGAGGAGTAGTGATAAAAAGCATTTCTTACAAAAGGGCCAATAACTTTTTAACTATTTCAATTTGGGGGCTAAAGACCAAATTATAAAATTTTCAAAGAAGTGTCCTTTCTGATATATTTCATTTTATCAAATACAATATACAACATGACTACTTTAGTAGTCATGTTGTATATTATATTTGATAAAATGAAATATATCAGAAAGAACAGAAGTCTTACTACATCCATGAATTTTTTTTTTATTTCAACGGCCTATAAAAATGAGACATGAGAACTCTTCAATACACAGATTCACTGATGACCTTGACCTTTGACCTTTATTTCATTTTGTTCAGCTAAGATAGACACTTTCGTATCAAGTGGGTTCGAGTTTTCTTTTCGACGAATGATTAAAAAACTGTAAATATTGTGTGTGGGTTTTTTTTAAAGAAATGTTTTGGGGCAATAACTATTAGATGGGGCCTAGGGCACTTTTGGTATGAATAGATATGAGGACCATCTTAGTGAAGTAAGCACATAAATTAATCTTCCAAGTCTCTTTCGAATAGGAGTAGCAATATCAAACATTTCCTACACAAAGGGCATTACCCTTTTTTTAGGTTCTGGGAGTTATCAGGCAACGGGTCATATTGTGTCGTAACTTTAAATAGCTTACTTAGTGAAAAACAAATTGTTTCACTATATCTGATGATAAAAAAGCTGTTTTTAACGAAATTAAAATATTTTCAGGGGCAAAAACTACTTAAAGGTGACATTGGATCTTATTGAATAATCATTAAAGTAAACTAAGGACATTGGTAAACGTTTCTATATCTTGTGGTTTCAGAGAGGTGGGAATAACAAACCATTCATATGATAGGAGCAACAAGTAAAATTAATATTACTTATTAGGTTTGTTACTGGCTGTTTAAAGAAATTTGTGGGGTCGGTAAAGTCCATAGAAGGCGAGGCGGAGCCGAGCCTTCTATGGACTTTACCGACCCCACAAATTTCTTTAAACAATCAGTAACAAACCTAATAAGTGTTTTGTTTTGTCGAGGACCTAAAGTTTGATATGTAAACAAACGTTTGTGTAGAAAATCAGTTCAAATAACGTTACGTCCGCCATGTTGCCCTATAAATTTTGACGCTTGCCTTATAACGAAATTTGTAAGGCAGCCACGTGACGCGTTTCATCCAATGACGTCGCGACATTCTAGTCCGAGGCAAAACAAATATACTTCAAGATGTGGGCTTAAGGGTTTTATTTGGAATATTTACATTTTCCAGTGCCTTTGCCTGTGATAATACTACGTATCGATTTTGTACTTTAAAACTCATAACTTCAAATGAGGCCAAATTTTAGCGCCCGCAGGGTTTGCTTATTTAAATTTAGATATTTAATCGTACGATGGCTTAAAATTATATATACATATAGGTAGTGAGGAATCATTCTTTAAATATTATGAAGTGATAATTTCGGTCGGGGCGTGATCAAATCTATCATAAAGCCCTCGAGCTTTATTTGATTTGATCACACCCTGACCAAAATTATTACCTCATAAAACACAAAGAATGATTCCTTATTCCTTAATTCTTTTGAAAGAATTTAATTGAAATTCAAACTAGATGCTGTCATTAGACAGCAATACCCGCACCAAGTGTTTGCCCCTAAATAACACAGTGACTGTTTTGTACCAGTTTAATTAGAAATGAAGGCCACATGCAAGCTCCGGTAATACATTTAAAAATTATAATTTTCATAATTGAAGGATGAGATCCCTTCCCATATGATAATACACATGAGCAGCATTTGATGTGCAATTTGGGGTTGAACTGTTTGCAGTGAATTTTCAGTTAATCAATTGTCTTAACATTTCATGTCATAGAAAGTATAACGGTCTATATAATTATTACAAACAAAATTAAAAATTAAATTATGCCCCCTCCCCGTGCATCATCGTGTGCATATATTTAGGGAAGGGGTGGGGGCGAGGGGTCCAGCCCCCCCCCCCCCCCCCATGAAAGTTCATTTATATCAATTGTAAAATTACCAAAAATACACCTTGGACCCCAATGCTCTTACAGACATGTAAACGTTCTAACCCATTGCGCTTCATTGTTAGGTAACATTATTTGGGGGGTAAATATTTACTTAATATTTAATATACTTTATTGTTTATCTCAATGGGAAGTATACATCACAATATGCAGGTGTTCTGCACCACCTTAAAGCTGTTTTTTACCTTATAAAATAGTGCAAGTGGATTTGAAGAATAGGTCATAAAAATGCATGCATGTTACAAATAACTGATCTTTGTCTGAAGTTCCGTACACAACACAGGTCTGCAGGTCTCATTACTTGGTACTAGTTTTACCCAGCTCTTCGATTCACGTGTATACATACATGTACCATAGCTGCGGTAAATTTCTTTTGATCTTAACTGTGGGTATCTTTACATAACCAATAATACCCAGTAGGCGTGGTAAAACTTTACTAATAAAACCATGACGCAACACATCATTTGCATAATTTTTTTCATTGTAAATTGACACCATTTTTATTCAACAAAAAATGACAAACAAATCTAGTGCGTGTTTCGCCTCTCAGGCTGTATGGGTAAACATAACTAGTTCACACATGGCATTTAACAAATAAAAAATGCTCAACACTTAAGACTCTTTCAAAGGTTGAAATATACTTTACAGTTATTGAACATGTTTTTACAATCTCCACACTTCGGATTTTCAATTCCATCCAAGATTTTGGCCTTTTTGCTGACTGGTTCATTTGGCTCCAATGCATTGGAAATATCACGCAGCATCTCTTCACTCGGACGCTTATATTTACGGACACTCTCGATGGATCTATGTCCTGTGCGTTCCATGATTTTCTGTTCCGGAACCCCGGCTTAGTAAAGAGCGGTTGCACAGGTGCGCTTACCCAAATGATTAGAGAAGAATCCGGGAATTCCGGCTTTGTCGAACATATTTTTCATAATTGTAGATAATTTGTTGACTCCAATAGGCTGTACACTGAAACGGACTTCGTTGTTTTCTCCGTTTGCCTGTGGTCGCCGGTAAAATCGGTTATTTTCTGAATAAACTACCACCAGATCGAAGTATTCCTTGTAGATATTGAAGACTTTTTCGCCCTGGAAATGATGCCTTATAGATTTTGCGTTCACGTGTCTTTGATACAATCCACCTGTAAAGATAGCAATAACCTTAAATACTCATTGACAAATATATATTTTTTTCTAAAACGAATTTTTTTTTTCTTTTTGGGCAATATCACCTTTGTAATTATTATAATTTCCATATAAGCTTTATCAACCGTTGTAGACTAGTAAGAACAAACCAACCGATAGATGCGCAGATGAACAGTTATTTTGTGTTAGAATAGCCATTTACAAAAACATTACACAGCTGTTAAATTATATGTATTAGATTTTAATTATTAGTAAATTTAATTTACCTTTATAGGTCTTGTTAGCCCTTCCTGTAAAATTTATAAACTTGCCCTTCTAATCTTGACCAAGCTCAAACTGGTCTACGGATAATGTTTTGTGTTCGTCAACAGCTCTCAAACCAAAGAGCTAGCAATTGTAGAAAAACAGAGTGTTTAGCATTGATTCTCCTGTACTGTTACCGAGGAGACCCTTCTCCCACAGAATATTCTCTGCCTCTTCAGAAATTGGCTCGGCCTGCCTAGTAGATGTCCCCACGCCTTGTGCGGTAAGTTCTGCCATCCGCGCGCTTAGAGTTTTCCGGTATTCGTAAAACTGGGAATTCTTCTCATCAAGAAAATTAAAATGCACTCCGTTTTCTCGAAGATGTCTTAAAAGTCCAGTACAAAGCATGTAAAGTGTTTTAGGAGGGTAGGCCTTGCCATCCTTGCGTCGCGTTTCAACAACAAACCTTGATAGCCAAAAATTAAGCTCCTCTGCTGAGAAGGCCAGAATATCCGGGATCTGGTCCCCTGTCATCGTCATCCGAGCGGAGCGTCAGTCGTTGAATGTAGTTACCGACCAATTTGTGTTCTTCCGCGTGTTCTTGTTTTCTGTCGAATTGAGCAAAATTTTCAAGTCATTATCATTAACAAAATGTTCATAACGACCCACCGGCATGCTAGATCCTCCCTCTTTTTTCGCAAGGAGGTCAAAATCCACAAAGTAGTCCGATTCCATGTCGGCAGGTCCGGGATTGTACAAGTCGATCGCTTGAGACAACGTGATGTTCTCCAACAAATTTTCGCACTCAATCTCCATATCTATCTGCTCACTTGCTTGCGAAAGAGTAATATCGTCAATTGTGGTGTCCCATAGCCCACCCAAATAAAAAAAAACCCTCGCATGTGTCGTCTACTTCCATTTCTTTTGATATGTTGTCCTTTCTTGTCGACTTCTAAGCGGGAAATGAAGAGCCAAAATTTCTCTTTGCGCGTGCTATATGATTTTTGGTTGCCCTGATACATGTGACTTAAACAATAGGTTTTAATTGGTTATGTACAGAAGGACGAAGGTGGGGCAAAAATGTCACGAGGACGTGCAGCGTCCGAGTGACATTTTTGACCCGCCTTCGTCCTTCTGTACATAACCAATTAAAACCTATTGTATAACTTCTACATGTCTGTGTTTTCCATATGCAGAAAAGGATTAGTTAAGATCAGCTAAAGGGATTCATTATTGTGATTTAATTGGATTATTATAATGATGTTGACCAATATAGGTAAGCATAATACATGTAGTAGCAGTAGCACAATTAATATAAGGAGATGCCAGCATACATAAGTTCTACTTTCACTTTCTAAATGTGATCTTCCTTTGACAGCATACTGTATCATCATCTTTTAATAATTAAATAAGCTTATCATCGTTACCTATCCTATCGCATTTGTAAAGTTTCTGCCATTTTCGTTGCAAAAGTTATTTTTTCATTTGTCAAACTTGCACTATTGAGTTGACTCCATATTGACCCTGTATTAAAGGATTATGTGCGGTATGGTCTAATATCTGCCTCCAATTTTAACCAATTTTTAAATAGTGTCGTATAAAATTCAAATTTTCATAAATCATTGTACAGTGGACGCCTATCACTTTAATCTTGATTATTGCGCATTGGCTATTTATCTATGACGTCAACTTTATTACCTTATTCCCGCAAATTTGCACCCGGATAAAAATATTCTCATTTTTGCTTTATATTTTGCATTCGGAAGTATAGAGCGCAGGTCTGCTCAAGTAAGATTTTAAAATATGTTTTTCTTCAGATAATTATACACATTATACTAAAAAATATCTTCTAATGTCATTATGATGCATCAAATGGTGTAAAGTACATTAATGACCTCCAGGTGTTGTCTTTACCCCCCCCCCCCCCCCCCCCGCCTTTATGAAATAGGAAATGATGATACACTGTATATTTTGTTAACTTCTGAGATCCTCATCTCTAAACCATATAATTTATTCTTGCTCTTAGTGTCATTGCATAGAGTATGCCCCATTGGAGACACCCTGACATTCTAGAACTAGACATAATAAAGTATTTTATCTTATTCATATGTTACAGTAGTGTTTGATCCATGTGGGTAATTCCTAGCCTAATGATAATGATGTCACTGCTTTGTTTAGGTGACTTTACAATTGCCCCAAATAGGCGAATACACATGCATATAACATTTTGTTTATAAATCTTAAAAATTGAATTAAGCAATTTCCAAAATGTTAATGTGCATCAGGAGAGAAAAAGCAATCAAGAAATGATTTAAAATTTGCTACTGCACACATGTAAGAATGTATTAAGAAGACTGAATCTTTAGAACCAGGTTAGATTGGGGGGGGGGGGGGAGGGGGGTGGGGGGGGGGTGAATGTGGAGTATAAACATTTATAATATGAATCATTTCTTGTTATTAATTTTAACTTGTCAATGAATACTAGTTATTGATCCCAAGGTAGAAATATGACCTCTGATCATATATCTCAATAGATCATTTGTCAATTATGCAAGGTGTAATGTAATTTTTTTTAAGAATAACATTTTTTACCAGTTTATAAAAGTTTTTAGACACCCAAATTATATTTTGATTTTAATAGATCATTCGACAATTAAGGGGGGGGGGGCAGTTTATATTTGAGTTTGTTTGGGGGGTGGGGGTTCCAAGTTATATATTTGACAATTTTTTAATGTAATTCAAAATAAGACTTAGCCATACTACAGTCATGAACATGATTAGTATAGAACAAAACACAAACTAATATATGTATATATACATAGGAAGTATTACAAAACATAGATGATTGATCTATATCTTGGTTCTTAAATTGAATCATATATCATGTACATATTATATTATTGTTTCTTTGTTCAAGGCATTTCAGATAGTATGTAGGTCATGATCCCAAGTGCTTTTCCTGAAATTATCAAATATCATAAAAACCACTGAGATCCCCACCTTAATCCAAATATATTATTCCTCCTTAGGTCATGGTGCATCAGATCATTATGGCATGTAAGTCAGGACCCTAAGGGGTCATCCTGATCCCCTTAGAATCAGAAATTGTTAATTATCTTTAAATTATTGAAGTTTGATGATCCTATCTCTATTTAATCTTTATTATTAAGTCTCCCGAATGAAATTTGGAGATTTATTGTTTTTGTATGGTTCTTAATACATGTATTATTATTCTTCGTCTTCTTCTTTTTCTTCTTTCCCGCTCTGAACTTGTTTCTCAGAGATGGCTGAACAGAATTGTACAAAACTCTAGGATATGATAGGCCTGCATATCTAGTTGTGCAGTCTGGTTGGATTTTTCTCAACCACTTTTCAGGGGGGGGGGGTGTTAAAAGGGTGTGGGGTCTAACATTGAACCTTGTAGAAAGAATCGTAGACTCTATTGTAAATGGTAACTTGAAAACGGACAAAGATAATAATAAAATGTCACATTTTCATTGGTTTAAACATAGCACGTGATTGCCTCATATATCTCTATATTTGTTCTGTGAGAAATAATATTAGGCAATATGGCCGTCATTGGTCGACGCTTCGCTTACTTATTTCGACATTTCATAGTATTTTATACATAAACTGCATGCCGTAAGTTCTTAAAGTATTTGGAGTAGTTGCCCTTTGAAATTCTTTAAAATTAGAGTAGTTGCCCTTAGAATATTGACGTCACATTGATTTGTCTGGAGCAGAACAAAATGGCAGCGTCGATATTTGCTCAAATCTCTGCAGAGGAAAGGGAGAAAACATTTAAAATTGAATAGCAACAAAACATTGTAAGTAAACATGGGTGAAGCAAAGATTTTGAAAGAGTATTTGAAAGGTGAGATTGAAAATTTTGAAGAGTTTAAATGAGTTAAATTGGACGAGATGTAAGGCATCTTGTACATGGCTTTGCGAAGATCATTGCTATTTGTGAATAAATATGTCGCTTGATAGTCCTCGAGTAAACAAAACACTTATTAGGTTAGTTACTGACTCACTACGGAAATATATTGGGTTGATCAATCTCATAGAAGGCTCGGCTTCGCCTCGCCATCTATGAGATTGATCAAGCCAATATATTTCCGTAGTGAGTCAGTAACTAACCTAATAAGTAATAATAGGGTTTTCATAATCATATATTGACTGTTACTGGCAATATATAGGGTTTATTAGATCTGACCTCTGGATTCATCCCCAACCCCCAGGAATTTAAAATGACCATATATCTCAGAAACTGTTATAATCATGACCCCTAAATTATATATATTCATGTTTCTGATGTCAAGGGGCATCAAATGATATGTAAGTCATGGGCCCTGTGGGTAGTCCTGACCCCCTCAAACAGCAAGTCCCTTAATATCTTCAAAACAGTTGAGATCCCCACCCTTAAACCATATATATTCTTGTTCCTTGTGTCAAAGGGCATCAAACAATATGTAGGTCATGGGCCCCGGTGGTGGTCATGACCCCCCTCGAACAGGAAGTGCACGAATATCTCGAAAACGGTTGTGATCCCTACCCCTTAACCATATATATTCTTGATCCTTAAAGGGCATCAAAAGGTATGTAGGTAATGGGCCTCAGGGTTAAATTTAATTTTTCAAAACCGTAATGCACATCTATGGAACAGTTCCTATCATATCCCAAGATATGATGTGTTTATCCATTAAATCATAAAAGGAGTTCTAGGATCTATGTTTTTTTGAAGTGATAAACGTCAATATTCTGCTACTTTTTGTGTCCCTGGATGAAATTTAAATTTTTAGAACCTTACTGCACATCTATAGAACAGTCCCTATCATATCCCAAGATATGATGTGTCTATCCAATATATCATAAGAGTAGCTCTTGGATCTATGTTTTTTTTTTAGTGATAAATGTCAATTTTCTGCTACTATTTGACACACTGGATGAAATTTGAATTTTTAAAACCTTATTGCACATATATAGGACTGCCCCAATTATATCCCAAGAGATGACGTAGCTACTCCAAAAGTTGTAAGAGAAGTTCCGGGAACCATACTTGTTTTGCAAAAAAAACGTAATTTTTTGTTGCCCACTGATCCCCTTAATAAAAAAAAAATCTGGAACCTGATCACACCTCAATATGACACCCCCAATCATATTCTATAAGATCATTTGGCTACTGCCAAAAAAAATGACGTTTTTGAAGCCAGTTTTTTTTGTTTAAAAAACCGTCATGTTTCAGACTTTAATGACCCCCAAGACAAATATGAAAATTCCGAAACCTTATTGCGCATCTATAGGATACCCTAAACACATTCCAAAAGATGAATTGTCTACTGTTGAAAATGTAGGAGTTCGAGGAAGAAGGTTTTTTGGGAAAAAACATCATTTTTTACCAATTATTTGACCCCAAGGACCAACAGAGAATTTTTGAAACCTTTTTACTAAACAACACGATACCCCAAATCAAACTCCAAGAGTTCAGTTTGCTGGTTTATAAGATGTAAGAGCAGTTTAAGAAAGTAAAATGTGACTGACAGACGGACGGACGGAAGGAACAGGGTGACAACAATATACCCGAACTTTCTTTAGAAAGTGCGGGTATAATGACCTTGACCTTTGCCTTTTTTTATTATATTTAATTGGCAAGGCAAGTGGTCGATGTCTCTTTGATAAGTGCTAACTGCTAGAACGAGTGGCAGATCAGATCCTATCGGTATGAATAGATTTAAGTCTCTGTTTCTTATGGTTTCAGAGAAATAGCATTAACAAGCATTTCCTACAATAGGGATATTTAATCTATAACTATTTTAAGATTGGGGCTGAAGGGTTTTCTTTTAAAATGTCTTGAAAAGTCCTATTAAATCCATTGAATAATTTTCTATACACTCTTTAACCAAAGCATTAGACTCAGGCTCAACATTGGAGCCAAAGAATTCGAAAAATACTTTGAAGATATCTTTATTGTGTGATTTTATATTTGCTTTATCTAACAAGTTAAAAATTAAATGGTGTATATATTTGCGAGGCATGCAGAGCGAATATAATCATTACAACGAGTTGGGTGAAGCAAATTTAAAATTACACATTAATATTAGAGATGTTCTATTTATCTCATACGATTTGATTTATATTATAAAATTTTGAGACAGTCCCTTGAATTACACAAATTGAATTTTTTTTAGCCTTATGATGATGCAACGTTTTGTCGTGCAGTTATTGTGACCTTGCACAATACAATTAAATGTGTCATTTTGGAGGTGAATTTAGCTGTTTAAATGTAAAGTTTCACTGAAATAGCCCTTAAACTGATTTTGTTTCTCGATTTTTTTTCTTAAAGTTAAAATTCTGAATTTAATAGAAATATTGAAAACTTGAATTGCCAAGTGTGTTGACATACTCAAAGTTGCGATGGCATTTTTTAGGTAAGTTCTTGTATAGAATCACAAACAAAACGTTATGTTTTCATCGCGTCGTCAAAATGGGTTCTTGATAGCTAACGTGATTTTCAGTTTTAAAAACTACACAGTTATGTGTTTTTCCTTCAAAATTGTAATTTAAATCTTCGAAAAAATCCTTTTAAATCAATTTAAATTTTTGGTAATTATAAGAGTAGGTGTGGCATATACAGGAAAATCTTCAAAAATAGATCACTCAATCGTTGAAGCGAGGGGCTGTGTCAAAATAGTTTGAACCAGAAGCAGGGATGGGGTCAATTACAATGGAAAGTAATTAATTAAATTACAATTACTTGCTTAAATTTTTCAATTAAATTACCATTACCATTACAAGAGTTTTCAAATGTAATTAATTAAATTACAATTACTTTGCAGATGTAATTAATTAAATTACAAATTACATTTTGAAATTCATAAAAATTTAATAAAACTATGATTTATCTACAACACATAAACATTTAAGGAGGTATGTCTATAATGTGAATAAAATTCCGTCATAATAAAATTCTTTCATTGTTTGAGAATTTGTTAACTACTTTGATAAGTAACAATTTTTTGAAAGAAAAATATAAATTTGGTTTTATAATTATTGTTTATTTCAAAAGCAAGTACCGGTAGTCACAATTTGGAGGTGTCCCATACCACCTTGATATTCAATAAACATTAAAAAGTCATATCCCCTAACCAACACCAATCATGTCAACTAAAGTATTTCCTGCAAGCAAAACTATTAAATAAAAACTTTCTCCTTTGCATTTTTATTCACTATTTTTTTCTTTATAAATACAATGCCAAAGTACAGGTTAATCTCGGGTAGAGGGCAGGCTTTAATTGTTATCAAAACACAATTCACACCTGTTGTTCTCTACCTAATTATCAAATGATTGCAATAAGGGAAAACACCCTGTGGACATGTAAGGCATTAAAAACTTAAAACCCATTTGAAGCCACGCATTATAGCTCTATGTATTTTAGGCTATCAACTACAAAGCATGACTTGATAGTTTATATAATTTCGATAACACTGATTTTGTTTATAAATTAAACAGTGATGTTTTAATCCAACTCGATGATAATTGACACAATAATTTTTCTAATAAGAAGGGAAATAAGTATTTTTTAAGAAAAGATAAGAATAGTTCAATTAATGCTTTTTAACTACTCTTCCTAACTTTATCTTGTACCATTGATAGTGTGGGGAACAATGGGTAGTGGACAGTTTCATATTTTATTTGTACATCAGTATGTAATTAAAAGTAATTGAAAAGTAATTGGAATTACATGCCTTTTTGAAAGTAATTAATTAAATTACCATTACATGTCATTGAAAATTTGGCCAATTACACATTACTTTCAATTACATCAAAATTTGTAATTAATTACACTCAATTACCATTACAAATTACCATTACCCCATCCCTGACCAGAAGTATTTGAAAAAGCATCACCCGTTTGATGAAGCTACGGTTTAGCACACGGGTCGTGTACACCATACGTGTTAGATGAATATGCATATCCATACTACTATATTAAATTAATAGATTCGAATTTTTGGCCTTTAATACCGATAAATTGGAAGTGGCTTTTGTTTTATATATTTTAAACATCATTGGTACTTGAAGATTACCAATTTGTTTTTATTTTTTCTTAATTATGCTTCGGTAATAAATAATCAATAAAACTTTCTTTAAAAATTTTGGAAATCATTTTGATTTTTTTAAGATTTTACAATCTTGCGCGTGCGCATTACATTCACCGGCTGTTGACGCTAAATCACGGGAGGCTCTTTAAAAAAAACTTAAGATAATTTATAAAATAACAAATATATATCAACTAAGAAAAAGATATATTAACCTTGTTCATCAAACTATTGAAATTGATTAAAACTGACACTGTTCTCCAGAGACTTTTTAAAAAATTTGTATTTTTTTACCTGTTTTTATTCATATTCTTACAAATGTTATGTAATGGAGACTTGCTTTTCAGCATACCTGTTAACCCTCCCGCATTGCGCGGGAGACTGCCGCAAAACGGCCTAAAAATCTAAGAAGATCTCCCGCATCCAACCTACCTCCCGCGTTGGAGACAATTTTCTCCCGCAATCGTATTTGTCTTCCCCATACCCCCCTCCCAATTCTGAATCTTTACATGTAATTTCAACAACCACTGCGGGTTTTTCTCTGATTTTGAGTTAAAAAGCTGCTGTGTATCTTTAATATATCAAAATCCATCCAAGTACTGTCTACCGTGATCATAGTATGACATGTTATAGTCCAGTTTACTTTTTGGAACACGTTTACGCAAAATCTCCCCCTTAGCAAAGTTAGTAAGGGGGAGATTCTCCCACATAGCAGCTTCGAAAGGTTAACAGGTATGTTTCAGGTCTAAAAATGATTAAACCAATTATTGTCAATGATACATAGGGTAATCCTATTGCCCCATATCTATTCTACTCTGTGCAGAAATTCTATCTATTATTATTAAACAAAACAATAATATTAAAGGCATTTTTGTTAATGACAAAGAACATAAAATTTCACAATATGCAGATGATACTTTGCTTAGTTAACTCTTGATGGCTCACCAATTTCTTTATTTGCTGCTCTTGATAATTTAGATTTTTTCTCAAAATTTTCTGGTTTAAAGATAAATTGTTCAAAAACTATGATTATTTGGATTGGCTCTAAAAAATCTCAAAAGAGGTCTTCCATCATACTAGATTGAAACTAGACTGGGGTTCAACAACTTTTGTTTTGCTTGGAATTCATTTTTCAGTAAATTTAGAAAACATCACTGAATTAAATTATAATATTACTTTACCAAAAATTAAATCACTGATACAACAATGGAATAGACGAATACTCACGCCAATTGGCCGAGTGACAATTGTTAAAACTCTTATTTTGCCAAAACTTAATCATTTATTTATTTCTCTTCCCTCACCAAAATGTGAAAAAATAACTTTACTTTGTAAAGATTTATTTGAATTTATATGGAAATCAAAATGTGATAAAGTAAAAAGAGTTGTTGTATCTCAAGATTACTTATCTGGGGGCTTAAAAATGGTTAATGTAGACTTTTTCATCAAGTCATTAAAATGTTCTTGGATTAAGAAATTAACCAAAAACAACAAGCCATGGTTAGATATATTATTAACAATTAATGGTAGAGACGTTGTAAATGAAATATTTGATTTTGGTGATGCATTTATCTCAGATATTTTGATACCTAAAAATAATGATTTTTGGAATGATGTTTTTACCTCATGGCTATATGTAATGAAGAATACTGAAAATGAAATGTATGCAAAAAACAATTTTTTAAATGTTCCAGTATGGTTTAATTCCAATATAAGGATTAATAACAACAGTGTTTTCTACAAAAAATGGTATCAAAATGGTGTTAAAAATGTTGGTGATTTTTTATCAAACGAAGGTAATTTTTTAACGAAAAACATGTCTCAGCAAAAGTTCAATATCTCAAGAATATGTATAATGCAATACAATAGTATTAGGCCTAAAAAAAAAATAGGTTTGTTTCCGCTTTCCCGACCGACCCTAACTTAAACCCGTTTCGTTTTTATCCGATTTAAAAATTTATTGTGTCCTCCAAATTTAAGTCGTAAAAACGCTTATAGAACTTATTGATATGTCATCAGTGTTGTGTAGATGTTTGTTATTTACAAATGGCAGCACATGTCGTGCCAGTCGAGCTCGAGAAATGTTCCCACCAGCCGGGGAAAAAGTTCATCACATCATTTAAACAATGACAGCAAATACTTGGTTTTTTTTTATCTTACACAGTTTAATAGATAAATGGTTTAATATGCACAATTGAACAGATGGAGAGGGGAAAAAAAAGATTAAAAAAAAAAAAAAAGCCGACCGACCGACCCTAATTTTTTTCAGCCTGAAAGCGGAAACAAACCTTTTTTTTTTTTAGGCCTAATATTACTGCTATTTCCAGTTTTTTGAAATGAATGTCATTGAACAAAAATGTTGTTGAAAGTAGATGTGGTCCATATCTACCTTTTTATTTTGAAAATATTTTACTAAATGAGAAATGTACAAAGGTGATTTATAATTGTATAAACAAGAACAATATTGTTCCCACTTCAATATACAAATGGAATGAAGAGTTGTCTCCACATGGACTTGATAATACATGTATAGAAGATGTGTTAAAAATTTGTTTTAAAATTACTATGAATTCCTCATTACAATGGTTACAATACAGAATCCTTCATAGGATTCTTCCTGTATGTTACTACCTTATAAAAATCAAAATTAAAAACGATGACTGTTGTAGATTTTGTGGCAATGAAATAGAAACTATACTGCATATGTTTGTTATGTGTGAAAAAATATTACCTCTGTATAGAAATTTTAGCATGCATATATACACAACAACATCTAATAGAGTCGGTTTTAATGTTACTAATATCATTTTAGGCGAGACTCCATTAAATGTAAATAACAAGGTAATAAACTTTATTATTTTATGTTGCAAACAGTATATTTTTTCATGCTTGTTGCAAAGTAGAATTCCAAATATATGTGGCCTTCTTAGTCATTTAAGAATGAAATATTACATTGAAAGGTGTGTAGCAATACACAATTCAAAATTGTTAATTTTTGATAACCATTGGTCGCTCTGGAAAAATATTTTTGAACAAAACTAGTTATGTTATATTTTATCTTTCTATATTTTTTTTAGTATCAAGAGCAGTAATTGATTAAGTTATTCCATTTACCTGTGTAAATTTTAAAGCATATTACTTTACTAATGTGTATGTGTGTGCATGTATAAATGGGTGGTGAAAGGAAAAAAAATTCATTGTAAAACCTGTATATATCTTAAAAGTGTTTATGAAAATACAATGAATAAATGTTAATTAAAAAAAAAAAATATTGTCAATAATGGGTTTAATCATTGTGAACACAATGGATGGTCACTGAACCCTGAAGCTTGCATTTGGTGTGTACCAAGTCATTTGGTATCCACAAAAATTCTATTTATCAAGAACAATCTATTGTCCGAGATATGAAGCATGAACTAAATATAGATATTATTCGTCATTTACACAATTGGCTGAGGAGAGCGCATGATTACATTCACCCGCTATACTGACTTCTTAACTCCACACAACAACACATAACGCTACATCCCTAAAGTACGTTTTCGGAAAATCAAGCGTTCCTGTTAATTTTTAGTGGAATGCAATTCGAAACCGAAAGTTGAGTAAAGTTTTATATACTGTAGGTGAAATTAGGCTAGTTATACATGTACTTACAAAATATGAATTGCTGCTATGACATTGATTGATTATTAATTTATTTCATCCATCGAAAAATAAGGGAAACTATATACCTAATCGTGCGATTTTTAATTCTGTTGAAGGTCGGAAGTACGAAGTATTAGATAGTAACGTTTTGTTCAAAATATAATGAATTTGCATTCACATATCAAAATCGTTTATACATTTTGAGAATAAACAGAATACAGAAAAAAGGCATATTGTAGTTACCTTTTTTCCATGGAGCAAGTGGTATCTATCCTGCAGTGTCCTAATGTGTTTTCAGAAAAATCAAAACCTTATCCGTATCACCCCTGCAGAATGTTATTTGAATTTATATCACGTGAATTAATTCAACCAATAGCAGGCTCATATATAGCATTGAATGATTTTTTTACGTCGTCCTGGCAATACTTTCCGCGCCAGGGGCCCGTTTCTCAAAAAGGTGTAAATCTGGGCTGAAGTTAGTCCGACTAACAAAGTTACGCCAATATTTAGTCGGGTCTAAGTTGCGTTTCTGAAAAAGGCGTAAGTTAGGGTTTAAATGTCGAAAAAATTAGACATCTCCGTTGAGTACTAAGCATGCGCATATCGTATTTTGTTTTGCTTTGAGGCTATGATTATATGTGGTGGATCAATTTTCCAGTTCATAGTATATGTAGTACAAGAGGTTTCAGAAACCAAATATGTGACAATTAAATGCATTGTAGATGATATTGAGGCACAATCTTACATATTGATTGAACGAAACAATACATAGAAATTAACTTCAATGTTCGTGTAAACTTCAAATATTTATAGAATACATGGACAAGGTAGAGTGGATATGCCCCAATACGTCTGCAGAATGAGAAGTATGCTTCATAGACACTGTAGATCTTTAGATATTTTCAGATGCTGGGATAAGGCTTGATTCTTTTTTATCAATTCACTATATCATTTATAGAAAATAATATGACCATGAGTATAACAGCAACCAACTGAAATCGAAAATATCTACTGTATAAATAATATTACATGGGCCTTGTCCATCTTCTGTTCCAATATTGAAAGAATGTAGACAATGACATGGAAACGATTCTTGATTTTCTGCGATTCAAATGATAATAGTTTTGAAAGATATTAATATCAACAATTAACAAGACAGGAATTATCAACAATTGAGGCCGGGGTCTCCCCAACTTTCTTTCCTGTTTTGGGTTTACATCGATCGATTTTTTTTGGGGGGGGGGGGGGGGGGGGTGAAAGCAATATACACCTTCCATAAACAGGGAATAATTCGCCCTGTTTCATTTTCAATCATTTCACCCTCGTTGTCAGCGGGCAAATTTATGTTGATTTTCAATGTCTAATATTAAGTAACTTAGGTAACAGCTGTGACTTGGCGAAGTCACGACCGAGTGAAACTGTTTTTAAGTGTAGAAGGACGGAACTATAACACTGTATACAGTATCTTGATTAAAATAAAGATATAAAAACACTTATCTAAGAACACCCTTCCTATTTAAAGAAAGTTTTAAAAATAAAAGGCTTTTACAAGTTTAATGGAAAAGGCATCTAAAAATTCCCCTATCCCCTTCCGGATAAGACATTTTGCATCTTTGCGATTTTAACAAGTGCATGTGAGTTTTACTTTCTTCCTTTTTAAAGAAAGTTTTATAAATAAAAGGTTTTTACAAGTTTAATGGAAAATGCAAAATGTCTTATCCGGAAGGGGATAGGGAATTTTTTTAGATGCCTTATCTAAAAAATCCCCCATCCCCTTCCTGATAAGACATTTGTCATCTTTGCGGTTTTAATAAGTGCACGTGAGTTTTACTTTTTTCCCTATCTGCTTTAGGTTATTGGGATTGGGTGTATACAATTGTTTATATAATAAGTATGACAAATGCAAGCTAGCTAAATTTGTAAATAATGCACACTGTTGTAAAACTGCTAAAACAACGCTTTTGTATTGCAAGTCGACAACTTCGAAATAAAGAAAAATCCCTTGATATACGTACATCTTAAATGTGATGAAACAAAACTATCATGAATTCAAGTAGTTAAAGATCAATTCAATTAAATGAGTAAAAATAAACAATGCATATGAATATGCACGGATATCATTGATAGTACATGTGCCCCATACTTTTTTTTAAAAAGAATTACGATCGATGTTAAATATGAACGCAATTGATCACTTCATCCTAGAATTAATAAGATTAATAAATTTGATTTCCAAAAATTCAAGGTGTGCATGTGAAATTTAATAATAATCGATAACCTTGACAAACGCTTGTCAACAGATCTAAAATTGATGCACACTCTGCACCCTTCTTAAACATATTTTTAAGTAATATTTTAACAAACAAAAATTGATTGTATCTAAATGCGAGTTCATAAACATTCCAAAATACATGTAGCTTTCATACGGTTTTGTAAAGATACTAGGAGCAAAAAAAAAAAAATGAAAATGATAATGCATACGTGTTGTAAAGTTTTCAGTAATACATGTATAGACAAATTACAAATGTAAACGTTTTGAGTTGCTCCTATTCATAATTTTGAAATCAGTTTCGTTTCACAGGTTCAAATTTGATTAGAAACATTAAATTCTAGTTCATGCTTACTGAGAATTGATAAAAAATCAAAGTACTGAAGAACTGGCGGGAGTTGATTTTGTCTATGTTTATTTATTTTAAAATCAATGATATGTTATTTTGCATGACAAGTACATGTATACGTAGTTTCTAATTTGAATTTTTGAACTTTTTCGACTAGAATGTCGAGAAACCTCCATATGAACCATGTTAAATAATATTTAAAGATAAAATTAATTCAATCAAACTATGTATCAGTGGTAGAAATATTTCTCCAAAATTGTATGGATCCAAGCAATATTGAACTCTAGTCTCGTTCAACCAAACGCTCGGCTGACACCGTAAATCTCCGACAAGGGTTTACGGAGACAGCCGAGCGTCGAGTTGAACGAGACTATATTGAACTCTGGCGTAGGAATACATACGACTACAAAAAATATTTAAATTGTTCGTACCATACCAATCTGACTATTTTTAAGGTATTTGTAAATAAGTTTCCTTGAAAAACAATGCTTTAGCATACATTACATCGAATTCATCAATTATTTTAAGGAACTAAGTCTTGTCAGGAGCAATGATTTGTGCTGAGGTCCAAACACTGTTTCACTTTCGGTTTGTCCGAGTGACTGCATAGGAGAGTTGATTAAAAATCAACTCCCAAAAATCAATAATCTATTCGTACTTATATACATCTATCTTCTTGGGGAATAAATGTTTAATTTAGAAATAAAGCATTTTTTGAATAATTGTGTTTATATCATTTATTGGGGTAAACCCATTCTTCACACTTTAGGTAAATTTCATTACGAGTAGTAATGTATATTACATACGTTTAATAAGGTGAGCCCATTATTTATCAAATTGATTTGATCTTATTTTTTTTAGAAATAGAGACAGTTATCGAATAATAGGTATTTCTTAAAGTTATATGCACATGTACAAATAACACATAAAACAAACAAAAAAATAAAATTATCTGTCTATTTTGCCTTAGAAACAAAACACTCGCCATTTTTTTGCACAGACTAAGAACTTACGCCTACCCATTAGCAGGCGTAGATTTAAACTCAAATTTAGTCCCGACTAAGTTTACGCCTTTTTGTGAAACGCAACTTAGTCTGGTTTTGAGGTCTAGTCCCTGATTTAGTCCGGACTAAGCTTACGCCTGGACGTAGGTCTTTTTGAGAAACGGGCCCCTGGAGAGCAGGCGATAGCGTATGATGGTACACAATTTAAAAGTTGAAGAAGTATTTACAAGAAGAAAGGCTGATTCACCAAATGAAATAAAATATAGACTTAAATGTATTTTAATATCAGGGGCTTATTTCATAAAAAAATTTGAATTTGGGTTAATTTCTTTTTACAAAAGATATACGAGGGTCAATATATATATACAAAGACTCTAGGCTAATGAATTTATAGTTTCACACCGTTACAATAGTATAGCCAAAAATTATTATCTTGTCCTAACGACATGTAAACGGGGGTCCTTTCATGTAGTTAGTAACACTTGTATACATATTAATAGTCAATTGGAAATGACAGGTTTGGGTAGTATTCTTTTACATTCTTTATTTCGAAGTTTTTTAGTGCACGATCTACCCAAGCAAGTCAAGTTTAGCCTATAGTAAAGTTTCTTTAAACTTTGCATATGAACAGGCTTGTGAGAACAAGTTCACTGTCCCTTTGTTTACCTCGCAACTACTACGGACTTGAAGGTTTTCATTGTTTTTAGACACAAACCGTTGTAATTGTACCATCTATTGTTTTCCTGATGGGCGTTGTTGTATGAAACATATACTAGTATATAATACAACCCGCTTTGTGACAACGAAATAAAACCTAGCATCCTTCTACAGCGTGTTATAATATATATCTTGTTCTGTTTCTCGTTATAGGTTAATTAAAGATTGGACTTTTAAATTATCAAACTTAAATGTATGATATCAGGGGCTAACTTCATCAAACGTGTCCCAATTTGGTCAACTTTAGTCACGTCTGAAGATTTACGCTGATACTCAGTTGGGCCGATTTTGGTTTCATAAAGGGGTGTAGCTTTTGGCTAAGACTATAAAATAAGTCATTTTTTCATCGTATACAGTTGAAAAGACAGACGGTTATCAGAAAAAATGTGATCAGAAAATCTCACGAGAACTTTAAGCAAATATGAGCTAAAAGCCATAGGTTTTATTCTCAGGTGTTCTCGAAAAACATTGAAAGAAGAAAGAAAACCCTGTGTGCTGACACATTGACTACTTCCGATCGAGATCAACAGAGTGTCAGCGGAATGTGGAAAAAAAAACCGCAAGTAATGTATGCCGCGGAATGGTGCTGAGTTCTGGTTATTTCAATAACGTAGGGTGCTTGATGTTCATCATCAACCAACCCTTCGTGGGAAACCCCTAAAGAAAGTTAAAAATAGGTTGCAGTAGCGGACAGTTGAAGGCCCTGTTGATTTTTATAGTATAAAGAATGTATATGTTAGTAATCCTTTTCCGAGTACCATGAGATTAGGTGCCAAACGAAGCGAGGCACAAGATCGAATGGCGAGGAAAAGGTTTAACAACATACTTGGTACATGTTTGACATGAAAAATTATTTCTTTATATTTCAATCTATTTTTCACTATTCAATTGTGTTATATACATGTATTAATAAATCAAGGTAATTATGATGAGTTAAATGTAACTAGTTCAGGCCATCCTGGCCTGGTAATATTTTGTGCCATGGGGCAGGTTACCTGTATTAGACAGTTGAGGTTTGAAAGTGAGTAGAATTCAAACTAAACAATAAATAACACATTGACCCTTCCATTCATGAATGAAACAAGCTACATGTAGTTCAATATTTCTTTCCAATTGGATTTAAGCCTGGAACTAAGAAGCCTCTTTTTATATTAGCCATTGATTTCGAGAAACCCAGTGTGTAGAATGTGAGAGAGCGCCTTCCGTAGCTTCATCATCAACATTGACTGCAGAGTCTACCAAGGGTGAGTCTACATGCAGCAATGTAATAAGGCTGACTATTCCAACTTGCAGAAACAAAATCGTTATTAGCAAGGATGAAAAACACATATCAACCTTGTACATCAAATTATTGAAATTGATTAAAACTGACACTGTTCGCCAAGGAAATTAAAAATATGTAGTTTTTTTACCTGTTTTTATTCATACTCTTACAAATATTATGTAATAGAGACTTGCTTTTCAGGTCTAAAAATGATTAAACCAATTATTGTGTATAATGGGTTTAGTCATTGTGAACACAATGTATGGTCACTGAACCATGAAGCTTGTATTTGGTGTGTACCAAGTCATTTGGTATCCACAAAAATTCTATTTATCAAGAACAATCTATTGTCCGAGATATGAAACATGAACTAAATATAGATATTATACGTCATTTACAAAATTGGCTAAGGAGCGCGTATGTCTGATTACATTCACCCGCTATACTGACTTCTTAACTCTACACAACAACACATAACGCTACAACACTTAAGTACGTTTTCGGAAAATCAAGCGTTCCTGTTAATTTTTAGTGGAAGGCAATTCGAAACCGAAAGTTGACTAAAGTTTTAAATACTGTAGGTGAAATTAGGCTATATAGATAAACTTACAAAATATGAATTGCTGCTGTGACATTGATTGATCATTAATTTATGTCATCCATCAAAAAATAAGGAAACTTATATACCTAATTTTGCAATTTTTACCTCTGTTGAAGGTCGGTGAAGTATTAGATAGTAACGTTTCGTTCAAAATATAATGGATTTCTATTCACATATCAAAATCGTTTAATAAATTTAGTGAATTAACAGAATATAGGAAAAAAGCATATTGTAGTTACCTTTTTTCCATGGAGCAAGTGGTATCTATCCTGCAGTGTCCTAATGTGTTTTCAGAAAAATCAAAACCTGATCAGTATCACCCCTGCAGAACAAAAGGCAGAATGTTATCTGAATTTATATCACGTGGATTAATTCAACCAATAGCAGGCTCATATATTATAATAGCATTGAATGATTTATTTTACGTCGTCCTGTCAATACTTTCCGCGTCAGGGGCCCGTTTCTCAAAAAGGCGTAAATCTGGGCCTAAGTTAGTCCGACTTACGAACTTACGCCAATATTTAGTCGGGTCTAAGTTGCGTTTCTGAAAGAGGCGTAAGTTAGGGTTTAAATGTAGAAGAACTTGGACATCTCCGCTGAGTACTAAGCATGCGCATATCCTATTTTGTTTTGCTTTGAGGCTATGATTATATGTGGTGGATCAATTTTCCAATTCATATATATATAATACATGTCCCGAAAGTACGCATGCTATTCTATACCACTGTGCATAGTTCAAGTCGCTCATAACAGTGTGTATTTATGAAAGTAGAACAAATGCCTATACACTTCTTAACATAATGAAATTTTAGAGAAAACAGTTGATATGAAAAAGGCATATATAAGAGGATTCAGAAACCAAATATATGCATTGTAGATGATGTTGAGGCACAATCGTACATATTATTTGAACGAAACAATACATAGAAATTAACTCCAATGTTCGTGTAAACTTCAAATATTTATAGAATACAGGGACAGGGTACAGTAGATATACCCGCATACATCTGCAGAATGATAAGTATGCTTCATGTAGATATTTAGACACTTTCAAATGCTGGGATAAGGCTTGATTCTTTTTTACCCTATCACTATACATGTATTATTTATAGAAAATAATATGTCCATAGGTTATAAACAGCAACCAACTGAAATAGAAAATATCTACTGTATAATTAACATTACATGAACCTTGTCCATGTCTACAAAAGGAAAAAAAGTTCCATCCTCTGTTCCAATAATGAAAGAATGTAGACAGTGACATGGAAAGGATTCTTGATTTTCTGCGATTCAAATGATAATAGTTTTGAAAGATATTGTCAACAATTAACAAGACAGAAATTATCAACATTTGTGGCCGGGGTTTCCCCAACTCCCTTTCCTGTCTTTTGGTTTAATCGATTGATTGTTTTGTTTTGGTTTTTTTCCGGCGGAGGGGGGGGGGGTGAAAGTAATATATACTGCATACAGGGGATTATTCGCCCCGTTTAATTTCCAATCATTTCACCCTCGTTGTCAGCGGGTGGATTTTTTAAGTAACAACTGTGACTGGGCGAATTCATGACAGAGCGAAACTGTTTGCAACTGTTAGAAGGGCGGAAATTACACGGGACGAAAATAACTCTGTGTATAGTATCTTGATTAAAACAATTATGACAAATGCACGCTAGTTAAATTTGTAAATAATGCACACTGCTGTAAAATGCTAAAACAACGCTTTTGTATTGCAAGTCGACAACTTCGAAATAAAAAAAAAACATCCCTTGATATACATACATCTTTAAAAATATGATGAAACAAAACTATCATGAATTCCAGTAATTAAATACCAATTCAGTTAAATGAGTACAAATAAACAACACATATGCATATGCACGAAGATCATCCATAGTACATGTAAACCATACCTATTTAAAAAGAATTACACTCGACGTTTAATATGAAGGAAATTGAACACTTAATCCTAGAATTAATAAAATAAATGAATTAATTTGAGCTCCGAAAATTCAAGGTGTGCATGTGAAATTTTAGAATCGTCAAGAACCTCGACAAACGCATGTCAATAGATCTACAATTGATACACACTCTGCACGCTTCTAAAACATATTTTAAGTAATATTTTAACAAACATTGATTGTACATGTATCTAAATGCGAGTTCATAAACATTCAAAATACATGTAGCTTTCATACGGCTTTGTTAAGATGCTAGGAGTAAAAAAATGAAAATGAGAATGTATACGTGTTGTAAAGTTGTAAGTAGTATACATGTAGGTATAGAATATACAACAACACACAAGGACAAATTACAACTGTAAACGTTTTGAATTGCTCCTATTCAAAGGAGTATTCTCAATATTTTGAAATCAGTTTCGTTTCATAGGTTCAAATTTGATTAGAATCATTAAATTCCAGTCTATGCTTACTGAGTATTGATTTAAAAATCAATAATCTATTCATACTTATGATTACATCTATTTTGTATGGGAATACATGTTTAATTTAAAATTACAGCATCTTTTTAATTATTGTGTTTATATCATCTATCGGGGTATACCCATCTTTAATTCTTCATACTTAAAATATAGATTTCATTAACGAGAAGTAATGTATATTATATGTGTTTAATAAGGTAAGCCCATTAATTATCAAATTGATTTAATCTTAATCTATTTAAAAATAGGAACAGCAGTTATCGAACAATAGGTATTTTTTTAAAGTTATACGTACATGTACAAATATTTCAATAAATGGTGAATGTTTACCTTAATAACTCGTATAACAAACCAAAAATTAAAATTCTCTGTTTATTTTGCCTTAAAAACAAAACACTCGCCATTTTTGTGCACAGACTAAGGACTTACGCCTACCCATTAGCAGGCGTAGATTTAAACCCAAATTTAGTCCCGACTAAGTTTCCGCCTTTTTGTGAAACGCAACTTAGTCTGGTTTTGAGGTTTAGTCCCTGATTTAGTCCGGACTAAGCTTACGCCTGGACGTAGGCCTTTTTGAGAAACGGGCCCCTGGGGCTACCTTAGACATGTTTAACTATGTTGTATATATACATGCATACATCTCATCTTTTAGCTTATAATTAGCCTTTTTACACTCGGTGTACTCGGCAAGAGACAAACGGGTACGATATTCATTTCATTCTGAAGCTATGATAATATAGTCTTGACATATTGGTGCTCCTGCTCTTACAAGTTAATCGCATGTCTACCTTTATCAGATGCAAATTTTGGCATGTTACTACATAGTTAACTGCGTAATATTTGCTAAACACAAACTTCCGTTCATTTCTTTGTTTGGTCGATCACCAAAATGCAAAATCAAATGTCCTTGGAGTTTAACTACAATTATTATATTAGGATAGCCGCCCAGGGGAGCCATGCATTCTTCAAGATAATTCCTCAATTCCTCAAGCATTCTCTGTCATCACACCAATAGACTTCCTCGGTTTTGACGATTAACTGCATTAATAGGCAATCACCCCTCTATAACACACAGCCAGACAAACGTTCATAGACCAAGAAACAGTGGAAATGGTGGACGTTTGCTAGCTAATAATATCGCTTAGGTTTCAGTCAATTCCAGTGGAGAATGTCAAAATGAACTAAAAAAATTTGATTCACTTAGGTGTGTATCAAATTACATTATAATTAAATATAATTATCCTACATTGTTCCAACCTTACTAAACTTAAAGCATTTAATACCAGAATTCTTCTTTAGGAAATACAAAATAATTTTTAAGAACTTGTACTTGATAACAATAATTTCAAATCGTCTTTGATTTACTCTTATGTATAATAATTAAATGTATTTGCGTAACATTTCGAAAAAAACTTTTTTAAAGCAATTTTATACAAAATGACCGTTATCTGATATTCTAATATTCCCATAGGATACGTTTTGGCTGGGGTTTTTTTTATCAAACGAACTGATGTACATTAACAGTTATTTAGTAGATGTTACTTACTTTTTACAATCAATTAATTAAATTGTTAAAAGAAAGATGTAAATAAAAACAATAAGATGCTTTCTTTGATGATTCATGCGGGTTATGAAGGTAGCGATTGTAACGTGATTGAGCCAGTCAATCTCTAAATAACACTCAAGACAGTTTCAATTACTGCACTTATTTACATGAAAAAAAAAACCAATAGAGAATATTTTCAAATTTTTACTCACTTTCACCCTCACTCACATACTCACTCTTGTTCAAAAACTAAGTGCTGAAATCTAAGCCCCCAAAATCATGTACCCGTTATGACAGCTAAATGATTTTAAACTATTAATGTTTAGTTGCAAAACACACTTTGACAGAAACGTTAACTTTATATTCTCTGTGTTGCCAAACATTCACAAGAAAACTTCTTGTCCACTAGTCCTATCACTATAGGGGGGTTGTGGTGTGGCGTGGTAGTCAAACAAAGTTTTACTAAATCAACGCATGGTAGATTTAGTAGAATTGAGTTTTAAGTCATTCGAGAATCAGCTGTTTTCCCGCAACTCCGCTCTCACAACCAGTTACAAATGTTTATATATATTTGTTGACATGCAAGAAATGCAATCAGATAGGAATTGTAAAAAATATCAAATATCCCCTACATGTGCCTTAACAGTTATCACTGTGACTGGAGTCGAACCTGTGTTCCCGAAGAGACCTGTATGGCGCGAGGATTCACGGGAAACCTTCGCTCGACTGGCCGGTCACGTTAATCGATATTGCTTAGAATTTTGAAAAGTCATATTAGTAAAATAAATGTGACACACATACATTTAATTTTTTAACCTAGAAGTAAATCAAAGATGATTTGTAATGATTGTTAGGAAAATACAAGTTTATAAAAATGATTTTTTATTTTTTCGAGAAGAATTCTGATCAAAAATTATTCAAAGTTTATTAAGGTTAGAAATATGCTTAAATATGCTTATATCTATTATGTATGTATAAATATATATTTATATACGCCCACCCTCCGAGAGAGACAGTCCCTCTGTTGTATACAAGGGTTTCTAACATGGACACAGACTTTGACTGATGGTAGTGAAACCCTTTCTTATGTGTGGACAAAAAAAAAATCACATGTAAATTATCAATGCAAGGATTTTTTTTCTCACTTTTTTCTGATTAACACATACATGTATAAATGTACGTACGGTGTACATGTAGCAACATTATTTCATAAAAACTTGATATATATCGTATACGTTTTTTCAACAAAGGTTGATTTTTTTCCTTTTTTCTGATTAACTCATATACATATACATGTTCAGTGTACATTTTTAGTTTATAAAAACCTGAAATATATTGTAAATCTGTTTTCACCATATGCTATTTTCTGATAATAATTATTATTGACATAACAATCGATATGTTTACTAAATTATGAAATTAGGCTCTGACAAAATTTGACTTTTAGCAAAACAGAGGAAATTTGGACTAAATTTTTCAGATTTTGTTTTCCACTGAAATATTTTTGGTAGTACTATGATATTTAAAGATAAGATTTTATTTGTTAGACAACATTTTGTATATTTTCTGTTTGTTTCATCTTGCTTTTTCGTTTAGATAATCGTATGGCACACACTACAGAAATATTGAAAAATGCTTTAAAATGATAAAAGACACCATTTCTCAAAATTTTGATCATTGACTTCATATAAATTTTATGCCAGCAGAGAAAGGTCAATATACTTGGTTTAATATACTATAAATGTTTTAGCATGTTTTTGAAAGTGAAGAATAACACTACCACGTAAGGTCTATAACACACAATAGTTGGTTTTTCATTATCATCAGTGGAATTTTTTTTCATTCTGAGTAAACGTCATCCTTAACGTAATTTGAATTCAAACTATTTCAGTTAATTTTTAGACTCGTGAAAGTTGGCAGACGTCCATCATTTCCATTGTTGTTTGGTCTATGAAGGTTTATCTGCTTTTATGTTATAAAGGAGGACTGCCTATTAATTTAGTCAATCGTCAAAACCGAGGGAATCTATTGCTGTGATGACAGAGAATGCTTGTGGAAATATTTTTGACTTTGGTCTTGACAAATTAAATGTCGAATCAATATTATGTGTCAAATCATTTGTAATTTGTGAAATTCTAATAACATAGACACGAACAACCTATGTAATCCCATTACAGAGTGTAAGAACATCCCATTATAGAATGTAACTCTTAATAAGACTGTTATCAGTGTTGGAGTGTCGAAAATCGAGACAACGGGCGTTGGGAAACGTGACAAGTATATAATTGTATATATGACATTCTAGG
This sequence comes from Magallana gigas, assembly GCF_963853765.1. NCBI lineage: Eukaryota > Metazoa > Mollusca > Bivalvia > Ostreida > Ostreidae > Magallana > Magallana gigas. The sequence continues at coordinate 52,605,509 of NC_088854.1, read as the reverse complement.
GGTTTTTTTGTGAACAAAGCTAGAGTTTCGCTTTTTGTTTGTTTTTGTTATACTGGAAAAAGTTTCATTCAAATGTTGCTTTTGATGTTTATAAAGCTATTTATAAACAAAATGAAATTTTGTTTCTTCCTATGAAAGGTGGGGCTGACAACAATCGCAACTTCTCAGGCCTTTCCGGCAGACTCGGAAAAACACCTCGAATGTATTACCTAGGCGTCCATGACAACCCCCCTTTTTATAGAACTTGATATAAATACAACACATTTCATGATCTGTTTAGATGTGAGCTATACTTCATTAAAGTAAACGATATACACTAAAATATAACACAGAAGCGACATACAAGACTGTCTAGCCGATACTTATTTTAATGGGAAGCGACTCCATTTTGTATAAAATCCTAACATCCGGTGATGTTAATACATTCGAGGTGTTTTTCCGAGCATGCAGGAAAGGCCCGAGAAGTTGCGATTGGGGCTGACAAGTGAGTTCACATTCGGCTGGAATAGATGATAAAGAATGGAATGATATGGAATACTGCGTAGATGATTTTTTTTTTAATTTATTCACAAACTATGCATGTACAATCGTAACATAAAAAGATGAATGAAATTGGAAACTCAAGTAACTAATATTTTTGAGATGATCCGCCAACTATCCTTGACCTCATTTTCTTTTCGTGTGTTCAATGAATGGGAAGAGTAGATGTCAACATATCTAATCATTTAATGTATTCGAACAATGATTTTGTAGAGGGTAAAATATACTTACATCTGTTAATATAAATTAACCTTTTTGCTAACAATATCAATAGATTAAGTGCTCTATACAATACAGGGATAGCATGTTTACATCCAAAAATTACTGTTTGTTCATTAAAACACACATCAATATTGCACAAGTTCTTTAATTTTTCCTGTATTGTAATCCAAATGTCTCGTGCATGCAGACAACCATAAAAAAGATGACTTATTGACTCCTTAGTTTCATGGCAAAATGAACACATTTCAGTATCTATAATATTTTGAATATAAATAAACGAGAGTTAGTGCACAGAATTCTATGTAAAATTTGGAATTGGAAACGTATAAATTTTGTGTTCATTGTGACATTATGAGGAATCATAAAATATTGCTCCCATTCGTTTTCTACAATATCTATAGACAATCTCTCTTCCCATCTGTGTTTTACATTTACAGGGGTTTCGGCGACAGATGATAAAAATATAGGGTAAAAAAGTTTTGAAACCTTTTGCGCCTTTCTTAATTTTTCAATATTGCCATCAGATATTTCTTCTCTCGGAACATTCTTTATCAATTCTTTCCAATGTTTTGGGATAGCTGATATTAACCCATTATAAGTTAAAAAATTAGTATGAACATTGAATTTGTCTTGAAAGTTTTCGAGAGAAAGAAAATTACCGTCGTCATTGATAAGATCATTGATAAAGAATATCCCCTTTTTGATCCAATGAGATTTACAAACACGTTGTTTATTTATTTTAATATTTCATTATTGTGCCATAGTGGCTGGCGTAGAATTTCTGATGGGGCTGTGGTAGGATGCTGCATAATTTCGCTCCAAGCGTGCATTACACTTTGCCAAAAATTATTAAAAACTTGCATGGCAGTCGACAAGCCTTCTCTCCGAAGTTGCCATACATTTGAGTATCCCCACTTTTCGAGTTTATCCGCTATTAAAATTTTCCATGAGGATTTACATTGCGGATCCAAGCATTTTTTGACCCAGGTAAGTTTATGACTTTTTGCGAAAGAAAGAATATGTGGAACTTTCAAACCCCCCCCCCCCCCCTTTATGCTTGTCATTAATCATAATATTTCGGCGGATTTTATCAATTTTACTGTCCCAGATAAAATTAAAGATAAAAACTTTTTATTCTTTTTTTTAACTCATCAATAAATTGGTTATAAAAAGTAATTAAAATTCACTAAATTACTGCTAACGTACATAAGTACGTTAGCTAAAAACAAAACAGCCAAATCGTCTCCTGTGAGACTCTGAGTCTGACATCATCATGATTATTTCGTGCAGCCCGTGATTTTTCTTAGGTCGCTGTATATTTCGACCAATTGGTATCCTTTTCTTACACGTACATGTATCAAAACTGACTTTGAATATCAAAGCAGACTGTCAATGCAAGGGTTTATTTAAAACAATATGCAATTCGCATATATTTATGATAAGTTGCATACTCAAAATATAATAGTAAGTACTTTCTCACTAGCTTGTACAATATACATTGTAAAAGAACGTGATCAATGAACGGTTTCATGCATTTCATAAAGATCTTATACACATTCCGTTGATCTTATCACGCTAGTCTAAAGGGCTTGTTGTAAATACGATTTTTTACGCAATTCTCTAGAAACATATTTTAATGCAAAGGTTTCAAAGACCTTACTTCAAATGCTAGTATTTCTAAAATGAATATTCTACGAGAGAACGCAAGTAAGACAAAATACTGTACAGTGCATGTACACCTGTACGAGATAACCCTGTATAGCGTGATTGCCCATGTTTAAGGTGGATTGAGGAAATACCAACTTGAAGGATTTCAACTGATAAGAGCATTTGAGTCATTTAGTGAGTACAATTTCAGCACTGCCAACTTAATATTTTTAACGTAAATCATGTTGTATTTCACTTATGGAAATTTATTTATTCTCATATTCTGTAAGTAAATACTTGACTGTACTATTGATTTCTTTCCATATTGTAAATGACGATAAAGTGTCACTGCCTTGAACGTTTCGTTACAGGTTTTCAAAGTGAGGCGTTTTTATTTACGCAAAAACCGCCTTGCGATGTATCAGGTAGGGTGGCGAGTTACACATTGAACATCAACTTCATTTACATGTTTGAATCATGCATTTATTTAGCTTTTTTAGTGAAATCACGATTGCGCCATATTTATCTTTGTTTTTCAGTATCAGAATGTATGAACTGTGAAAGAGTGGGGTTCTTTCCTACAATGTTCTGTCCTCAAATTGAATACGGGGAGTTCTGTTACACCAAGGTAGTCCACAATGATTCGGGGATATTCACTATTAAAGGGTATAATATGATTTATTGTGAAACGAATCGTTTAAAAAAAATAGAACATCGAAGATTGGAAAACAAACACTTTATTGAGAGACTCATCTTTCTTCTAAGAAAAAGTGATCTTCTAATTTGAATTAGATTATAATATTTTCTTTAGACACGCATCAAAATCATTTTGTGAAGCTAACAACTACAAGACTAGCATATTGAATCCGTCCTGTAAGACTGGAAACCTTCTGAAGGGAACTGAGTGTATCGATTGCTGTAAACAATACAGCTGTGACCCCCGAGATCTGTACTGTAACAAGAACATCATAAAACCCGAACACATGCCATGTACGTATCGTTATCAGTACTCCTAACTGATGTAAAGAACAAATCAAATGTTTTTCTCCCCCTCCCCTTAGCAAAGGAGATGATTATGTTTTCCGACTGGCATGGCTGCAGTTTCATCAAATTTTGGTTTCAAAATATGTCAACTGCATCGAAACAATTCTTTCATACATCGTTTTGGTGTGCCATCATTTTTTATATATAAAAGTGAGACTTTATTCTATATTCTATATATTATTCTATATATTCTATACGAAATGATCAAAAAAATATTTTACGTCGGTTATTATCTGCAATCATTATGTTGGGAACTGATCAACCGAAAACCACAAAGATACACATACATGTACTAAAACGCCTCTGTATAACCTGCTCAAAAAATGTAATGAACTGCTTAATCATTATTATATAGCTCACATTGTTAAAGTAAAACAGACAACTAAAATAGTGATAAGTCTTGTACTTCATTTCATCAGATGACATGGTATTTCTATGATATCGTAATTATTTATTACACAGTTACTGTGACTACGATAAGAACCACGCCCCCAACAGCTGTGAGTACCACTACTACTACACCCCAGCCCACCACTCCTCTACCAACAACTACCCAAGCTCCGGGTGAGGATCTCTCTCTCTCTCTCTCTCTCTCTCTCTCTCTCTCTCTCTCTCTCTCTCTCTCTCTCTCTCCAGTTATGATAACAAAACAAAACAGTAATACATAGCAACAAAAAATATTTTTAATCATTTATTATGTAGATGAAGGACTTTGTCAAGTGTGCGTAGAGAGTGATGGTCGGAACTGTGACACATCTTCCAGCAACCAGTACTGCAGTCAACAGAAGAAGTACTGTATGAACACTATTATTTCCGATCCGAAAGGGGGAATGATTGTACTCAAAAAGTAAGATTGGATAAGTTTGATGACAGGAAAATATTATTATTGTGTTTGAAACGACTAAAATCTTTTTGAGGGTCTTGAAATACGTTCCTCATATATTTAGAGGTTTTAAAAGATATACTTAAAGGAGGCAAATTTGGGTTTTTTGCGTCAAAACTACAGTAACAAACCTCTTTAATTTTTAATCATATGTAAAATACACCAACTCTAGTATATTTACAAAGTTTAAAGGAAATCTTTTCAAGGGCCGTCTAAAAATACAATTACATTTACTATAGAAATATAAAGAAAATTGTCATTTTCCACACTTCGAAATTGATAGAAAAAAAGTTTTGCCGATTTGTCTAAAATTGCAATGTCGTTTGAACATTTTTATTGTTAAGAAGGTATATACAAAAGGATCGGGCACAAGTTTGTAAGCTTAAAACGCCCTCTCCTATAAAATTTTGACACAAAGTTTACACTATTATGATAAAATGACAATATCAGAGGTCATAAAATACAATGAAGTTATACTAAAGTATATATACATCGGGAAAAAAGAGGAAAAAATGTGATGTTTTTTATATCAAATTTTAGACAATGTTAAAAACACCCAGATCTCTTTAAAAATGGTTGAACGTTAAAAAATTAATTATTATTTTCTGCAATGCTGAAAATTGTAAAAAGTTATTAGTAATATCATTTTCTATCTAATATGTTAAATAGAATAATAAATTCTGTCATCTCAAAATATCAAAATGCAACAAATTTTGCTATATATTTAAAGTGATTACAAAATTAAAATAGATTTGTACAATGGGTTCATTCAAAAATAGGAAAAACTAGACACGATCTCGTTGCGAGCAACGAGGAGGTCTTCCGTCTGATTTTTAGAATAAGGAATGACCTTACTCTTGATCTTCGTCAACGAAACGTATCAAGAAAAGGAGGCGGAATCTATGAGTGTAATGGGTGAACGACTATCTATCCATTTGGTGTCCCTTTTTGAGGGATCAGCCCCTTTTCATTAATTTTAGTGAAAATGTATTTTTGTGTACCGCTAATAAGTATTTAGAAATTGGTTACCGTTTTTTGAGATATCTGGGAAAAATCGTTTTGTTATCCGGTCCTAAAACTCCGTTTAAGGTCCAGATAACAAACAATGAATGGTTGCACATTGTTAAGCACATTATTTTGAGCATCTTTTGTTAAATACTGCTTTCCAGATTGAAGATCAAAGTGTTGGACTTCTGGCCCCTTAAAATCCCTAATTACATAACATACGAGTGAAAGATTACCATGTATAGATGAATAGCCTTAGAATAAACTGAATTGCCTCTATAACGTATCACAACATATTTTACAGTAAAAATGTATCATTAAAAGACTTAAGAGCCCCACCAGCCCCTTAATTGAAGGGCCAGCCCCTTGTTTGATGTCATAAGAGTATTCTTGTCAATTCAAACACATTTTGTTCAAGAAGTGTTTATAAATTATGTACCATTCTAGAGATATCTTGACAGGGTCGTTTTAGGGGCCGACCCTGTAACTCCTTTTAAGGACTGCATAACAAAGAAATTATGGTTGCAAATTGTTAAGCTCAATATTTAGAGCATCTTTTGTTCAATATTGCTTTTCAAAATTTTCCTCTATTTTGAAATATTGAGCATCAAAGTTTTGGACTTCTGGCCCCTTAGAATCCCTAATTACGTAACATAGGAGTAAATGACTGCCATATATAGGTAAATAACATAAGAATGAACATAATTGCCTCTATAACGCATCACAAAATATTTCACAGTAACAAGTTATCATTAAAATACTTTAGAGCCCCCTTAGCCCCTTATTTAAAGAGCCAGCCCCTTTTTCATGATTTAAAATGAAAGCTCTAATCAATTCAAACACTTTTTGTTCAACAAGTGTTTACAAATTTTGTACCGTTCTCGAGATATCTTCAGAGGGTCGTTTTAGGGGCCGACCCTGTAACTCCTTTTAGGGACTGCAAAACAAAGAAATTATGGTTACAGGTTGTTAAGCTGAATATTCTGAGCATCTTTTGTTCAATATTGCTTATCAAAATTGTCCTCCATTTTGAGATATTGAGCATCAAAGTTTTGGACTTCTAGCCCCTTAAAACCCCTAATTATGTAACATATAAGTAAATGATTGCCATGTATAGGTGAATAACGTTAGAATGAACATAATTGCTTCTATAACGTATCACAAAATATTTCACGGTAACAAGTTATCATTAAAAGACTTTAGAGCCCCCTCAGCCCCTTATTTGAAGGGCCAGCCCCTTTTTCTTGATTTTAAATGAAAGCTCTAATCAATTCAAACACATTTTGTTCAAGAAGTGTTTATAAATTATGTACCATTCTCGAGATATCTTGACAGGGTCGTTTTAGGGGCCGACCCTGTAACTCCTTTTAAGGACTGCATAACAAAGAAATTATGGTTGCAAATTGTTAAGCTCAATATTTAGAGCATCTTTTGTTCAATATTGCTTTTCAAAATTTTCCTCTATTTTGAAATATTGAGCATCAAAGTTTTGGACTTCTGGCCCCTTAGAATCCCTAATTACGTAACATAGGAGTAAATGACTGCCATATATAGGTAAATAACATAAGAATGAACATAATTGCCTCTATAACGCATCACAAAATATTTCACAGTAACAAGTTATCATTAAAATACTTTAGAGCCCCCTTAGCCCCTTATTTAAAGAGCCAGCCCCTTTTTCATGATTTAAAATGAAAGCTCTAATCAATTCAAACACTTTTTGTTCAACAAGTGTTTACAAATTTTGTACCGTTCTCGAGATATCTTCAGAGGGTCGTTTTAGGGGCCGACCCTGTAACTCCTTTTAGGGACTGCAAAACAAAGAAATTATGGTTACAGGTTGTTAAGCTCAATATTCTGAGCATCTTTTGTTCAATATTGCTTATCAAAATTGTCCTCCATTTTGAGATATTGAGCATCAAAGTTTTGGACTTCTAGCCCCTTAAAACCCCTAATTATGTAACATATAAGTAAATGATTGCCATGTATAGGTGAATAACGTTAGAATGAACATAATTGCTTCTATAACGTATCACAAAATATTTCACGGTAACAAGTTATCATTAAAAGACTTTAGAGCCCCCTCAGCCCCTTATTTGAAGGGCCAGCCCCTTTTTCTTGATTTTAAATGAAAGCTCTAATCAATTCAAACACATTTTGTTCAAGAAGTGTTTATAAATTATGTACCATTCTCGAGATATCTTGACAGGGTCGTTTTAGGGGCCGACCCTGTAACTCCTTTTAAGGACTGCATAACAAAGAAATTATGGTTGCAAATTGTTAAGCTCAATATTTAGAGCATCTTTTGTTCAATATTGCTTTTCAAAATTTTCCTCCATTTTGAGATATTAAGCATCAAAGTTTTGGACTTCTGGCCCCTTAAAATCCCTAATTACGTAACATAGGAGTAAATGATTGCCATGTCTAGGTATATAACGTTAGAATAAACATAATTGCTTCTATAACGTATCACTAATTTTTTCACAGTGAAAAGTTATCATTAAAAGAATTTAGAGCCCCCTCAGCCCCTTATTTGAAGGGCCGGCCCCTTTTTCTTGATGTCACATAAAAGCTCTAGACTTTATAAAGATTTTTTGTTCTACATGTTATAACAAAAAACAATCGAGGAAAGAGATATTGAAAGAAAACCACGAAAAATCACGACGCTTTTTCAACTGTAATTTTCGAGCTCGGGCGAGATTCGGCGCTTTTGGTCACAGGAAAATATATTTACCACATGTCAGATCTACAACCTTTTGTCTACAATCCCTAAAATTTTGAACTCAATATCTTAAATCGTTTAGGAGTTTACCCCTGGACAAGCCGACCGTCTGAAAATCGTTAAATTGTAAATAACTCAAAACCGGAAGTGACGTCATCATTAAAAAAAATTTCCAATAAGGTTCAGATCATTATCTATCAGACCTGAAAGTTTCGTGTAAATCGGTCGAGTAGTTTTAGAGAAATCGCGTACACAAAATTGGTTGGAAAAAAAAAGAAAAAAAATAATAATAATAGGGAAAAAGAAACCGAACGAAAACAATAAGGTCTTCCGTTGGAAACGGAAGACCTTAATAAAGCAACTTTGCGTGTAAAATTCCCAAGGTGTACACTTTTTACTTTAATTTTCTTTTATGTTATTACTTATAACGTACTCCTACATAGCTTTATTTTATCATAACGTTTTAAAAGCAGGATTGGGGTTTGGGTTAACAACACTCACTTACCAAACAACGAAAAAATGGTTTAGAAATAAACTTTTCTGACAAAAAAAAATCTGAATATGTTTATTTGTATTGTGTTTATTATGTTCAATTTCATAAATAGCATTTTAAAAATTTCTTAGAAGTTAAAAAAAAACTATATTTAACTAGATCTCTATAAAACATACGCAATGAAAATTAAATGAGTGTGAATTTCATGGTATTCTCCATAGCTCAAATTGTGCCGTTTTATTATAAAGTGAAATTGAATTTGTACAAGAAACTCAGGATTCAATTTGGTGAAACAGCGACTCATTTTTTACATGAAAACTGTCTTTTTAATTATGCCAGCTCCTTCAAATGTCCAGCAATGCAGCTGTTTCTTGATTTTAATAATTTAAAGAGTAGGTAAAGAAAGCAATTAAGAAAAATTACGGACACAGTATACACAAAAAACCCCTATATATTTATGGTTTAACATATAAGGCATTGTATCATATTAATGTTTAAGTGTTAAATTCCCGCGCTTGCGTGGAATATCATCTAGTGGTTAATAATAATAGCAAAAAAGAGGTATACACGTATTGCGTTGTTACTTTTTGCGTCGAGATCAAAATGCATCAAGTTTCTTTGGAGTACTAATGGGGTTGTAAGTTAAAATTATATAGCTGAATAAATTCCGAAAACCCTATTGGTCCATTAGAAATCGTTTTTGGATATTGACCGTTAAAAGCTTAATTATGTTGCACGATAGTAAAATGCTTTTGCTCTCTCTAAAAAATTTCTTTTATCGTATCTGAGATTAAAATTATTACTCTTAGTTCTTCGAGTCCATGTTTGTATATCATAATAACATTATATTTGCATCAGTTGTTACATTTTGTTTGAGATCATCGCAAAATCTAACACCATAAAACGTAATGTGCATGTTAAGACCTTGCCACTGACAAATCAACGTCAGTTTAATATATTACGAAATAAAGGTTTTTATTTAAACAAAGAAGGGAACAACAAAGTTTGAAGGAAAACTCCCGTTACAGGTGCGCAGATGAGGTGGAATGTAAATGGAACTATTGGGTGGACACTCTAGGAGATCCTAAATGTAACAATGTAACAGGGCCACAGGCCGACAATGCCTGTAGTTATTGTTGTGATAACACAAACGGAAACCTGCCATGCAATCGGAATACCATACCGACACAACTGTCTACATTCGATAATAGCCAGGAAAGTATGAATATTTATTTTAGATCTTTACTCTTAATACAAACAAATACTGTGAATAAAAGCAAAAATTATAAACTCGTAAACGTTATTTTACACAATCCAAATTAATGGTATTTGTGTGTAATTTTCCTTTGCTTTAAGCGAAAGTGGTGGATATTAATTTGGGTCTGTTTGTCATTATTCTGTCTTTGTGTACAACTTTTGTTTCTGGGCGATATCCTAAAAAGAGCTCTCGAAATTCGATAATTGTGTTAATCCTTCTGGACTAAGTAAATGTTATTAATTTCGCCATACATTTCACGTAATTATTTCTAGATAGTTACGTAAGTTTTCTTTTATCTTTTTCTATGAAATACTAGTATATTAATGGTCAAATATAGTAAACATACAATCTCTCTGGTCTAAAGAAGATCAATTATTTGATTTTAAGGTTAAAAGGACAATCAGAATTTAGAGTACTATTCGTTATACATTTCGCATGTTTGTGACACTTTCGTTCCAGAAATTTTAAAATGACACAGTTTTTGCTATGACTTAATGTTCCAAATGATGAAAAGTGTCATTATCAGTCTGTTTTTGCAATATTATTTTTGTATTGACTTTTTTTCTCAAAGGCCAAAGTGTTAAGTTTTCTACATGTAACGTTCATACCGGGAAAATTAAGGTTGGGGTCGATATTCCCATAATGCTATAAACATAATTTTCAGTGTTTTTTTTTATATTTCTGGGTTCTATCAAACCAAATGTCTTGAGTTTCTATTATCTAAGAACGACTTGAGGCCAAATGCCGAAAGATCAAAGTTAATTTGAAGGTTTTTTTTTCAATACTAGTATACATTTTTCTTTTTCGGTCTTGCATCCTATATTTATCTTTCCTTTGCAGGTGACACATATTCCATGAATTAGCTTATTATAATATATAAAAACAAGTTTTAAATCTTAACAACCATAACATTCTTTGCCTTAGATTGAAATTTTTTTAAATTTTTTTGGTAGAGAAACAATGCATGACCGGGACTTCCAATACTCAATATCAGTTGGAAACATGCTCTTCCGTTGCCTCGTATTGTCTCAATACAGTAAGATATGATACAACGGCAAAAGATCCGGACATGTATGTTGAGAAGAAGTAAGTTTTCTCTGTGTACCCAAGACACCTTTCTCGAGATCAGAGTTATGATAACATTTTACTTTTTGTTTAAACTCACCCTCCTTGATGTCTCCATGATTTTAGGTGTGCTTATGAGGCTGAATGTAAAGGAGAGTGGTGGAATAAAAGCAGGAAGAGACCGGAATGTCTCACTCAAAATTTCACAGGAATTGCAGACAACAGTGTGATCTGTACTTATTGCTGTGTTTCTGATGGTAGTGGCCCTTGTAATGGCGCCTCGGTGCCGGAACAGATCGCACACTTCGAGCCTGTTACCACTGCTAGTAAAGTTAACCTTAATTTTTGCATTTAGTTTAATTGGTGTATGTATAAGTAAATTATGAAATGCCTTCTCTGCAGTTATTTTCAATATTAAGCCACCTTTACATAGCGTTATAAATTTTCATATTGCACTCGAATCAAGATTATAATAACTGTGAAGTTTTAAACGCCGTAATTTCAAATTCCATAGTTATATCTAAGTGATCTTGAACTCAAGACCCATTTTTCTCTTGTAAATTTTTAACCCATCGAATCTTTTTAACCTAAAGTATCTATCCCAGTCATATCGAGTTCGAGATTCAATCTTAAAATTGTTTGATAACTATTTAAAAAAAAATAAAGTGTGAACTACATTAAAGGTACTCCAACAACAGCTACCACCTTACCGACAACCGCACACGGTCATGGGCACCACAACACGCACGTGCATACAGACCACGGTCACCACCACACTGTGACTACCACCCAAACAACAACAGAGAGTACGACCACCACCGCTACCTTACCGTCAACAACACAATCAATCCATACTTCTACTACGTCACCATCAACGACAACTCAGACAACGGCAACCACCTTGCCGTCAACAACGACAACAACAGCGACAACAACAGCGACAACAATGCCAACCAGTACAACCACCCCCGCACCAATAGTGTGCTCGGGTATGTCAATTTTTTGTATTTTCAAATATATACCTAATACAGCAAAATTGCAACATATGCACCATAGATATTGAGGCCAAAATGACATTTTATGACATTATTATAGTTATGTACTAGTATACCATATGTGAATATTAATCATACGTATTGTTTTCAACAAATGTTATATCTTCTTAAAAAACGAATGTTATGTATGTGTGTAGAAACACATATGATTTTACAAGGTTACCATACGTTATATATGTGATTTTCATGTGTTCTCTCTCATCATACAAGTCACTTTACACGTGTTTTAAATGGGTTGCAAAACACTTCTTTAAACGTACAACATGAGTTCTTCGTTTCATATTCTTTGATGTGTTAAAATTATTTTGCTATTGGTGTATTATATGAAAATTTATATATAGAGTATGGTACGTAGCACTTGGCTCGATTTCTTATAATTGGATCAATAAATTTGAAATCAAAGTTGCCATATATAAACGCTTTCGCTTTGGGTGGGGGCAAGTTTGAAGTTTTTAGACCCAGATCCTTTAACACTGGTTACATTGCAACTCAATAAATGTCATTTTCTTTCTTGAAGGCAATACTTCGATAGTATGCGAAGACGACCCTCTGGCTCACTGTGCTACCCTATTATCAGTTGGACTTTGCCAAAAGCTGCAGTACAACCCTGATAGAGAGGACATCAAGTTTTGTCCGAAAACATGTAACCTGTGTGACAAATGTAAGAAACACAATTGTTCTCACACTGAAACTCGTGATCGATTTTTGTGGTCAGTTATTAAAGACTGTTTCATATAAAGATAGGAATCAATTCATATTTTGATAATTATTGTTTCAAGTTCCTGATTTTAAAAATATTATAAACACTTTTACTTTTCGAACTATTTTATCTTAAGTAAGTGTTTTGAAGGTTATTCAATAATGAACAAATAAACAATATTCTGTCTAGATTGCGAGTATGTCCTAAAACCAAAGCAACCACCGACAACCACACCTGCTCCGAGTAAGATAACAACCTTCAAATTACTTCAAATTATTGCAATTGAAATTTAAAGATTATTTTTAAAGATATGAATAATAGGTGTATGTCGTAAGTAGCGTTTTCTGTTTGTGCAGAAACTAACACTGCGTTTGTTATGTATCCAAATCAATTATTCGCGCTCCGTGACACTCTTTCTGATCGTAACTTCGGTTTGTTGCAAAAAATAGTTCATCAAAGAAGATACAATGGACTTACGATATAAAAGTACGTTTTATTTATTCATTTTATTTTATTTTTGTATTTATCTATTTTGCTTGCAAAAATATGCATGTGTTATTTTCTATGCAACTAAGAAACATACTATAATCTTGATAGATTTAAAGCTTGAAGTAAGATTTAGTCCTAACGAAACGGGTATTTACAGAAACATTGAGTTAAATTCAACTTTATATTCCATGTTGATATTCCATGTAGCGCATCAGATGACTACAAACCCAACAACAGTAAAGCCTCTAACAACGACGGGCAAAGCTTCCACTACAACACGGAACACCAACATCTCAACCAACACAACAGCAGAAACAACTAGCTCTAACCCTACAATCAAGGCAACAAACAGTTTTATTCCCAAATCAACAGTCACAACAACAAACAAGGACCAAAGAACTACTGCAACAATGTCAACAACTAGCACTAACCCCACAACCACAGCAACAACCGCAACAACAACCACAGGAACAACCGCATCAACAACCACAGCAACAACCGCAACAACAACCACAGCAACAACAACCACAACCATTCTCACAACAACCACAGCTGCACACCGTGAGTAAAAGTTATTGACCAGACTTTCTATCAATTTGATTCTACAAACCAAAATATTTTTTTTTTTGCTAACCGTTCCTATTTCTAGTATTATCTATAGTATAAACTATTAAAGTCAGACTGTTCTTCGTGTTTATTTTTTTTCTCGGAATAACTTTTTCTTAATATATTGTTTTTTAAAACCATCTACAGCTGAGTGCTACATTTGTACTGGACCTGTCCCTCTTTGTGAAAACTTGTATGCACCTCAAGGTTGTTCTTCAGACAAACCTTTCTGTATCAATGAGGTCAACAATAACTCAGATGGAACCAGAACTGTTGCAAGGCGGTAAGAACAAAGCTTAGATACCTGTAGTACACCGCAATCGATCTATACAAATTGAAGTGATTGATAATATTATCTTATGTTCATGATAAAAAGAATTGTGCATTTTAATAGGTGTGCTTCCAAGACAGAATGTATACAGAACTGGTGGCTAGGTTCATCTAGTCGCTCAGAGTGCGCGGGATTCGATCCTACATCCCCGACTCTCGATCAATTCTCGTGTTCCTTCTGCTGCACCACGCCTCTCTGTAATAAGAACATTGTACCACGTGATCTCTATGTCCAATAAAATTCATATGTCTTTTGGGCAAATAAATAAACCAATAAAATGTGGAAATCAGGACAAAAAGTGTCATCGTTATCAAAAATATTTTCTTTTAAGGTTGTTATTTTATTTGTTGTTGTAATCAGTTATTTAGTAGACCTGTAAAACAAATAATGAGTGAGGCTCGCTCAATATTGTCACGGCAGTTTTTTGCCCCTTTGAGACTGTTTAATTTCACGCCAGTTGACCTTTATACATTATTTATACCCAGGTCCCATTTTTAACCTGTTTGTACCGTAACGACAGTGATTCTACAGAACGCGACTAAGTGCGTCATTTTAACTGTATGGGGGTTTTGTTTGACTTGTACTAAAGGCTTGTGCTTATTTTGTTTCAATGCACCGTTATTACTCCCTTACTTCTGTAACCATCCCCCTTGGACTTCAAAGTATTTGTTACATCATTTCGACTCCAAATTTTTCCTTTAAATTAAGAAACTTAACCTATCAATAAAATAAACTTGGTAGCATAAAAGTATGAAGTCCCCATTTAAAAACACGAATTATTTGCATGCTCCTATAACTTTTTCATATGGTTTGTTCTACAGAAAGAAGGTAACATTATCTTTGCAAGTACTGAATCTTATATACATATGTATTATAGAGGGGAGGTTCTGTAAGGTATGTGGAGACAGTGACTCCAACATTCCCTGTGACACCCGGACCATCTTCCTGGGAGATTCCGTGGAGTGTCCGGCGGGACAGGATTTCTGCATGACTGACATCATCCACGACAGCAGCAACAACGAAATGATCTACAAACGGTAAAACATTTACTATTATTTCATACTGTGGGTTTTCATCAATATTCTTGGAATAGCAATTTTCGTGGATTTCGTTGTGAAGTTGATCCATGAAATTATATGTTCATTGAATTGCAATTTCTATTAACACTTTGTATTGATAGGGTCATTGGCCACAAATTTACGTATTTTTAGAGTGCGAAATTGCGATTTTTACTTTATCCACGATAATTGATACCATTGAATATTAATGATACCACAATACGCATGGGTTCATTTGCGATTTAACGACTTTTCCTTTTTTAAATTTTCCCTTTTAAAAACCATATCCTCACACTGGCATTCAATATGTATGATTTTTTTATCAATAGGTTCAATTAAAAGCATCATCAAAGTAAATTTGCTGTTTTGCTTCGATATCATTATATATTGATTTAATATTTTTGAATTGAAGCATACCTTTGATTGCATGAGCCGGGTTCAAACTAGCACGTTGATTAAGGTGTATTTATTTTAGCTTCAATTATAAGAAGTCCTGTTCATATTTATGATGTTTTGTCTCTCTTTGATGACGTGTAGTTGTGTAGATGAGGCGACCTGTAGAAACGAGTGGATGTCGCAGACCTCCGACCAGGACCACTGTACAGGCTACCCCAATGTGGTCGCCACCGGCGCCTACTCCTGCCACTTCTGCTGCACGTCCGATTCCTGTAACAGCGGGCTATTACCCAAAAACAGCACACTGTACACCAAAGCCAGATACCGCTTCTGATGTGGAAATTAATTTCATTTACATATTGTAGTTATTATGTGAAAGGCTATGCGTGTTTTGGTTTTTTTTATTAAAGTCTATAAATGTTTTGCTATTACAGTCTACAACTTTGCCAAGTGGTTTCATATTGGTCGAAAATTATATAATATCATATCATCGTTTATTTCTTAAATACTTGTCTATTGAGGCAGAATAGTCAACAAATTATTCATCAGATCTTCATTAAAATTTAAAGTGCGATATGTTTAGTCCTAAACCATTATTTAGTAAAAGAAAAATCCAAATATTTAAGCTTTCAAATTCGTATATCTTTATACAAAGCTCTTCTTTTAAAGGAGATTAGTATAGCATAACAATGGCTGCGACCACCCAGTCCTAATGGCCGTTTATATTTGGCAAAACATTTGATGTGATATTGATTAAGGTCTTTTTGTTTTTGTGAATTTTGAATTCCCAAAGTCAACACTATAAATGGCAACGACAAATTAAGTTAAAAATCAAATAAAGTGGATCCATAAATCCTGACCAAAACCAAGGCATGTGGTAATTTATGGATAACAAAAGATAGGACGTTTCATACAAACACAAAATTATAACAACAGCGTCCAAGTCTTTGTGAAAATACTTTGGAATTCGATTTCATACAGTCACATCAATAATCTGCACTTATTATCATAACAGTCACAAAATTCAGTGCTCACTTGTATTGCAATGGTACCTATTTTATCTAAAATACTTTTACTCGTTCATCACTAACATTTGAATTGTTGAAGTAACTGTTTGTTGATATAAATTTTAGGTAAAATATATCAGGTTCCCTATTATCATCAATAACAGAAATATCGATAAGATCATTGACACCAGAAGACATATATTTCGACTGTCTGATAAGGACTAACGATCATGCTCCTGACCAAACACCGTCTGTGACGTCATTTCTTACAAGTATTCCACACTCTTAAGTCTTTTAAAAATCATGAGGAAGATTTGTTGCTTGATTCTTTTTGTAATATGTAAGTAATGTGTAAGTTCTATTCCTTCTGAAAGCAAGAGCACATGTTTATATGAACGTAACTTTGCACTCAGTTTCAACCATTGCGATTGACAAAGTATCACCGATAACCTCGGTATCATTTTGTCTGTCTAGTTCAACTTGTTATACTCCCCTGTTTATAGTATATTATTGTATGTCGACACAATACAAGTTTTTTTTTATAGGAAAGAACATATAGTATGTACAAAAGCATTCTTTCCTATAAAAATATCATTCTGTTGTGTCGACATACTGTTATTTACTATACATATAAAAATTAGATTTGTTTTGCTGAAAAAGGGCATTGATTTGGTGAATTTTACTCCTCTCATGCCACCCGTGGGGGGGGGGGGGGGGGTTCTATTTGCTTGTTTGGTTTTTTAAGAAGATGTTTTTAAAACAAGAACCTTTATATTCAAGTTCACTTAATAATCATTCTCTTTCCACTCCTGTCATCGATTTAATTTTAGTTCCTGTCATTAGAGGGACCACTACTTCGGCGCCCTCTACAGGTTAGTATTGAGTTTAACCGCGTTGAATAGCTGGTATTATGTTTGAAAATATATTTTTGTTAATATTTCAACATAATGATAACATATACTGCGTTATGCAGCTTCCAACTTACGATTTCTGTTTGCATATTGAAATAGTACAATCATGTATCATGCATTCCTTGAACTGTTTAATGCTGTCTTCAAACGCCTTATTTAACAGTTTTGAATTAGTGATAATAAGGTGACAATCTTTTTTAAATACATGAATAGTCAACATAATGTTAAGGATGCATCGTTGAATGGTGTCTCATTGCGTGGACCCTGAGGTCCACGCAGAAAATATATAAGCGAGGTTAAACAGGATGCTATGGGGAAAATTCAGCCTGCGCATGAGCTAGTCTGGTTCCTGTGCGTAATGGGTAGCTCAGGGAACCAGGCTAGCACACGTTTATCTGAATCGGGATAGGGATTCTGTGTCATATGCACACATAAGTTCAAAGGCGCTGTAAGTGTAAAGTTGTCGGTAAACAGGACAGAAACAAAGTATTCCTTTTAAAGAAATGATTGGCATGTGATATGAATTATCAGTATTATGAAATAAGTTAATGTTATGCCGAAACTACAACATGCATCAAATAGCATAATTTGCAATGTTCTGTTGTTTTCCGAATACACATGTAACTTAACTTTACTTCTATAGTAGGCGAGGCTAGAGAACTTCCCGATTAAATCTTTAAACATTTAAGTATGATTGAATAAATATTTCACTGTATAAAAGTTTAAATCTCAAGAAAAATGCACCAAAATATGAAATTTTTAATTTACACAAAGCTGTCACTGCATAGTTAACAAAGTAGTGCGAATCGTAATGTGTGCGCAAATAGTAGAATTCACCGAGTGCCTGATACTATACATGCAAACTTTATTCATAGATAGATCATAATTATTTTAGAAGTATGAATCCTTTAAATTCTGAGATGAAAAGTCAGGGCTGTACATACATGTATACGTAATACAACGTACAAATTTAGTGGTTAAAAGCAGAAGGTAAGAGTCGGTGGAATTTCTGATAAACTTAAGGCTTTCACGTTTTCGTTGGAAACACATGCAAATGGTCCACGTATTGTAGTCCTTTTTTAAAGGACAGCAACTTGTTAAATATCATTGATAATTATGTGTGGATTATCTAATATTCGATCGACGTTTCATCTAGATTAAAAGAACAAACTGCAAGTACTTATTGCGGACTTCAAAATAGTTTGATGAAAAACTCTGAATGACAAAAATCGCCTGTTTCTTTTATTTAGCATACAAAAAAGATAATTTACTGAGGTTTAGTCATCATCATTTGACCATCAATATGGAAAATGAAATGAGATTCAGAGAGAAATATCGATACAAACTGTAAAACGTGTTCTTTAATGGCTCATACATAAATAACTTTGGTTGACTTTAAGCCAATTTAATGTCTGTTAGCGCAGACTTCTAACCCAGGGCCCAAACATTAAAGTGTTCCTAAAGGTATTACATTTTGATAATGCGTAGTTATATCTTAATTCATTATTAAACTCTTAAAAATGGTATGTTGTAATAACGCATGATATGTGCGTACTGCATATCAATACTTTGATTATGTAGGAGCGCCGTGTCCGTCATGTGACATCAGTTATCACTGTGACTGGAGTCGAACCTGTGCCCCCGGGGACACTTGTCTGGCGCGAGGATTCACGGGAAACCTGTACCACTTCAGAACCCATTGTGCACCCGTTAGTACTTTTTTTAAATTGAGTAAACTGTCATTTTGTATGATGTTGCTCAGATTACAGTTATTTTTGTATTTGATTTGAACTGTTCTATGAAGTGTGCTGTCGAGACATTGTTTGTTTATTACAGAAGGAGGACTGTCTATTAATGCAGTCAATCGTCAAAACTGAGGAGGTCTATTGCTGTGGTGACAGAGAATGTTTGAGAAATCACCTTGGACTTTGGTCGTAATAAAATACATGTAAATGCCAAGCCTCAAATGAATATCATGTGTATTTTTTATTTTTTGGATAATTTTTGAAATTATATACTAGGCACGTAGCAACAGGGGGCCTTTTTGCTTGTCAAGATTTTTTGGATCAGTCTGCCCCCCCCCCCCCTCCCACTTTCAAAATCGATGCTAGGTGCCTGTATACATAATGGCATTTATAACCGAAAAACGGCAAATTTATGTCCTTACTAGAATTTGAATAGAACTGTTTTTCAAATAACGATCTAATTAAGGAGGTAACGTGCATTACAAGGGTCATTCAAAAAGTTTTGTCCTTCCTAGTCCTCCTTATAAATTGTAGAGTAGATCACTTCAAAAACACTTGTTCCGGTACGTCGATATTTTTTTTATCGACAACTCCATCCTTGCAGAGAAAGAATTGCTTTCGAAGATTTTTGAAGATTTATAAAGTTTTTAAAATACCCTACACCTAATATTCTTTTGTTTTATCATGGGAAAGAAAGTTAAAATACAACAGCAAGAACAGAAAACTAAATAAAAGAATGTGCTTTACTTAAAAAATCCAGGAAACGAAACACTCGAAGAAGCATACAATATTTTCGGAGACCTAAATCTGTCATATGGAACAGTTTCCAGGTGGTTAAAAATTAAAAGATGGAAGAGAAAGTGTTGAAGATGATGTACGATCCGGAATACCAAATGATTAGTAATGCAAAACAAAAATTGTGTTGCAATTTTGCATAAACTCTAAGAGCAATACAAAAACAATGGCTAGTATCAAGGGTCTCTTTTTGATATCATTATCGCAATAATGCTCTAGCCGAGAAGTCAAAGTTAGTCACATATGTCCTCAGTAAAGAGGTGGTTATTGTAATCCCTCATCCTGCTTACTTCAGACCCCCCCCCCCCCCCGTGACCCTTTTTTTTTTTACAAAACTTAAAAGTCATTAATTAAGCTAGAGGACGATATAACTCTAGATTACACTTGGGTCCGCAATTCATCAGTTTGTGAAGGGTCTGCCTAAAGAGGAATATTAAAAGGCATTTCAGGTCTGAAAAAGTGTATACGTATTAAATGGGAATAGTTTGATGGAATAAAATAAAGCAGGCACGTAGCATCAGGGGGGGCCAGGGGGGGGCTGGCCCCCCCCCCCCCCCCCACTTTTTCTCGCAGCAGCCAATTTTTTAAAATTTACATATAAAAAATTGAATTATCATGGCTTTTTTGGGAGTATGTAAAAAATTGATATGAAAATAAGGAAATGAGGAGTGAAATTGAAGTTATATACTTCGCCAGCCCCCCCCCCCCCCCCCCCCACTGTTTAGGATTTTGAAGATTTTGAAAAAGTTTAAAATTTCCCGTTTTTTGTTGTTGTTTTTTTTTTTTGCTTGTCAAGAATTTTTTGGATGAGTCTGGCCCCCCCCCACTTTCAAAAACGATGCTGCGTGCCTGTAAAGGAATGCAAATTATTTTATCACCCTAGCTTTTACTACACTATAGACAAAACATTTTGAATGGCTCTCGCAAATAAACGAGTACATTTGTACCTGTTTTAAATACATCAATTGGAGGGAAAATGAGAGTCGTGGCCGGGAATCATTCAAGTCTTAACTGATCAATGATTAGTATATACATGCTTAAATACGATGCGTGTGTGGTTCTACGTTCAATTGCTAATGTACTTGGCAACAGTAATATAGTATAATGACTAATCTTGTGACTGTCATTCTATTAGCACATTGCTGGGTTGTCGAAACTTTGGGGATTTTGGAACTTAATAAGTATCTAGATGTTCCTAGCATAGCTACATATGAAATTATAGGGTTGAAAGGATGCGCCAAAGAGTGTTATAAGCGCCGTGGCCAATGCGTGGCCCTGAACTACCAAAAGGAACACTTAATTTGCCATCTTTTGGACACTACATCTGCGACAGCTCCCGATAAACTGAAAAATAAAGTAGGTTTCACTTACAGTGAAATCAACACGTGGATTGGCGTAAGTTGAAAGATAAAAAAGATATACTCTATTCGTGTTATTTTGTATTAAAATTAATGAAATATAACAAGTAATTATGAGTTTTTTAAAATTATATGTATTAGAAATAAGTGAATATCATGATAATGGTACGAGAACTGATAATTCAGATTAATGATTACTAGTTAAATTTAATATTTGGTATATTCGCAATGACTGGAACATTAATTGATCAATGTGCCCTATGGTTGTATTCTGATTTGTACGTAGTCAGTGTGATTTCAGGACTTTGACTCTAGCTGTGGAACTGTTAGTTGTGGGGCCGATAAGATGTGTGTGGAACTAAAGTCAGGGGAGACCACTTGTCAGGTTGATCCTACAAGTAAGTTTCCTGCTCCTCTTTATTCTTAGCCTTACGGCTTTACATGAAGCAGTTCTCTTTATGTGGGTATTCATTTCTAACAACTTAAGTAAGGGTTTCATGTTCTCTCTAATTACATCTTCCAGTGGCTTTGTCTTTGAAGGTTGATCACACTACGAATCGATTTTATAAATCGTATGGTCCAATACATTTCATCAATGACTCTGGTGATATTCAATCGTAAAATTGCTTAAAATTACATAAATACAAATAATAAGAAAAAATATTATAAGGGTATCAAATATGCTCGAGGTGACTAAACTTATCTTAAAGCATTTCGGACATTATTGGATTTTGAATTCCCTCGATCGTATTTTGTCACCTCATTATGCTCAAACAAATTCCTTATTCCTTAAACTCTTGCTCTTGGTAAACTCAATTAACTACAATATAGATTTGAGCATGTTTATTTTTTATTATTATTTCATTTTTTTTTTACTTCATTTATTTTTTATTATTATTATTTTTTGCATAACAGGTTGTCCGAAAGGCAAGTTTTTTAACGACAGTGGCTGCACATTCTGCCCGGCGGATGAATACCAGCCGCTCAGTGGTCAGGCCAACTGTTCCGTCTGTCAATCAGGGCCAGGGGCACAATGGAAGAGGCCAAGTTTGGACAAAACAGTGTGTCAAGGTCATTTTTCTTTCTTCAAATAAGCTTTGTTTTAAAAAGATTCAATAACGTACTATACTCTGTCCCAAGATATCCTGGATTTACATTTTACTTTATTGCATGATATTTATAAATACCTCAGGGTTCAAACGATGTTCATTCAAAAGTATGAAAAATTTCCAAGATTTCTCAGTCGAAACGCCCCTGTTAGCTTATCAGGTTTCAATACAATGCTAAAAAATGTGATGTCTACGGGGATTTTGTATTGCAGTAAGCCCGGATGATAGCGTTGTAAAATTGCGCGATGTATTCCGAGTGTACTCCGAATGGAGAAAAGATGTAAACATTTTTCGTTTCTGTAAATTTTTCCGAGTAAAAGATGATAATGTGTCAATGAAATTATCTTGGAAATTATCCCTTTCAACTATTTCAATTGCACTTCTTTCACAGGTACATGTATTTTTATTAAAAATTGTCCAAATGTGCTGCATAAATATCTTGGGACAGACTATAGTGCATTTATATTATAAATTTCGTGTAATTTTGGCTTTCATACATTTATACAAAAATACAATGAGGTGTAAATGTGATATGTGTTGCATTGAATTTATGTTATTTTTTTAAAACGCAAAAACTATTTGCGAACAATTTACAATCTTAATTATTGATTTTGAGGACCTTTTTAATAGTAAAGTATTCTATTCCCTATTGGACTAAAGTTACGTTTTAATAACAAAAACAAAGTTTATTTCAAAGCAATTAAACTTCAGTTGTCATAAAGCGTGGATGAATGATTAAAATGAAATCAATTATTCCGTAAAGAAATGTGATGTTTAAACAATCTTTGTACTCACAGGTTGCTGGAATGTGATTGGGACGTACACCGAGGGCGATAACCCGAATCGAATGTCGACACACACGGTGGCTGACCGAAATGAGTGCTACTTGCTCTGTGAGGCCCAGCCCAGCTGTCTCGCTGTCAAGAGTGCCAAGTCAAACACCGAGTGCAGTCTCTTCTCCACCAAGACCTGGGCCTACGGTTACGTGTTCGACTCCGTAGTTATTCTCGTTTGCAACCACTGTCGACCTTGAATTAATTTGAGTGTAAAAGCGCTTTTCCCTTCTGTTGATTATCAGCGTTTATCAATTTTGTACCTCCTCGAAAATAAAATCATAATTGTCGTGTCTTTAAAAATTAAAATATTGTTGTTTGTTTGTTTTGTTGACTGGTTGTTTGTTTGTTAGAGTATATCTTTTCTTCAGTGTCAAAGGAGAAGGCAAACGCGATACAATGATAAAAATCTTTTAACGAAGTGTAATATATACCATCGCTAGTGTTCCTGCTATGAAAATCTACCTACTGGCCCTTTATAGGGGCCATCTAAAGATAAAGGTATATTTACAGTAGGTAAACATAGAAAAAATACAACTTTCCGCACTTTGAGTCAGATAATAAAAAATACTACAATGGACAAGGAAATGGTCATCATCAAAATATATTTTTAAATAATATAATACATTTGACAAAAGCACAATTTCTAACTAAAGTAACTATTATCTAAACAAAAACGAAAAAAATGTAATTGCTATAAATTTTTAGTGGCATAGAACCCTCAACATTATAAAATGCCTGATTTAGTATCTTTTCCGTCCTAATATAGGCATTTCATATGTCTTATGTCCTCATCTCCTTACTCAAATTGTAATATGTGATTAGTTATACGAAATATCTTCAACCTTTAATGTAAAAAAAACCCCACAAAGTTCTACCATCTGGTATTTGAAAGAGCGCAAGTTATTAAAATGCATTAGATTTTGTCATTTATTTGGAGTATATATACATGTAGATTGATTTATTCAAGCAATTTTAGAATAAAATAACTCAATGGATGGATATTTCTGTTTATAAAATTTCCAAGGCGCTTCCTACTTTTTCTTTTATGTCGATTCTTATAAGTAGTCCTACAAAGCTTCATTTTATGATAACGTTATAAAGACACAATGGCGACGTTTGCCCACCGAATTGCAGGAAAATAGGATGAAAAATAACTTTTTCTTCAACGATCCAAAAGATATAGTATGTATTTTGTTTATTTTGCTCAATTTTATTAACGGTATATTTTATAAACGTTCCTCCGGTAAATATAGGCTCCTCGTTTTTATTAACTTTATGAATAAAAATTAGCAAATTACACATTGGGTATGCGTTTCTCCAAAGCCGAATTAGAGAAAGGTCTTGCTAGTTTTATGCATAATTGTGACTTCCAATCAATTAATCGCATTTGATAAAGATTGGCTTATTCTAAGAGTCTGTAACTTGAGAAACAGTAAAGGTTTATTGTCTTAGACGGAACGCTGTGGTTAGACAGCAGTCCTACTATGTGTCATATTGCTAGTGTTGTCTATTTGCCATGGTTTGGTATTCTTCCTGGTGTGTCATATTGCTAGTGTTGTCTAGTTGCCATGGTTTGGTATTCTTCCTGGCGTGTCATATTGCAAGTGTTGTCTATTTGCCATGGTTTGGTATTCTTCCTGGCGTGTCATATTGCTAGTGTTGTCTATTTGCCATGGTTTGATATTCTTCCTGGTGTGTCATATTGCTAGTGTTGTCTATTTGCCATGGTTTGATATTCTTCCTGGTGTGTCATATTGCTAGTGTTGTCTATTTGCCATGGTTTGGTATCCTTTCTGGTGTGTCATATTGCTAGTGTTGTCGTTTTGCCATGGTTTGGTATCCTTTCTGGTGTGTCATATTGCTAATGTTGTCGTTTTGCCATGGTTTGATATCCTTTCTGGCGTTGTCTAGTTGTCATGGATTGGCATTCTGTAGCTAGTATGTGAAAATTATTTAAATGATGCTAGAGACATAAATGTATTCTTTCTGGTACATAATATTGCTGGTTTTGCCCGCTTGCCATGGTTCGATATTCTTTCTGGTGTCATATTGCTAGTGTTGTCGTTTTGCCATGGCCGGTTTGGTATCCTTTCGAATGTGGCATATATATCGTTGGTGTTGCCTGCATGCCATGCTTTGTTATCCTTTCTGGTATCATATTGCTAGTGTTGTCGTTTTGCCATGGTTTGGTATTTTTTTTGGTGTTTCATTTTGCTAGTATTGTCTATTTGCCACAGTTTGGTATCCTTTCTGCTTTCTCGTATTTCTAGTGTTGTCTGTTTGCCACGGTGAAATATCCTTTCGGATGTGGCATATTGCCAATGTTGTTTTCTATATGCCGTGGTAGGGCATCCTTACTTTATGTCATATTGCTGATGCTGTTTATTTGCCATGGTTTGCCATCCATTTTAATGTGGAATATAACTAGTTTTGTCTATCTGCTATGGTTTATCATTCTTTCCGGTTCATAATATTGCTGGATTTGTCTGTTTGCCAAGGCTTGACATATTTTGGTGTACCATAACGATGGCGTTTTCTATCAACCATCCTTTGACATTTTGTTCTATGATATTGTTGGTATTGTTTATTTGCAATAGTGTGATAACAGCTAAACTGGTGTATCATATTGTTGATGTATATCCATGGATTTACATCATATCTGGTATAGAATAATGCTGATGATGTCTTTTTGTCATGTCTATTTGCCATGGTTTGACGTCCTTTCTGGCGTTGTCTATTTTCTATGGATTGGCATTTTGTAGCTAGATCTTGAAAATCATTTTAATAATGCCAAAGACATAAATGTATGTACGTAGGAATCATCATAGTTTTAGGTATTTAAAAAAACCATTTTTATTTGTACAAGACAAATGCAAATTCTCTTTAAAAATTTCATTCATTTATTTATTATACAAGTAAATTTTCTAAATCATACACTTAGTGTGGATAGAACGTTCGATCAACATATGTAAGTTGAACGAGCCTGTCCCGGACGTTGTGCGCCGAATCCAGAAAGAAGATGGGTGAATAAGGCGTGTAAAAGTCCATATGAGGAATGATTAGATACTGCAAAATTAAAAACAATAAATCTGATAATTTAAAAAAAAATGAATGTATTTTTAATGTAACATCGGTTTGTAACCCTTTAATTTTTCAAATACTTGCAATAGGTTGATTTAAACTGGCGTATGCGTGTCAAAACCTCCAAATAGTGTCATTTTTATAACTTCAATACCTTTTCTTTTATACAGTGGGTCTGAGCTCCATATTTTTGTCATAGTCTAAATGCGGTTTAATGAAATTTAAACCGATTTTAATAAAAAAAAAATGTGGAGAGATGACCCACTATACATTAAAAATAGCATTTTGTAGCCCAACAATTGAACGCTTTAGAAAAAATAATACAAGTCCGTAAATTCGCGGCCAACGTTTCATATAGAATTTAAACAACGCACTTTATTGTGAATGAAATGGCTCAGTGGTTAGAACACCAAACCATGATTAGGTAACTTTATATAAGTTGGGTTTTTAGGTTGTAGGTTTGATACTACCAAAATTTAAGAATTGTTTTTTCTTATCGTTTTTTGCAATATTTCAAACTGAATATAGTTAAAAATTACCCTTTTGTAAACTTGTATTATAACATATCAAATATATTTAATTGAATAAATGTTAAATTTGTATTTTACGACTAAATCAAATGGGCAGTTGTGCCATCTTATTCCCCCATCTTTTTTATTTTAACAATTAAGTGGGAGGGGTGTTCGAGGAATAAATTTGTTTAAAAAAAGGGATCAAATACCCATTTTTATGTGAATGAAATGTGTTAACATTAATCAAACAAAAATTTTCAGTCTGAGATTGCATACTCTCCTATAAAACGTGGCATTTTGGATTCAAACACTGTGTATTACTGTAAATTGATTCGTAATCGGAGTGCGAATATGTTTACGTACAACTAATGAATAACTTTTGATGCGCATGCGTAATACGATTTTGGCCGGGCGGATTCAAAATAGTAATTAACGAGGCCGAGTACAGAACGAGTACGCACGCTTTCGCGCAGCGTTTCATTTGTATTGTGACGTCATCTTTTTGCTTGGTTAACGCCATGGCGTGATAGTTTCAACTGCATATATTCAGCGAAATTTGTTGAAAATAGCTCGTTTGATGCGTAAAATTAATGTTATATTGTGGAATAAACATAAATGTCTCGAAGTATAAGCTATATCTGGGCTTGGGTCGAAAACGTGAAGAGGGTTCTGCAAGCCTAGCCCTCTGTCACGTTTTCTTAACCCACCTAAATATAGCTTAATTCATATATTTCAAGACAGTAACCATGTATTATATATTAATGACCCTTATTATGTGATGTTAGAAATTTATGTATTACTTAAATATATCTTAATGTTCTAATAATACTTTAAAGATCACCATTTCCGCCTTTATCAAATAAAAAATAGCCATTATCTGACAAATCTGGGAAATTGGGCATACAAAAATCAACTTTGATAAGACCCCTGGAACAAACCAGGAGGTAAACGGTGTTTTTTATTTCACCATTTGATGCCTTTTAGCAATAACTTTAATGTGTAGAACAGTAGGGCAGAAGTTAAAAAAAAATGTAAAAAATGTGCAAAATTGATACATTTCAAGCAAAATCCCATAGGGTCCTATGTTGAAAATTAACAAACTTTGAGATGACCCCATAAACAAACGATGTGGTAAATGTTTTATTTTTTTATCTTAAAATAATAATTATATCAGTAGTAATTCATGTAAAAAAATTCATTCAAAAATCTAGGGCAGAAAAAATTACACCCGGCCTCGTTAAGTTGGATTGTTGATTGAATTTTGTGAAAATATGTATTCTTACAAGGAAACGGCGTGAAAACCCTATTGATTTGAGCAAAAATTCAATCAGACCAAGAAAAAATGATTGTAAGATGTTTTACGGTGCTACCGTTCTGGCGAGCGCAGCAAGAATTACACATACTTTGCATCATTGTCAACTTATAGTTTTATTTAGGTATCAACGAACGTCAAAGAATTTTTGAAAATGTAATGCTCTACAATAAGTATGCCAAAGGTACAAATTTAATCATAGGCGTCGGAACCGCCCCCCCCCCCCCCCACACACACACTATTTTTGGCAAATTAGACCTAGCCCCCCCCCCCCCCCAAACCACTTTTTCTCGCAGGAAATATAATTATTCCTAAAAAGGTTGAAATATGGAGAAGTTGGAGTCATAGGCATACTAGACCCCCCCCCCTCCCCACCCCCCTCCCCGGATTAGGAATTTCATGATTTGGGGAAAAAAATTTGGAGGGTAAGATTTTTTTTTTTGGAACTATAGGTATACTCCCCCCCTCTCCCCCTCCCCCCCCCTCCCCCCCCCCCCCCCCCCCCCCCACGGATTCGGATTTTCGTGATTTTGGGAATTAGTTTTTTTTTCTCCAATATTTCTGAGGATAAGTCAAGCCCCCCCCCCCCCCCCCCCACTTTCAATTTGCTTCCGACGCCAGTGAATTTTAATGGTCATGATACATACAGCGCAACCCCTTACCGAGAGAGAGAGAGAGAGAGAGAGAGAGAGAGAGAGAGAGAGAGAGAGAGAGACCGGTACTGTAGGTGTGTAGTTTCCCACTTTTAGATTTAATGGTCTGACTATATGCAATATCTACATAATTTTTTTTTAACTGTTTATTTATTCATTTTATTCCTTTTTATTTTGTTCAAAATGTCCTATTGTTTATTTCCTCCCTACTCATATACTTACCTGCCTTCTGTACATGCATGCACAATTAGCTTAAAAATGGATCGATGTGACAGTAAAGTATGGCTCTTGCTAGTATATATATATATATATATATATATATATATATATATATATATATATATATATATATATATATATATATATATATATATATATATATATATAATCTCTATATTAAAAAAAGATTAAAAACAAATCATATGTCAATGAGGCAGGTATCGCAGTCTATACTGAAATAGCCAGTACACTCATTACAGATGTTTGATCCACCTCTAAATTTATCGCGGGAAATATAGCACGAGTGCACTGTGACGTCATCCATGACTTTGTTCGTCTTTGTTTACGTTTCTCGTATGGAAGCATGTAACAAATCTTTTGAGTCTCCCCAAAGCATATGCGGTACTCAAAACGTGTCTTCAAACTTTATTAAATGTATGAGAAGGGAGGGATAAATACCCTATCTATGTACATAGGGTATATATCTCTCCCTTCCTATACATTTAACAGCTAGATAAGGTATATATTATACATATATTACATGGCATCGAGGGCGACATACCAGAATATTTGCCCCGAGGTGGCAGGAAAGCCCTGGAGTGTTATGTCGCCCGATGCCGAAGGAAGCAATTTTCGGGGCATAGTAATAAAATTATCTCATTTGTGACATAACGAGAAAACTTATTCAAAAATGGTATATATACTATATATCTACCTCCCCATGTACATTTAACAGCTTATAATACCCCCGCTTCCTGTTAAATGACGACTTTGCTTATTTTTTTACCAAAATTTTCAAACAAATTTTCGTCAAAGATTTCTCAGCAACTGTTTATCGCAGATGCTTAAAATTTTTACACAGTATTTGTATAGGCATGCCATATTGTGGGATATATTTTTGTAACTTTCTGTTAAATGACGACTTTGCTTATTTTTAGCAAAAAAATTTTTCAAAGAATTCTCAGCAACTATTTATTGCAGATGCTTGAAATTTTTACACAGTATTTGTATAGTCATGCTATATTGTGGGATGTATTTTTATACCAATCGGACGTCAACTTCCTGTTAAATGAGTACTTTGTTTATTTTTAGCCAAAATTTTCAAACAAATTTCCGTCAAAGATTTCTCAGCAACTATTTATCGCAGATGCTTGAAATTTTAACACACTATTTGTTTTGGCATGCCATATTGTGGAATATATTTTTGTACCAATCGGATGCCAGCTTTTTGTTAAATGTCGACTTTGCTTATTTTGCATATTCACATCAGAGCGGGGGTATCACTAGTGAGCATTGGCTCACAGATATCTTGTTGATAGAAATATAGAGGCCTGTGGTCCTGATTGTGTAAAGGAACAGTGCACCCAGCAGTAATGGCAGTCCATTCAATATCATTATGTAGAGTAATGTATATTATGATTTTTTTAAGATACATAGATGATATACATGTATTTTCAATTCTTTCAGATTGTCAAAAAAAGGCATATTTTGTATCCAAAATAAATTGTACATAATTTACAAGCTGACAACAAAGTCATATTAAAATGACATATCTTTGACGGATAATGCCGCGATACAATTAGCGGGAGTCCCATCGCGGCTCCAGTAGACGCAAAAGTCAAACACCAGGTACCTTGTCATATCTTTTTTCTGTGATAATCTGCTTGTACTTATTTTTTTACTTTTAATAGATAAATAATACATGTATTTGTTTGCACTGGTTGAATCATTGACAATCATAAATAATGGTACTAATGAATTAAGATTGATATTATTTTCTTTTTAAAAGTACATAAGTCTGTAGTGGAAAAATCCCCCAAAAAGAGACGATTTAGATCAGGCCAGAAAGCCCTGAAAGAAATACGGCATTTTCAAAAGACAACAAATTTGCTTATTAGGAAGCTACCCTTCTCAAGATTGGTAGGTCTAAAATCTTAATTTCATGTGTATGTACATGTTTGCCTTAAATGAATATTGTAGTTTCATTAATATTCAAGGGTATCAATTTTTGGGATAAAGTGAAAATCACAGTTTCAAGGATACATAAATTCGTGGCCAATGACCCTATCAATACAAAATGCTAAAAGAAATTGCATTTCAATGAACATTTAATTTCGTGGATCAACCAAATATCGAAATCAAAAAGTCATTCAAAAAGTTTTGTCCTTCCTAGTCCTCCTTAAATATTGTAAAGTAGATTACTTCAAAAACACTTGTTCCGGTACGTTGATTTTTTTATCAACAACTCCATCCTTGCAGACAAAGAATTGCTTTTGAAGAGTTTTTGAAGATTTATAAAGTTTTTAAAATACCCTACACGTAATATTCTTTTGTTTTATCATGGGAAAGAAAGTAAGTACAACAGCAAAAACAGAAAGCTAAATAAAATAATGTGCTTTTCTTAAAAAATCCAGGAAACGAAACACTCGAAGAAGCAAACCATATTTTCGGAGACCTAAATCTGTCATATGGAACAGTTTCCAGGTGGTTAAAAATTAAAAGATGGAAGAGAAAGTGTTGAAGATGATGTACGATCCGGAATACCAAACGATTAGTAATGCAAAACAAAAATTGTGTTGCAATTTTGCATAAACTTTAAGAGCAATACAAAAACAATGGCTAGTATCAAGGGTCTCTTTTTTATATCATTATCGCAATAATGCTCTAGCCGAGAAGTCAAAGTTAGTCACATATGTTCTCAGTAAAGAGGTGGTTATTGTAATCCCTCATCCTGCTTACTTCAGATCGCCCCCCCCCCGGTTACCTTTTTTTTTTTTTACAAAACTTAAAAGTCATTGATTAAGCTAGAGGACGATATAACTCTAGATTACACTTGGGTCCGCAATTCATCAGTTTGTGAATGGTCTGCCTAAAGAGGAATATTAAAAGGCATTTCAGGTCTGAAAAAGTGTATACGTGTTAAATGGGAATAGTTTGATGGAATAAAATAAAGGAAAGCGAATTATTTTATTACCCTAGCTCTTACTGCACTATAGACAAAACATTTTGAATGGCTCTCGCAAATAAGCGCGTACCTGTTTTAAATACATCAATTGGAGGGAAAATGAGAGTCATGGGAATCATTCAAGTCTTAACTGATCAATGATTAGTATATAATTGCTTAAATACGATGCGTGTGTGGTTCTACGTTCAGTTGCTAATGAACTTGGCAACGGTAATAAAGTATAATGACTAATCTTGTGACTGTCATTCTATTAGCACATTGCTGGGGTGTCGAAACTTTGGGGATTTTGGAACTTAAAAAGTATCTAGATGTTCCTAGCATAGCTACATATGAAATTATAGGGTTGAAAGGATGCGCCAAAGAGTGTTATAAGCGCCGTGGCCAATGCGTGGCCCTGAACTACCAAAAGGAACACTTAATTTGCCATCTTTTGGACACTACATCTGCGACAGCTCCCGATAAACTGAAAAATAAAGTAGGTTTCACCTACAGTGAAATCAACACGTGGCTTGGCGTAAGTTGAAAGATAAAAAAGATATACTCTATTCGTGTTATTTTGTATTAAAATTAATGAAATATAACAAGTAATTATGAGTTTTTTAAAATTATATGTATTAGAAATAAGTGAATATCATAATAATGGTCCGAGAACTGATAATTCAGATTACTGATTACTAGTTAAATTTAATAATTGGTATATTCACAATGACTGGAACATTAATTGTTCAATGTGGTTGTATTCTGATTTGTACGTAATCGGTGTGATTTCAGGACTTTGACTCTAGCTGTGGAACTGTTAGTTGTGGGGTCAACAAGATGTGTGTGGAACTGAAGTCAGGGGAGACCACTTGTCAGGTTGATCCTTCAAGTAAGCTTTCTGCTCCTCTTTATTCTTAGCCTTACGGCTTTACATGAAGCAGTTCTCTTTATGAGGGTGTTCATTTCTAACAACTTAAGTAAGGGTTTTCTGTTCTCACGAATTACATCTTCCAGTGGCTTTGTCTTTGAAGGTTGATAAGGAATCGATTTTATAAATTATACATTTCATCAATGACTGGTGTATTCAATCGTAAAATTGCTTAAAATTATATAAATATAAATAATAAGAAAAAATATTATAAGGTTATCAAATACGCTCGAGGTGACTAAATATATCTTAAAGCCTATCGGGCTTCATTGGATTTTAAATTCCCTCGATCGTATTTTGTCACCTCATAATGCTCAAACAAATTCCTTATTCCTTAAACTCTTGCTCTTGGTAAACTCAATTAACTACAAAATAAATTTGAGCATGTTTATTTTTTTATTATTATTTCAATTTTTTTATTTTTTATAATAATAATAATAATAATTATTATTATTATTATTATTATTATTATTTGCATAACAGGTTGTCCGAAAGGCAAGTTTTTTAACGGCAGTGGCTGCGCATTCTGCCCGGCTGATGAATACCAGCCGCTCAGTGGTCAGGCCAACTGTTCCGTCTGTCAATCAGGGCCAGGGGCACAATGGAAGAGGCCAAGTTTGGACAAAACAGTGTGTCAAGGTCATTTTTCTTTCTTCAAATAAGCTTTGTTTTAAAAAGATTCAATGATTTACTATACTCTGTCCCAAGATATCCTTGATTTACATTTTGCTTTATTGCATGATATTTATGAATACCTCAGGGTTCAAACGATGTTCATTCAAAAGTATGAAAAATTCCCAAGATTTCTCAGTCGAAACGCCCCTGTTAGCTTATCAGGTTTCAATACAATGCTAAAAAATGTGATGTCTACGGGGATTTTGTATTGCAGTAAGCCCGGATGATAACGTTGTAAAATTGCGTGATGTATTCCGAGTGTATTCCGAATGGAGAAAAGATGTAAACATCCCCCATTATAAATCTCCGCAAGGAATCTTTTTTCGTTCCTGTAAATTTTTCCGAGTGAACGATGGTAAAGTGTCAATAAAATTATCTTGGAAATTATCCCTTTCAACTATTTCAATTGCACTTCTTTTACAGGTACGTGTATTTTATTAAAAATGTACAAAGGTGCTGCATAAATATCTTGGGACAGACTATGGTGCATTTATATGATAAAGAGCTAGAGCCACGAAGCATAAAAAATTGCCCTATCATAAAAAGTCACCATTATTTGGTGAAAGATAGGGTAGAATCTTAGCTTTTCATTACTGTTTTTCTTTTTTCGATATCTATCATACTTTTTTATAAACGGAGTTTACAATATGGCATTGTTTTGATGAAAAAATGTAGAACAGACGTCATTTTTGTTAAGTAACGTCATGAAATGATAAAACTACAATATGACTTGATTATAATAAAATAAACAAAAACAAAATAAAATTATCTTGTAGAAATTATAATTAATTTATGAAAATAAATTTATTGATGAAAATACTATGAAAAGCTTATTTACAATCAAGTTTAAATTACAGGGACCAGTGCTGAAGGTCAATTTAACGGCAGTACATTAATATACATATGTCAGTGTCTCAAAAGTTCTTTTTTGTGCATGCAATTTGAAACTGCATGAAGTAATGATGATGATGCGCAGTGTATAACTGAGGATAAATCATTGAATTTTACTTAATAGAGATATATGTAATTTCGAATTTTGGTGCATTACTGTAGCAGTCTGTGTACATTATTCTGCATGATTATTTTACTTGTTTCAAGGCTTCAATATTTTCACCCAATTCTTGCAGTTTACAGCAGTTAGATGCCAGGGTTCAGTCCTTTGAAATGTTTTATTTCCCCATTTTCCCGTGGGCTCACCTTGCGTTCATGTGCAATCACCGTGCGTTCACTTGCGCTCTCCGCTCCGCTCCGTTCCCGCTCATCGTTCACAAAGCGCCCACCGTGCGTTCACAAAGCGTTCGCCTTGCGCTCACCGTTTGTTCAGTGTTCACTTATTGTTTAGTCAGATTATATTATATTTAGGCGATTTACAAGACATACATGTTGTTTATTGTTATTATTTCCTGATTACGAACGAAACACAATGTTACAATACCTCCCGGGGCACTCCGAATAAATCGTTCGTCTTGCGTTCACACAGAGTTCATATATCGTTTACCGTTCACTTTGCGCTTGCGTTCGCTCACAGTTCACCGTTCATTAGCGCTATCCAAATTCCGCTCAGCGTGCACTTACCGTTCGCTCAGAGTGCACTCAATGTGCGCTCACCGTTCACGAACTAATAGAACCTTTCAGCGACTGTGTATATGTAAAGAATATACTAGTATGCCGAAAGCAGTGTAATTTTGGCTTTCATACATTTATACAAAAACTTTAAATTTTGGCGAAGGTTTTTTCTTCAAACAATCTGAGATATTAGCAACTCTTTTCCTCACCTGATCACTCGCTTCATTTTTTCTCAGAAATATATCTATATAAGGCTTTAGATTCATAACCAAAGTTGATTTGTGTAGCATATGAACTGTGGGGCAAAAAAGTCTGGGTAAAAACAGTGAAAATTGATCTTATACATATTTTACTCATTTATTTGCATTTAATACAGGAACAAAAATCATGTACGGAAGCTGTTTATATATGAACTAAAATAGTAATTCTTAAAAATCCAATCCCTACTGCTGGATAATTCTACTGCTGACAAACTTATTCATGCAACTTTGAACAGTTTGATAATGTACCTGACAGCATCCAATGTGTCCTTAATTTATTTCATTTTTCAATAAGGCAAAGCCATTATTCTGTATATTTGAATTTCACAGGCCGTTTATTTTGGCATACACCGAGAAACCCTAACTGAACGCTAAACTGAAGCAGAATGATTTATTAATTTAAAACAAAATTGATGTGGAATTGCCAGGAGCTTAATCAATAAGATACTAGTATGACAAATTATTATTTTTTTGCCGTGACAAAAGAATAATTCTTAAGTTTTCATCTTTAATGAATTATTCTTTTATTCTCATTTCCACCCTATATTCCTTGTAGTTAAGCTTTTGTATGGAATCATTGTTCAAAACAAACCGCCAATGGACGCGTGTATAAATTTCACAATTTATGTTCCCCTTAATTCCCTTAAAAATGCCCAACACCGAATTAAGTCAAGAAAGGTGAAGTAGTTAATGAACTGATATAGATCTACATATTCAAAACATTACAACGGACACAAAAAAAACGGGCACCACTAAGTATCGAGTGAGTCACGTGATCCAGTCATGTAACATAAAGGAGGTTTTTTTTTTGTTTTTTTTTTAAATAATTTTATTTCCAGCACACCTGAAATACTATTAAACTGCATGTTTAATAAATATAGGTAAAAACAACTAAAACAAAATGTTTTAACATTCTAGGAATGCTATAAACTCTGACCTTTTCCTTAAAAAAGGAAAAGATAAAGAATATCTCTTACAGGGTCGAAAATTCGAGGTTGATAGTATGATGGAATTAAAGAAGGCTGTAAATACAATTAAATGTTTAATAGAAACTGTTTTAAAGTAGATACAGTATACTGATACTGTATATGTAGAATGGAATTTAACACTGAAACAAGAGCATGAGGTGTAAATGGGATATGTGTTGCGTTGAATTTATGTTATTTTTTTAAAACGCAAAAACTATTTGCGAATAATGAACAATCTTAATTATTGATTTTGAGGACCTTTTCAATAGTAAAGTATTCTATTCCCTATTGGACACGACCAAAGTTACGTTTAATTAACAAAAAAAAGTTTATTTCAAAGCAATTAAACTTCAGTTGTCATAAAGCGTGGATGAATGATTAAAGTGAAATCAATTATTCCGTAAAGAAATCTGATGTTTAAACAATCTTTCACTGTCTCTCTGTACTCACAGGTTGCTGGTACGGGATTGGGACGTACACCGAGGGCGATAACCCGAATCGAATGTCGACACACACGGTGGCTGACCGAAATGAGTGCTACTTGCTTTGTGAGGCCCAGCCCAGCTGTCTCGCTGTCAAGAGTGCCAAGTCAAACACCGAGTGCAGTCTCTTCTCCACCAAGACCTGGGCCTATGGTTACGTGCTCGACTCCGTAGTTATTCTCGTTCGCAACCACTGTCGACCTTGAATTAATTTAAGTGTAAAAGCGCTTTTCCCTTCTGTTGATTATCAGCGTTTATCAATTTTGTACCTCCTCGAAAATAAAATCATAATTGTCGTGTCTTTAAAAATTAAAATATTGTTGTTTGTTTGTTTTGTTGACTGGTTGTTTGTTTGTTAGAGTATATCTTTTCTTCAGTGACAAGGGAGAAGGCAAACGCGATGCAATGATAAAAATCTTTTAACGAAGTGTAATATATTCCAACGCTAGTGTTCCTGCTATGAAAATCTACCTACTGGTTCTTTTTAGGGGCCATCTCAAAATAAAGGTATATTTACTGTAGGTAAACATAGAAAAAATACAACTTTCCGCACTTTGAGTCAGATAATAAAAAATACTACAATGGACAAGGAAATGGTCATCTTCAAAATATATTTTTAAATAATATAATACATTTGACAAAAGCACAATTTCTAACTAAAGAAACTATTATCTAAACAAAAACGAAAAAAAAATGTAATTGCTATAAATGTTTAGTGGCATAGTACCCTCAACATTATAAAATGCCTGATTCAATAAGGTTTCTAAAAGTCTGATGCTCTATTTTTTACTATCTTTTCCGTCCTAATATAGGCATTTTACATGTCTTATGTCCTCATCTCCTTACTCAAATTGTTATATGTGATTAGTTATACGAAATATCTTCAACCTTTAATGTAAAAAAACCCCACAAAGTTCTACCATCTGGTATTTGAAAGAGCGCAAGTTATTAAAATGCATTAGATTTTGTCATTTATTTGGAGTATATATAGATTGATTTATTCAAGCAATTTTAGAATAAAATGACTCAATGGGTGGATATTTCTGTTTATAATGTTTCCAAGGCGCTTCCTACTTGTTCTTTTATGTCAATTCTTATAAGTAGTCATACAAAGCTTCATTTTATGATAACGTTATAAAGACACAATGGCGACGTTTGCCCATGCACCGAATTGCAGGAAAATAGGATGAAAAATAACTTTTTCTTCAACGATCCAAAAGATATAGTATGTATTTTGTTTATTTTGCTCAATTTTATTAACGGTATAATTTATAAACGTTCCTCCAGTAAATATAGGCTCCTCGATTTTATTAACTTTATGAATAAAAATTAGTTGCGAATTTCACATTGGGTATACTTTTCTCCAAAGCCGAATTAGAGAAAGGTCTTGCTAGTTTTATGCATAATTGTGGCTTCCATTCAAGTAATCGCATTTGATAAAAGATTGGCTTATTCTAAGAGTCTGTAACTTGAGAAACAGTAAAGGTGTATTGTCTTAGACGGAACGCTGTGGTTAGACAGCAGTCCTACTATGTGTCATAATGCTAGTGTTGTCTATTTGCCATGGTTTGGTATTCTTCCTGGTGTGATATTGCTAGTGTTGTCGTTTTGCCATGGTTTGATATCCTTTCTGGTGTTTCATATTGCTAGTGTTGTCTATTTGCCACAGTTTGGTATCCTTTATGCTTTCTCGTATTTCTAGTGTTGTCTGTTTGCCATGGTGAAATATCCTTTCGGATGTGGCATATTGCCAATGTTGTTTTCTATATGCCGTGGTAGGGCATCCTTACTTTATGTCATATTGCTGATGCTGTTTATTTGCCATGGTTTGCCATCCATTTTAATGTGGCATATAACTAGTTTTGTCTATCTGCTACGGTTTGACATTCTTTCCGGTTCATAATATTGCTGGGTTTGTCTGTTTGCCAAGTCTTGACATCTATTGGTGTACCATAACGATGGCGTTTTCTATCAACCATCCTTTAACACTCTGGTCTATGATATTGTTGGTATTGTTTATTTGCAATAGTGTGATAACAGCTAGACTGGTGTATCATATTGTTGATGTATATCCATGGTTTTACATCATTTCTGGTATAGAATAATGCTGATGTTGTCTATTTGTCATGTCTATTTGCCATGGTTTGACGTCCTTTCTGGCGTTGTCTATTTGCCATGGATTGGCATTTTGTAGCTAGATCGTGAAAATCATTTTAATAATGCCAAAGACATAAATGTATGTACGTAGGAATCGTCATAGTTTTAGGTATTTAAAAAAAAACATTTTTATTTGTACAAGACAAATGCAAATTCTCTTTATAAATTAAATTTATTTATTTATTATACAAGTAAATTTTCTAAATCATACACTTAGTGTGGATAGAACTCTCGATCAACATATGTAAGTTGAACGAGCCTGTCCCGGTGTAACGAAGAATTTTGACCCGGGTTGAAAATTGACCCGGGGGTCATTTTTCCACGTTGAATATTGAGACCAAATGTGTTGAATAAAGACCCTAATCCGTTGAAAATTGACCCGCATCGTTGAATTTTGATCATGAAACCGGTTCAAAATTCAACAGCAAAGAAGCACAAATTAACGAATCAATATTATAACTTGAGTTTATTTAATTAAAAATTATCAGTTTTTATATATTTATTCTTTAGATTTACATGTTTCAACAGGGGGGGGGGGGGGCGGGGGGGGGGGTTAAAATGAGACTTAAATAATTATTTTTTGAATTTACATAGTATCCCTTTAAATATGTACATGTAATAACTATTTTATTCATAATAAACTTATCGCGTATAATTATTGTTTTGTGTGATATCTATATATTTTTAAAGAAATATATGTTTTTTAATAATATTAGTATACATGGTTACACGTTAAAATATTCAATTCAGTAAAACTATTTTTTTTAATTTGCTGGAGAAGTGTACAAATATAAATAATTGTAAAAAAATTACAATACGTCATATTATTTAATTTTGGTTTTACGTTCACCCAGTAAATTGAAACTTTGATATTGTTCATTGTAAATTTTCTGAGTGGGTGTAAATAAAAAATAATTACAGTATGTCATATTGAGATTTTTGTGTTTGCACCCACTCAGTTTGTTAAAACTGTGACTATCTGAATTTTGTATTCACACCCATCCAGCCAATAACAGTTTAAAAAATGATGATATGCTAACATGATTGTACTCTTTCATGAACAATGCAGTAGTAACTGTATCTTGAAGCCGATTTTTGGTGTTTTATTTGTAACTAAATATCATCAAATCGCAAAATTTTCTAGGCATCAACAAATCTGCTTCATGGAATCTGTAGCAAGTTGGCAACCTAATTTTTGAAAAGGATGACAATAGAATTTTGCTTTAAAGTTTCTAAATTGCTTTGATCACAAAAATATATCATAAATTTACTAACAGTAATTGTTTTCGTCAATAAATTGGTAAATTGCATTTTTTGAATAGAAATAAGTTGTAGAAGATCATACAGCAGCGTTGGAGTAGATGAGTGACCTTCCTATCACAGCCACCTACATTATTAATTTAATTCAAACGTGTTAAATGTGTATATAATGTGTATATAAGACATGAGGTACTTGAATATTAAATAATTATCTGAATATTTATCATATATGATTGTATGACATATTGTTGGTAGACATGTTCACTCACACCTATATTAACAAACATATCACCTTCATTTATACCTGCAGAGATACAAACATAAGAATGAGATTTTCATGATCCAGCCCATTTGAAAAGAACAGTAAATAAAAGGGAACTGTATATTAAGTAAATATACAGGTATAATACTTTAATAGGTTTAAACAGTGTACCATAAGAGAATCAAAAACGCTTTGGAGATCTAATATAAGTATAAACATGGGAAACAATTATATGAAAAATCAGAACTACCATAAAGTATATAGTTCATATAATATGGTACACTAATGTCAATAAGTTGTTTAAAAAGTTCGTCTCTTTGTCGAGTGTATCTTGGATATCCAGGGGAAAAATCGCATTTCCTTCAGATTCAGACCCACAGTATAAACATCGACTCACATCAGATGAAAAAATCCTTAAATAAGTAAGCTTTACTAGCTTTATTCCGTAATTGACGTAAAATGATATTTCCTATTGTCTTAACTGAAAGGTTTGTAAGCTCTAGGTATGTTTTTTTTTTTTAAAGTTTTGATTTAAAAGAAAGATAAAGTTGATGAAATGTTCTTTTCTGCATGAAGATTATTCCATAATTTACATGTAGACGAAGCAAAGCTATTGTAACAAGTATATAGTGGTAGATAGTAAAAAAAACTAATTTGATCTATGATTATATGCATGTTCAGTAAGAAAATATGATTGAATTCAATTTAACATATTGTGGTGCTAAACCATTTATATTCTTGTGGAATATAATTAGTTTATGGTTATCCCTTCGAGATTGCAAGGTTTCCAAATTACGCTCACTATATAAAATTATTTAAGAAGAATAAACTATTCTCCCTGTCACTGTCCTGGTTGCTTCAATTGTACATGTTAAAGCAATTCGGATTTTTCCTTGATACAGCTGCTCCAAACAACATATCTATCAGTTGTAGACTTTTCGCATACCTTTTCATGTATATACCATTAATATAATTAAATCAACAATCCTCCGACTGTATATTTAGATGCAAACCTACTTTTTTTTTAAATTGATAACATTTTTCCTGTAGAGGGTATATGTTTTTAATTTTGAGAAAATATATTACGTCAGTTGCTTGTGTTTCTAATTTACAGGTAAATAATAGAATTGAAAACTCAAAATAATAGAAATAAATTGCATTTTTAAGAAGAACTATGACTGTATATGCAGAAAATTGGATGGTGCTTCAATAAAGTTAATCAGACAAGTTTATAAAAAAACAAAAATTTTAGGTCGTAAAAAATTAAAACCATGTGTAATTATGTATATGCTGTAGATATATACGTATAAAAAAACCAGAATATATGAAAAAGGATAAAAATATGACAACCATTCATTTATTATTTTGTCAGTGAAATATTCTGACTTCTTCAAATTAAGCATAGGTATCTGACATTATATCCTTTTGTCTTGATATAAATATTTATACTCTTTACCCAATAAAGCAGTATAGAGGTTATATATTTTCAGTTATTAGAAAAATATACAACGTCAGGTGCCTGTCGAATAGAGCTCTGTTGAATTGCCTTAAAAGTGACGATAACGGGCAATATGTTTGTAAGATATATTTATCAGAGATTGTGACAAGTTTAAACTTAAAATTCTGTCACATGAGGGAATGAAAACCATGTCATCTATGTCAAAAAGTATTCTAGCCCTACTCGCCTGCTCCATTCCGATGCAAACGGTCATCTTCTTAGCTTTATTTACATAGTATTGTAATAATAAATGGATATCATATTTTCAATCTAAAAATTAAATGATTAATTGGACATATCAGCCTAAAAGAAATTAGCCACGTCCGCATAAGTATCGGACAGTATGTACATTTTAAAACTGAAACTTTCAAATATGTGCATGATTGTACATTTAAACCGTGTAGAGTTA
Source organism: Magallana gigas (assembly GCF_963853765.1). Taxonomy (NCBI): domain Eukaryota; kingdom Metazoa; phylum Mollusca; class Bivalvia; order Ostreida; family Ostreidae; genus Magallana; species Magallana gigas. The sequence goes on along the minus strand of NC_088854.1, from coordinate 52,563,048 downwards.
GTTCCAGTTCAGATCAAAACTCTGAGGTTTGGGTCAATCCTCAACAGGATCAATTTTCAACGGGTCGAGGTCATCAGAGTTTAAAAAAATCTTTCTCATACCGTTGAAAAATGACCCCGGGTATAAATTTCACGATTTTGGTCTCAATCTTCAACGTTGAAAAATGACCCCCCGGGTCAATATTCAACGTTGAAAAATGAACCCCGGGTCAATTTTCAACCCGGGTCAATATTCTTCGTTACACCGGCCGTTGTGCGCCGAATCCAGAAAGAAGATGGGTGAATAAGGCGTGTAAAATGTCCATATGAGGAATGATTAGATACTGCAAAATTAAAATATCAATAAATCTGATAATTTTTTTAAAAAATGATTAAAATTAATGTATATTTAATGTAACATCAGTTTGTAACCCTTTAATTTTTTCAAATACTTGCAATAGGTTGATTTAAACTGGCGTATGCGTGTCAAAACCTCCAAATAGTTTCATTTTTATAACTTCAATACCTTTTCTTTTATAGAGTGGGTCTGAGCTCCATATTTTTGCCATAGTCTAAATGCGGTTTAATGAAATTTAAACCGATTTTAATAAACAAAAATGTGGAGAGATGACCCACTATACATTAAAAATTGAACGTTTTAGAAAAATGATACAAGTCCGTAAATTCGCGGCCAACGTCTCATATAGAATTTAAACAACGCTCTTTGTTGTGAATGATATGGCTCAGTGGTTAGAGCCCCAGACCATGATTAGGTAACTTTATATAACTTGGGTTTTTAGGTTGTAGGTTCGATACTACCAAAATTTAATATTTTTTTTTCTTATCTTTTATTGCAATACTGAATAAATAGTTAAAAATTACCCTTTTGTAAACTTGTATTATAACATATCAAATATATTTAATTGAATAAATGTTTAATTTGAAATTGTATTTTACGACTAAATCAAATGGGCAATTGCGCCATCTTATTCCCCCATCTTTTTTATTTTAACAATTAAGTGGGAGGGGTGTTCGAGGAATAATTTTGTTGGCAAAAAGGGATCAAATACCCATCTTTTTATGTGAATGAAATGTTAACATTAATCAAACAAAAATTTTCAGTCTGAGATTTCATACTCTCCTATAAAACGTGACATTTTGGATTCAAACACTGTATTCCAATATTAAAAGATCCAACTGTAAATAGATTCGTAATCGGAGTGCGAATATGTTTACGTACAACTAATGAATAACTTTTGATGCGCATGCGTAATACGATTTTGGCCGGGCGGATTCAAAATAGTAAGTTGGATTGTTGATTGAATTTTGTGAAAATGTGTATTCTTACAACGAAACGGCATGAAAACCCTATTGATTTGAGCAAAAATTCAATCAGACCAAGGAAAAAATTATTGTATTATCGGGTTGTCAATTGATTTCTTGCCGTATTGCATTTGCAGAGTTGATGTCAAACGCCAAAAGTTTGTGCAAATTTAGTCCAAAATATCTGACGTTTTTCTGGCTTTTTAAAAGGTTTTGATATTTACTTTCCTGGCAAGTATATATCAAAATCGTTAAAAAAGCCAGAAAAACGTCAGATATTTTGGACTAAATTTGCACAAACTAAAAAAACTAAACAAACAAACTAACTATATATTTCATTGAAAACCATAATTTCTCAAAGACGCATATAAAAATAACCCCATGATCGATTTTTAAAAGACTTGGATTGATAAATTCAGAATTTCTCTAGCTTTTTTTGCATTATTTTTAAATATTTTTACCACTTTTAGTTCTTGATATTTGATGTTCACAATCCAAAGTAAGATTTTTAGGCTCTAATATTGCAAAGGATATATAGTAGAGCACTTCAAAAATATCTTCGTGTTGTGTTTGAAATATGATATTTTACAAATGAGTTGTCAAAAAAACGATTTCAATGTTTGTCAAAGAGTGCAAATTGAATCCACTTTCACCAATAAAAATTTCTTCAAAATCTGACAAAAAATAACAACAAAAACTCTTTTAAATATAAGTCTTGTTTTCAATGAAATATATAGGGAAAAAAGAAAAGTTGACATACTTTTGGCACGTTAGTGTATATTATAGCTTTAAAAAATTATACATACATTTAACAGATTATTGATAGAAATATAGAGGCCTGTGGTCCTGATTGTGTAAAGCAACAGTGCACCCAGCATTAATGGCAGTCCATTCAATATGTAGAGTAATGTATATGTATGATTTTTTAAGATACGTAGATGATATACATGTATTTTCAATTCTTTCAGATTGTCAAAAAAAGGTATATTTTGTATCCAAAATAAATTGTACATAATTTACAAGCTGACAACAAAGTCATATTAAAATGATATATCTTTGACGGATAATGCCACGATACAATCAGCGGGAGTCCCCTCGCGGCTCCAGTAGACGCAAAAGTCAAACACCAGGTACCTTGTCATATTTTTTCAATTTTTTTTCTGTGATAATCTGCTTGTACTTATTTTTTTACTTTTAATAGATAAATAATACATGTATTTGTTTGCACTGGTTGAATCATTGACAATCATAAATAATGGTACTAATGAATTAAGATTGATATTATTTTCTTTTTAAAAGTACATAGGTCTGTAGTGGAAAAATCCCCCAAAAAGAGACGATTTAGACCAGGCCAGAAAGCCCTGAAAGAAATACGGCATTTTCAAAAGACAACAAATTTGCTTATTAGGAAGCTACCCTTCTCAAGATTGGTAGGTCTAAAATCTTAATTTCATGTGTATGTACATGTTTGCCTTAAATGAATACTGTAGTTTCATTAATATTCAAGGGTATCAATTTTTGGGATAAAGTGAAAATCACAGTTTCAAGGATACGTAAAATCATGGCCAATGACCCTATCAATACAAATTACAAAATGTTAAACGAAATTGCATTTCAATGAACATTTAATTTCGTGGATCAACTTAATATCGAAATCCACGAAAATTGGTATTCAACGAATATTGATGAAACCACAGTAGGTGATAGCACTAGAAGCTATCATTAAATCTGTTTATGCACTATACAAACCCTTGTTTTGTTTGTAAATATTACTAACTAACTGTTATGTCTTTGATGAATATTATTCCACCAATTTTATAGGTGAGGGAAATTGCAATGGAAGTTGTTGGTCCTTCCCAAACCATGATGTGGAAAGCTACAGCGATAATGGCTCTACAAGAGGTGATATTTTTTTCCCCATTTTATTGCTGTAAATATGAAGTTCAAAAATAACGTTTTAAATTACATGAAATTTATTGCTACTATCTTGCATTAGTCCAATTATGATGTATAGCAATTTTTGTTTATGTTTTTTGCTTGCTGTTTTGCACACAGTGGTGATATTTGGATAAATGGATGTGATATCATATTATTTGAACAGTTGAAAATATTAAGTAGACTTTTATATTTTACCGTGCAATGTAGCAAACATGTAGTTATATGTGTATATTGCAGGCAGCAGAGGCTTACCTAATTTTACTGTTTGAAGACGCTCTATTGTGCGCAATTCACGCCAAACGGGTAACTGTCACCCCTAAGGACATTTGGTTAGCTCAGCGGTTACGTGGAGGAAGTTGATCTAATCAGACACTACCAAATGAACTTATATTCTATGTATTTTTATGAAATATTTTTAGTTACATGTATTAGATTTTTATATTGAAAATAGTTTTAAATTTTTATGAAGATACAAATGAAAGAGAATAGAGTTATTGTTTTGAAAATTCTGAGAGAATGACTTATCCTCCATTTACTCTACAATTACCGGTAAGCTTAGATTTGCAAAGAATCTCTTGTCAGATAGGTTTTTTTTTCACAATGTATTTGATATTGTCAGCATGAAATCTCCAATCTATTTTTCACAAGGTTATCGATATCATTAAATGATCTACAACCAATTTTTTTTTCAAATTTAAATCTGAATTTTAAAAATATGCATTTTGTAGCAAAGGTGTGAGAAAAATGGGCTCAGTTTGGACATTTTTTACTGTACATAGCAAGTTTGAATTTACTTTCACAAAAATATTAATTAGAAAAACTTGTTTTCTATAAATCTTATTTTATTGGCTTTCTATTTTGATAAATGTTGAGGGCCAGTTTATCATATTATCAAACCAAGTCATTATGTATCAGTTTTTTGTGTATTGTAAAATGGCATTGCATTCAAATTTGCAGGAATCTACATCTCCACACAACTGTTTGTTAACTCTAAGAGAGAATGATATGGTTGTCATTTTTTTAAAATATTTGATATGGCAATTAAATATTTTAAAACAGTTTTTTCTTTTGTTTTTGTGACATTTGAGCAGACTTTTTTTGTTTTGTGCTTTGAAAACTGATAAATCATACCTTTTACAATCTGAAATAATGGAGTCAAACGGGAATAAAAAATAAGGTGTCTTTCTGGATTTATGTGTTTAACAAAGCCAAGCATCAAAAGAATAATCATGAAAATAAGAGGCCCAAGGGCCACGACACTCACGTGAGCAACAATAGCCATAACGATATCTATTTAATACTATATAAAATTTAGCTTTCTATTGTGGCTCCATCCAACCCTTGGGGTCATAATTTGAATCAACACTACTTGAGGATGCTTCCACCAAAAAATCAGTCTTTTTCGTCAAATGGTATTGAGCAGATTTTTTACTCTAATTACAAAACCCCTGTTTGAGGCTCCACCCTTAGTTACCAGTGAAATATTTAAGCATTGAATGGTTATTTTTTTTATATTGTCGGTCCTATAACAAACAAGGCCATGCAGAAAATTTGAATACCATGAGTTAACGGAGTATAATAAAACATCTGCATGATCTGATATGTTATAGGACCAACCATATCCAAAAAATAAGCATTCAATGCATATATTTTATTTTGATGTCAAATCGTACGAAATATTTTGTGATTCATCACTTTAAGGATGGTCAACAAGTTAACCATCAAATCTACTTTAAAATTTAAGATCTGATTTCTTTAGCCATAAAACCCTGTTTAGTAAAGAAAAATTTCAAAATATTTTAGATTTAAATTGAAACATTTCAGAAGTACCGGTACATATCAAATTGATTTTGCAAGTTTTAATTAATCATACAATAACAATTCTATTCAAAACATGTGATGATGTTCACTTGTACTCATACACTGTTATTAAAAATTGGCTGTCACTGATTTCCAGTGCTAACATAAGGGAAAAGATACACCAAAGTAAATATATAATACAGTAATACATGTATTACTTGCGAAAATAAAACCAAACCAATTTATGGGAATCTATATAGGTATGCAAAAGGTCAAATTCTGAAATTCAAATGAATGTCACCTTATTTTGGATGCTTAATATTTGTAGACTAGATACTAGTACATTATTGTAAATGTTCAAAGCAGAGAATTCTGTATATACAAGTTTTATCTGCCTCTAAATGCACAAGATATCAGGTTTGAGAATTGTATAAAATTGAAAATCATTTAACTGCATGTTGCATTTATTGTCAAAAATTATATGTACGTATAGTTCTATATTGAAATATTTTGGTGTCGTGTATAGTGTATTAATTGATTGGTTTTAGGGAAGACTGTCTTACGAAACATTTCCTGCATTTTTGTCAGTGCAATTTTCAGTTGAAATGACATGTGACTTGGCTGCTAAAATTGGATCATACCAATACCCAAATGCAACGGCCATGCCATCACCAACATTTTTTTTAAGTTACTCAACTAAGTTCTATTATCAATCCTAAATACAGTTGAGCATTATTTTGAGTAAATGGCTGATAATTAGATGGGGACAGTTGACGATGACGCGCCCGGTGAGCAGTGTTGCTGATGGGCTTCGTTTCAGCTTTTTAATTCCACCAAACACACTGCTATTGATTCTCATCAAATAAAAACAATCTCCAATGCTTTGTTCAAAAATATATAATTGATCTAACATGCACAGCAGAATAAAACATGTGGTAATTAAAAAGAAATCTCAAGAGACATGGAACAAATTGCCAAAACAACACATAGTGCATACTGACTGACAATAGAAGAACATGTACTAAAAGAAGTGACCCAAAATTTTTAATTAAAATGATGATAAAAACATTTTTTTTATTTGGAGGATTTTGCATAAGCAAACATCATATATACTGTAGCCTGGTAAGGCTCAATATGAATTTATACACTTACAAAAATCTTAACACTTTTAAAGCTTAACTGATTAGAAATAAGTACATGTAATGTGGTACTGATTGATATATATAAAACTTCTATCAAACACAGAAATCTTGCATGTTAAACAGACATTACTCAAAATGACATTATATTTATCGTTACCATAATCTATAAAATTTTGTAACAAACGGTGACAGTTTAAATATTACAAACACGTATAAAGCACCCTCGAGTTAAACACATATACATGTACTTTACATGTCCATTATGTATTTCCATTTTATCTTGGAATGTAGTTGATTTCTGTCTTCTGAGAAATGCACATATTGAATAAAATACTGTTATAATTTATCACAAGCAAGGAACTGTCTATAAATCCTGGTTCACACAACTGGAACAATTACAGAGGAGTCTAGGTCAAGTAACAAATTGTGAACCATTTTCTGAATATACTTGTGAAACACTTATAATCATTCACTGCCATCAATTAGTCTTTATTATGAATATACATGTAACACTTAGAGGGTCTATAAATTATGATTTACAGAACAATGTTTTCTTAAGCTATTCTATTCCATCATACTTGTTATGAAACAACTGACTTTCAACTCAGATATTTTCTCTTTCAGTGTTGGGATGACTTACCCTAAAACTTGTTTCAATGAAAAGGTTGAAGAAAGTAGAGAAAATGTTTTTCTATTAAGCTTATGTATCATTATTTTGTATCTTATCCAACAAGGAAATGTAAATTTCAAGGCAAAAATTCAGATAATACAGGGTAGTAGTATAAGATTTCCAAGTCATTTTAGCATCTCATTTTGCTACAAAAATACAACAATGTTCTTGTACAGCAACAGTACCAGACCAAAAGTCAATTTCTGGTGATTTGATTATACAATGTACAATGTAGTTTTGTTGAGTTGTTAATATTAAAAAACTGAATGTCTAGAGTACTTATCTTACTCATATACAGACTCGCGATAAATATCTTTTAAAATGAAACTGAAATTACACTAACATTATGTCACACAATTCCATTGAGAACAAGGAAAAATGTCCAAGACAGTGGAAAAATTAACAAATATCAAATAAAACAAAGTCCCAATACTGTATACAGGGTTTTTTTTCGCCCCATGATATTTTCGCTCTTTACACTTGCAAACGGCTTCTCCCAATCTTTAATTTGCCGTGATACAGTAGTGTTAAAAGAGATATTATTTAAGAAATTGGAACTTGCACACTAACAAGGAGGGCGAAAGGGGCGAAAATAAAACAGTGGCGAATATTTCCCTGCATAAAGTATGTCACACAGGCTATCACAATAAGCACCTCTAACATAATCTTCACAGTCCGATTTGTCCTCATTCATTCAGTCAAAGGTCTCCCAGTTTTTCTTCGGGGAGGGATTTTCACCACTTTTGTTTGAGAGAGACTGTTCTAGAAGGTCTGAGAAAGGGTCTGATGAACGGTCAGTCGACGCCACAGAGCTACCACTTGTACGCTGAGAGCAAACAGAAGAATGAGGCGAGGAATTGTTGGGCAGTTTGATGTTAGATACATTCATAGAAGCTTGTTGAATTTGATGGGGAGTAAAGTGACTAAGTCTGGCAAGTGGCTGATGGGTATTTTGACTAGAGATGAAATGTGGCGGACTAGGGAAACCTAAATGTGGGGATTTATGTGCAAAAGGTTTTTCATCAGAACGAGGTTGATTCTGTGACTTTGTTAGAGTGTGAAGCTCCCAATTCTGCATAAGTTCATGCACACTTTTCCTTTGTTCCTCTTTGCTTTGGGTTGGTTTGGCAGAAGAGTTACACAGTGGATCAAACGTTTCAATGCCATCCAATGATCTTTCCGCTTTTACAGCACTGCCACCTTTTAAATTTTCAAAAGAGTTTTCTCGTGAAGGTCGTCCATTAGGTTTCTTGATCGCTGCTGTCCTCCTCAGCAAAGATGGAGAACCCTCACTTCTCTCTCTCAGTGTTTCAACTGTGCCAACAGTTTGTGATTTGGGAGAGGAGAAGGGGTCAAAGTCATCATCTACTGAATCTAACTGAATCAAAGGTTTAGCCGCTGCTTCTTTCTTTGGTTCTCCCTCTGGTTTAATCTGTGCGATGTCAACTTTCACTTCGTCTGACAGACTCTGTCTGGGGGCAGGCTTGGGCCTCTCTTTCGATGTACGGACACCAATCAACCGGTCCTTCACAACCACATTGTCCTCCTTCTTCTTCTCCACTCTCCGTCTCCTGGGAGGGGCTACGGGGCGGATGCCGGGATTTTCCAAGTCTGAGGTGTTACTCATCGAGTCTGAGCCATCGGCCAATGGGACAGCACTGAAGCTGTCCTGAGTGCTGGTTGATCCGATGCTATGAGAGTCGATCTCTATGAGCGAGGAAAAGGAGGATGGAGCGGGTGAGCTGTTACAAGAGGAGTCCGATTCCTCCGTTACATCAATCTGTCAAACAAATGAAAACACAATAATTACACATTGTACAGTGACTGGTTAACAGTGACATGCAGACCTTAAAACTAATCACAAAAGACTTAGACTTTATAAACACACTGAGCTACATGCAAATTTTTTTCAATAACCTAATAAATTTCAAGTGAAATATGTTAGTAAAATTACTGCAAACAGCTCAAGAGAAGGCATCACTGTAGATTTCTTATTTTACGCAAGTACTTGTACTTAATTCCACAATCCCGCTGGTTTTTATCAAATCGCGAAAACACAAAATCACGATCGCAGATCTTTTTATCCTAATCTCTTATAGATCTCAACACTCAGAAAATAAAAGTGAGATTATAAAAATCCCTAGGTGTGCTTCTCACGATTTTACTCAAATATGAATACCTCGCGTCTACTTAGGAATCTACAGTATTCACTGTGAATGCATGTACCCTAATTGTTAGTAATGATTATAGACAATTTAGTAGAAAATATTATTTTTCTTCAAATACTTTGAGAATTTTGAAACGTAATGTTATAGGAAACAATAATTTGAAATAATTTCAAGATTATTAGGATAATTAGAGCTCAACATCTTATAAAAAGTAGCATTAAACATCTCAAATGCAGCACATGTAGTAAACAGTAAACTGCTAAAAAGACACATCCATGAATTTTAATAGTTCTTAATTTTAGTCTTATGCATAATGGTAGATAAAACTAATTTATGCAAGGATTTTAAAATCAACATTTAAATAAGTTGGCACAACAAACCAAAAACCAAAAATCTGTTAGCAGAACATTTCATGTACATTAAATGGTAAAAAGCCACAGTAGTTACATGTACATGTACTAGTATCAAGAATTTTCATAAAGTAAAATGAAAAAAAAAACCCTGAGATTAACCACAAAATATTATAAGGCTCATAGACAATTACAAGTTAGTTATTTCTCATCTCAATCATTTCTCACCTCAGTACATGTATTAAAATGTTAAATCATTTAAAAGAAGGTTTCATTTATAAATATCCATGTGGTCTCCCAATCCCCTAAGGATGTGTGTTTTACACAAACCTGGGCATAGTGGCAAAAATGCTTCATGATAGATATGGGTTTTGTGTGTCTATAATAGGTAGAAGCTTGAAGTACAAGATATGGGTTGATTGCAATAAAACGATGTCATAAATAGCAAGGGTACTGCAATGTGGAGCATCCCTATGAAGGAAATATTAATTAGGAAAGAAGAATTCCAAACCTGAATGTATGTGACATGGATCTCAATGAAAATTATTCTACATGTATTACTCAGTTGCAAAGGTATGATAAAGGTGACATTTATGGTGACAATGTTTACTCGCAATAACTGTTAAAGGCGTATAAAACATCTACATGTAAATACTGACTGTCTAATAAACCAGAATTTAGCATTTGTGGGTACAGTTTTCCTTTGATATTTTCAAGATTCTTTTGAATGTAGTATGATAGTGCATGCTTAAAAATCAGGCAACTTGACTAATCATCATGGATATATCTACTGGTAAATGCTACTAATATAAGTCATCTACATCAGATTTTTCAAGAAAATTGTGGAGCAATTTACAAAAGTAACCATTTCATTATTTATTAATTAATTATCCAAGCTCTCTATCTCTTTTTAATCCAATAACATTTCTTTCTTTTTTTCATTATCTTAAAGCTTAAAGCTGTTTATAAAATCTTTCAAAGACAAAGCCAAACCCCAAATCCAAACCAGCACAGTGAAAATGAATGGAACGAAAATGTACATAGCATGCAGCTGGAACAGAGAGGCAGCATACGAGAGCCAATATGAATCCGGTGATATGTGGTGCATACAGATGGGAGCCATGCGCCACTATAACCAGACATACCAAGGAGAACCTTTGAGGGGAGACAAGGTCTTCAGCACTGGCCGATTTATTCAGGGCATTCTGGATGTCGGGGTCACCTAGCAGATTGATACTAACACGGCTGTAAGGGAGGTCCATCCCCGAGTCGTCGCTGGGCCTCTCCCTCTCCTCGATGATTTGGTACGTACTCTTCCTGAAACAGAACAGAGAACACCCCTACTTAGCTTCTTACGTGTCTATGTTATTCTAGAAGAAGAAAAATGGAGATTATTTTCAAAGGTTATAAATGTGGACTAAATGTAGATTATCATCATGCTCATCCTTTACCCCAAACTTGTGATTTTTTTAACAGTGTCAACTGAAATGAAACAAAGTTTAAGGATGTCATTGTCTTTGTTTCAATTTTCTGATTTCATTGTTGTCATATTCATAACTAAGTTAAATCAGCAGAGTTCTCAAAGATTTGATTACTATGTAATTGTCATTGGTTGACAGTAAGTAATATACAAGTCTAGATAATCTGTCATTGGTTTGTCAGTAGGTCACATTAAGTCTAGATGTCAGTCATTAGTTTAACAATAGATCACAAGAAAACTTTGTTGACATGTCATTTGTTTGACGGTTAGTGATGGCAAATGTAGATGATTTGTCATTTGATTGACAGTAAGCCATTACAAGTCAATATGACCTGTCATTGATAAGAAAGTCTTAATTAGCAAGTCTAATAAGTCATAACAAGGCTTAACTAGAAAACTGACCAGTCAGGAAGGGCCCCGCTATGACAATTAATATAGAGAAGTGAAAAAAACTTTGAATTCCATCCTCTTTATATTAACAATGATGAAAAATAAATGCCCGGCAGAAGATGTAAAGAACTGGAATATATAGGATCTCGTGATTTGTAGTTGGATATGATTTTCATCCAACAATTAAAGTGTTTTTTTCTTGAGCCTTAGTGAGGGGATAAAACACACAAGTTGGATAAAAATCATATTATACTACAAATCATGAGATTCTATTTATCCCATATTTTATACACCGCAATCAATGTTTACACTGTTTATAAAACTCTACATTATTTTTACTTCATTATGCCTAGGCAAATCCCATTGTAAAGTCACAACTGTGGAATATCAAAAAAATATCCAATGAGTCATATCCACGGGATAAAGTGGGTTAACATGGGATGAAATAAAATTTGTTAAAAAAACAAAGAATTGATACCAATGCAATGATACCTAGGCTTTGCCTCTATTCAATAAAACTATCAGAAATCATTGTGTACGGTATTTTAACCAAAAAAAATATGAATATTATATTTCAAATCCATATTTCAAAGAATGTACACAATACTACACATCATTCAAAATTGACCTTAACTTCAAAACAAAGTTCATTTGCAGACACAGGCAGTGCAGTAATTAATCTCAATGTGACAGATAAAGATAAAGCTTAGGATTTTCTTCCTGTGGAAGGTTAATTAATCCCAAAGGACAAATATTGCACAGCCTTCCATGTATACAATGGTAACATTCTCAGCAGTTATCTCTCTTTGCCCATTCATTCTCAGCAGTTATCTCTCTTTGCCCATTCTTCTTATGCATAGTTAGGAATCTACCCCACCACCCCAGCTCCAAACCAGAAGACATAGAGAACCAAACTTAGCATCAAAATATGTATTTCTGCCTACTGAACTACCATACCAAATTTGAACTTGATTGGGCAACCATAAAAAAAGTTATTAGAAAAAAACAGGAAATTTGTGGACGGAAGAGTGACAGACGGACGGACGGACAGAAGGACGGACGGACAGAGTGATTACTATAGGGCACCCGCAAATCCTTGCGGGGCCCTAATAATTATCTGTCATTTGCTTTAACAGTAAGTTATAACGAGTCTTAATTTTCTGTCATTTCTTATAATAGTAAGTCATAACATATCTTAATTATCTGTCATTTGTTTAACAGTAAGTCATTGCAAGTTTTTCAAATCTAGTTTAGACAAAATAAATTACTGTGAAAAAATTTTAAGGGGAGTAAAAACAATTTTGCATAATGGGGACCATACTGTCAATTCCTTATTTTACACAAGTACTTAGTTCCGCAATTTCGCTGTTTTGTGTCGATTTGTGAAAATATAAAATGGCATGCACTGAACTTCAACTATCATTAAATATAGATCACAACTGTAAAAACAAGAGGCCCATGGGCCACATCGCTCACCTGAGGAACAATAGGTATGATAAAATCAGCTTAATGGAGTCATAATACAAACAATCTGGACAATGTACAATAATACATGTAGATCCTGTATAAAAAAAATCCATTTTTCCCCCTGGATATTCTTATGTTTATAATCATTAGTCTCTTTTCTAACAGGATGATTCTATAGTCATATCACATGTTGAGTATTGCAGTTCTCAAAAAGATCCTAAACAATTGTTTATATATGGATAAAAAAAGCAACATCAAACTCTGAACCTTCTTGTGAGGCCGAAGAATTGTCCTGGAGCCAAAGTATTAACAATTATAAAGAATCATCTGGCTGATTAGTTTCTGAGAAGAAGATTTTAAAGATTTACTCTATATTCCTATGTAAAACTTCGACCCCCCTCCCCCATTGTGGCCCCACCCTACCCTCGGGGGTCATGATTTTCACAACTTTGAATCTACACTACCTGTGGATGCTTCCACACAAGTTTCAGCTTTCCTGGCTGATTAGTTTCTGAGAAGAAGATTTTTTAAGATTTACTCTATATATTCTTATGTAAAACTTTAACACCCCCCCCCCCCAATGTGGCCTCACCCTACCCCCAGGGATCATGATTTTCACAACTTTGAATCTACACTACCTGAGGATACTTCCATGCAAGTTTCAGCTATCATGGCAGATTAGTTTCTGAGAAGAAGATTTTTAAAGATTTACTCTATATATTCCCATGAAAAACTTCAACCCCCCTCCCCCATTGTGGCCCCACCCTACCCTCGGGGGTCAGGATTTTCACAACTTTGAATCTACACTTCTTGAGGATGCTTCCACACAAGTTTCAGCTTTCCTGGCTGATTAGTTTCTGAGAAGAAGATTTTTAAAGATTTACTCTATATATTCCTATGTAAAAATTTGACCCCCCCCCCCCATTGTGGCCCCACCCTACCCCCAGGGGTCATGATTTTCACAACTTTGAATCTACACTACCTGAGGATGCTTCCATACAAGTTCCAGCTTTCCTGGCTGATTAGTTTCTGAGAAGAAGATTTTTAAAGATTTACTCTATATATTCCTATGTAAAACTTCGACCCCCCCATTGTGGCCCCACCCTACCCCCAGGGGTCATGATTTTCACAACTTTGAATCTACACTTCTTGAGGATGCTTCCACACAAGTTTCAGCTTTCTTGGCTGATTAGTTTCTGAGAAGAAGATTTTTAAAGATTTACTCTATATATTCCTATGTAAAACTTCGACCCCCCATTGTGGCCCCACCCTACCACCGGGAGTCATGATTTTCACAACTTTGAATCTACACTACCTTAGGATGCTTCCACACAAGTTTCAGCTTTCCTGGCTGATTAGTTTCTGAGAAGAAGATTTTTAAAGATTTACTCTATATATTCCTATGTAAAACTTCGACCCCCCATTGTGGCCCCACCCTACCCCCAGGGGTCATGATTTTCACAACTTTGAATCTACACTTCTTGAGGATGGCTCCACACAAGTTTCAGCTTTCCTGGCTGATTAGTTTCTGAGAAGAAGATTTTTAAAGATTTACTCTATATATTCCTATGTAAAACTTCGACCCCCCATTGTGGCCCCACCCTACCACCGGGAGTCATGATTTTCACAACTTTGAATCTACACTACCTTAGGATGCTTCCACACAAGTTTCAGCTTTCCTGGCTGATTAGTTTCTGAGAAGAAGATTTTTAAAGATTTACTCTATATATTCCTATGTAAAACTTCGACCCCCCATTGTGGCCCCACCCTACCACCAGGAGTCATGATTTTCACAACTTTGAATCTACACTACCTTAGGATGCTTCCACACAAGTTTCAGCTTTCCTGGCTGATTAGTTTCTGAGAAGAAGATTTTTAAAGATTTACTCTATATATTCCTATGTAAAACTTCGACCCCCCATTGTGGCCCCACCCTACCCCAAGGGGTCATGATTTTCACAACTTTGAATCTACACTTCTTGAGGATGCTTCCACACAAGTTTCAGCTTTCCTGGCTGATTAGTTTCTGAGAAGAAGATTTTTAAAGATTTACTCTATATATTCCTATGTAAAACTTCGACCCCCCATTGTGGCCCCACCCTACCACCGGGAGTCATGATTTTCACAACTTTGAATCTACACTACCTTAGGATGCTTCCACACAAGTTTCAGCTTTCCTGGCTGATTAGTTTCTGAGAAGAAGATTTTTAAAGATTTACTCTATATATTCCTATGTAAAACTTCGACCCCCCATTGTGGCCCCACCCTACCCCCAGGGGTCATGATTTTCACAACTTTGAATCTACACTTCTTGAGGATGCTTCCACACAAGTTTCAGCTTTCCTGGCTGATTAGTTTCTGAGAAGAAGATTTTTAAAGATTTACTCTATATATTCCTATGTAAAACTTCGACCCCCCATTGTGGCCCCACCCTACCACCGGGAGTCATGATTTTCACAACTTTGAATCTACACTACCTTAGGATGCTTCCACACAAGTTTCAGCTTTCCTGGCTGATTAGTTTCTGAGAAGAAGATTTTTAAAGATTTACTCTATATATTCCTATGTAAAACTTCGACCCCCCATTGTGGCCCCACCCTACCACCAGGAGTCATGATTTTCACAACTTTGAATCTACACTACCTTAGGATGCTTCCACACAAGTTTCAGCTTTCCTGGCTGATTAGTTTCTGAGAAGAAGATTTTTAAAGATTTACTCTATATATTCCTATGTAAAACTTCGACCCCCCATTGTGGCCCCACCCTACCCCCAGGGGTCATGATTTTCACAACTTTGAATCTACACTTCTTGAGGATGCTTCCACACAAGTTTCAGCTTTCCTGGCTGATTAGTTTCTGAGAAGAAGATTTTTAAAGATTTACTCTATATATTCCTATGTAAAACTTCGACCCCCCATTGTGGCCCCACCCTACCACCGGGAGTCATGATTTTCACAACTTTGAATCTACACTACCTTAGGATGCTTCCACACAAGTTTCAGCTTTCCTGGCTGATTAGTTTCTGAGAAGAAGATTTTTAAAGATTTACTCTATATATTCCTATGTAAAACTTCGACCCCCCATTGTGGCCCCACCCTACCCCCAGGGGTCATGATTTTCACAACTTTGAATCTACACTTCTTGAGGATGCTTCCACACAAGTTTCAGCTTTCCTGGCTGATTAGTTTCTGAGAAGAAGATTTTTAAAGATTTACTCTATATATTCCTATGTAAAACTTCGACCCCCCATTGTGGCCCCACCCTACCACCGGGAGTCATGATTTTCACAACTTTGAATCTACACTACCTTAGGATGCTTCCACACAAGTTTCAGCTTTCCTGGCTGATTAGTTTCTGAGAAGAAGATTTTTAAAGATTTACTCTATATATTCCTATGTAAAACTTCGACCCCCCATTGTGGCCCCACCCTACCACCGGGAGTCATGATTTTCACAACTTTGAATCTACACTACCTTAGGATGCTTCCACACAAGTTTCAGCTTTCCTGGCTGATTAGTTTCTGAGAAGAAGATTTTTAAAGATTTACTCTATATATTCCTATGTAAAACTTCGACCCCCCATTGTGGCCCCACCCTACCACCGGGAGTCATGATTTTCACAACTTTGAATCTACACTACCTTAGGATGCTTCCACACAAGTTTCAGCTTTCCTGGCTGATTAGTTTCTGAGAAGAAGATTTTTAAAGATTTACTCTATATATTCCTTTGTAAAACTTCGACCCCCCATTGTGGCCCCACCCTACCCCCGGGGGTCATGAATTTCACAACTTTGAATCTACACTACCTGAGGATGCTTCCACATAAGTTTCAGCTTTCCTGGCTTTCTGGTTCTTGAGAAGAAGATTTTTGAAAATATCTCGAAATTTTTCATTAATTTCTAATTATCTCCCCTTGAAAACGGGTGTGACCCTTAATTTTCACAACTTTAAATCCCCTTTGCCTAAGGATGATTTGTGCCAAGTTTGGTTGAAATTGGCCCAGTAGTTCTTGAGAAGATGTTGAAAATGTGAAAAGTTTACGGACAGACGGACGGACGACAGACAAAATGTGATCAGAATAGCTCACTTGAGCTTTCAGCTCAGGTGAGCTAAAAATGACAGTAAGATTTTAAATTCGGCAAAATTTTTCCTTGGATATTTATTCCTCACTTATAATCGGGAATCAACAGTATTTCATAGAGAGAGGGATGAGTTCAGTAATTTCCAGCAGCCATTATTTGTCATTACACAAACTTACCTTGCTTGAGTTCCGTAAACCTTCAGTGACTTCACAGACTGGGTATCTGGAGACTTGCCGGGCCTCATAGGCTGTTAAGTGCAGGAATAATTAGAGCAATAAGTATTCTGAGATATTATGACTTGGTGGCTTTTGTGTCGAACTTCTGGACCATTTTGGTTGCTTTCAACATACATGCAATATAACGCATGCCCATAACAGCCATGCAAACATTTCATTCAATTCATGCAGCGTCAGCTGTAATGTATTTAATCTTTATATAGCTCATGCAAATATTTCATATAAAACTCAGAACTGATTATGTATACTGTTCATATTGTTTTTAATTTATAATTATATGGATGATAAAAGGAAACAAATTAAATCAAACCAACTCTTCTGCCATGAATTGACTGAATTGAAAATAAAGCAGGTGTCCAAAAAATAAAGATAGGTATGCAATAATGAATGTAAGTGCAACAGCAACAAAATTATAGGAGTCCTGTTTATCTGTGTTATAACCACATGTATTCTTTCAGCATTATATATTGTTACTTTGTAAATTCCAGGCTAATTAAAAAAATCATTTCTGTAAAGATTTATGAAATCTTAAGTGCATAGATTTACATTTTATTAACTTTAACGCTCGATTAGTCAGTCCAAAAATATGCAATTTTTCTTGCACCATAAATTGCAAATTTTTAAAAACATATGGAACTGTAGCTCCCAAATTGTCCATCCGAATTCTTTTGGCTGGGAGCTACAGCTAGATTAATTTATTCATGCTTTATTTCATGAAATCAATTTATTTCATAAAATTTTTAATTATGAAATTATACAGTACTGATACTCTTTAAGTCAAAAAAGATTAATCATCACCACATGCATGTACATACATTAAAAAAAAACATTATTCTCTTTGGATGCATATGCAAGTCTATGCACCATAAAATCGTAAAATCTCTGTTTATATATTGACACGCCCACTTACTCGCTGGGCTCGCAGTTCTTGCCCCAGATTGATGGTGTTGGGTCGATTGCGATTGCGATTGTTTGCAGGGGGGCGTGAAGATTTTCCTTCATCCTGAAACACATAAACTTTCAAGGGGCTGCTCAAGAAATTCTTCCTCATCAAAAATACATGCATCAAAACCCTAACAACACCCCATAACCAACTGGAAACTCTGTACGGGGCAAGTAAAATTCATTTTAACTCCAAAATGTTATAAACGTATTTCTAAATTGAAATTTCTGGAAGATTTGGGTACTTGTGCAATGGAAATGGAGAAATGTGTATGAACTTAAAACATGTAAAATAAAATGAACTGCAAGCATGGCCAATGATTACAGCAAGCATGGATAAATCAAAGGGGATACAAACACACACAGGATAATAATGTACCGGGTATATGATAACACTGGAGTCTTATGGTGGATATTTTATATATTGCTATATCTAATCTCATTTCTCACATGCTTTTATATACATGTATTTCTAGAATGTAGAGTGTTCTAATTAGGGTAAACAGACAATATTTCATCAACAATGCAAACACATACATGTATACATGTAACTACAATCTGTTTAACATCAAACACCATTTTTTTTTCTAAAGCAATACTCATGAACATTCATTACACCACTAAATGACATCAAAATGCATGTTTTACGTTTTTTTACAATACAAATTATAGACAAAGTTTTTGCTCTACTTTATATACTAGTAAATCATTTGATAAAAATTTTTAAGAATTACAGTAGGCTATCTCTAACCAGTGCAAATAATGCCATATGATTATTATTCTCATAGGTATAAAATGAATAAATAATGTTTGAATCAATATAAATAACTGCCAAAATGTTTCAATTAAGTTTCTTGACAAAAGAGAAATGTGCATGACCTAAATTTCAATTGATTTTGTAATATGTAATTCAAGTGTATATTATTCCTACTATAAATCAGTTTTTCCATTCTGTGTTGATAAAAAGGGACCATACCTTGGATTTCTGTAGTTCTGAAAATTTGTCTTTGAAATTTGAAAAGTTCTTCTTTGTTCTATCTCGAATCTACAGAAGAAAAATCACAAAAGATCAGCGATATATACAGCTTTTAGTTTTACATTGACTGAAAAAGAAATGCCAGCCAGGACTATCTGTTATGCTCTGTAAATGATGACATTACACTTCATGTTCATGATGGTGATTACTCTCAGAACTCCATGATCAAATGACTTAAATGATTTATTAACTTCAAGACCCTCAAAAAATTTTGTTCATGCCTTCAAGAAAAGTTTAGAATCTATTATAGCCAAAGTATTAAGAGGCTGTAGATATAGATAGATTAGTGAGAAAACTTAATTAATTTTTTGGGGGTAAAGCTTTTCTAGAACAGATGCAGAACAATTCAATGCACCCTAAAATATCTTAATTTCAGTGTATATGCACATTACACAATCATTTTGAATTCACTTTGCATTTCTTGTCTGAATCAGGCCTTATAAATCTAAATGCAACTCTTGCAAACAAATGTCAAAATGCTAAAAAAAAATGATACATGCAGATCAAAACAATGAGTTTCAATAAAATTCAAAGGAAGAAAAATGGGAAAAGAAAAAAAAGATCATATACCATGTTATTAAAAATTTGTGAATAAATTATTTCACTTGTCATGATTGGTTTCCATGGTTTGTGGCTATAAATGTACTGATTATATATGATAAGTGATTTGATTTTTGCTTTCAAAACTGGGTTGTTTTTTTTTCACTTTAAAACCAAAAATAAAATTTTCATAGTAGACATACATGTATTTCCCTTTCAATACAGATAATTATAGACTATCTTGAGTATGATATGTTCACTTTAATCAATGAGTTAATGTAAATAGATTGCCTGCCCATGAGCCTTTTTTCTGTTACAAAATTATTCTTAAAATATTAGACATCATATAAAGTGGTCATCTTTCTGATGTTGAATCAAGATATTAATTAAATTAATAATACTTATGAAACATCAAGACAAATTGATTGCATGCTTTGCACAATACACTTTAATTTAATAGACAGACATGACAAATCATCTTTGAATTCTTAGGGCACAAAATTAATATAAATCAATATACATGTCTAAAACTATTATACATGTATAGAAAAAGAAATTATGATAACAACCCCAAACCATTGATATTTCATTAAATGAAATTTGTTTTAGAACCACTGAACCAATGAACTATACAGGTGTGAGATAATGAATTTGATATGGTGAGGTATATATGGGTATAGCTAGTGATTTTTGTGATTATTCAAAGTGTGTAATTCATTGTAAGTTACTGTATATAAATGTCTGAATTAAATTATACTGCAGTAGTCATAAAGCAAAGGAATTTTTTTTTATAATAGCCTTACATTATGTAAACTGTTCAGTATATAGGATCCACATTAGACATCAAATCAAGTTATTGTAATATATTAAATCTACATGTCTATAATTTCCCTTTGAGACGATACTTGTACAAGTGATGGTGAAGCTGCTATAATGGTTAGGCTGACAGAGGACTGAGCTTGCTTGCAATGCCTGCACTACATACAGGCAGAATATCTCACAATAATGCAGTTAACATAAACATAGGCCACAGACATGAAACATATGGACAAGACACATGCTAATGACTTACAGTATCCATCATATTGGTGACTGTTGGAGCAGCCTGTGTTATAAATAATCACAATACAAAAAGCTGAATAGCCTCCCCTTACACCCATGATAAACACAAAATAACAGATGTGATTTCTACAAATCAATGCCAGACTGATATTTCAAAAGATCTGAATGTGAATATTTTTCTTTATGATACACAGTACTGATGATTTACAATAGCAACATGGAGATAAACAAAAAGTGTGGATGTGTAATATATCTTTAAGTGGATAAATGAATATCTTAATAATTTGTGCGCATTGTACTATTATTAAAAAAAATGATTGGATATTTTTCAAAAAACTTTTGTGCTTACTGCTTGAACATATATTTCTGTATTTCAGCACTGAAACTCACCTTTTCTTTAAAGTCAGCCCAAACATCTTTACTTCCTTTCTGCATTCGTTTACCCTGAGACTGTAATAGATAAATACATATAACATGAAATAAATAAATAACAGAGATGTGAATGAAATTTCTGTTCTCTCCTTGAGCAAGGTGCAGTTTTGAAAACAAAGGTAATGTTACATTCATTGTTATAAAATTAATTAAATCCTGTGAAAAATAATTATAATGATCAATACAGATTTCATTTTTTACATTTTTAATATCTCCTACATGTATACTATTATGTAAATATATATCACATGAGTCAGAAGTTATAAGTACATACATACATACACATGTATAATTGCCTTTTTCCATCTGAAGTTCAATTTTCTCAGTCAGCATGAAACATTGTTCCGAATGACATTAGTAAACCAGTCCTTGTCTTTTTAACACCATTCTTATACTGTCCATAACATTGTGAAACTGATCCTTATACTAACCTTGACATTCTAAAACCTGTCCTTGAACTCTCTTTGTTACTATGATCTTAACATTATAAATCCAATTTGACCTTGTTCTTGTTGTACTAACCTTGACATTATGAAGCCAGTCCTTGTACCGGGATTGAGTATTCAGTTTGTCAGCTCGTGTCATGGCTTCTCTCTCAAAGATGTCTGTAAATCCCTCTCCGCAGTTTAACATGTCCAATCGCTCATTGATAAACTAAAATGCCATGAAAAATTGGTGAATAAGCAAGTCAACAGCAAAATTATGTTAAATAATGGAGAATTTCATCAATCAATCCTAGGGAGTAGAGAATTGACCTGGTTTTGTTTATTTTTTACTATATCATGAATCATTTGATATTCTTTTAATATGGTTGTGAACATTTCATTGGATCTAACAAAGCTCTTATCAAACTGATTGAGCAGAATATTTTTATGTTACACAATGCAAAGAGAAATTACAATGCTAATACCTCTTGAAATATTTGTAGATGAAGAATTTTTTCTAGGAAAGGTTGCATGGATTCTGGTCTTGACTGTACAAATGCTTGTGGATTAAAGGTGATTTCTTCTCCAGGGTGAAACTTTAGAGCATCCCTGTAGCCACCTACAAAATGCCCCATAATTGTTAACTTATTGTATTCACAAAGTTAACATAAATGCTTCAAAGTACACTAGGTACTCTTTCATCACGTTTGCCTGATTATCCAGTAGATATCCCGCATGAAATTCAAAACAATTTTAGATCTTACACAGAACAAATTTTGTGGAACACTGTTGAAATGATATATATTAAAATATCTTTTTTCAAGTCTCTCCCAAGATCTGTAATGGAAGGGGATTTTTATGCTATCCATTTCTCTTTTCAAGGCTAAGAGATGGAAAAGACAATCAATGGATAAAAATTACATTTTGTCAAAAGTTATGCAAAACTCTATGTCAGAGATCACAATTATTTGTTATTTATTTAACACCTACCTATCAACTTCACAAGGGACATGAGGAAGGTTTTGGGAATAGCATCACCAGAGGCTGCCATGGCAACACTGATTTTGTCTTTTTTAAGGTACTTCTTCAAATAGGATTGCTGAAAAGATGAGAAATACTTTTTTAAAAAACAACTTTATGGTGGTACAGGACACCTCCATGCTGCGACGTATTGTTTATGAAATAAACAGTGAAATGAAGTGTAATCATATAAGTAGTTTCTTTCTCAATATGGTCACCTAACAGCATAGAGCAATGGGTTAGAGGGTTTATTACAAATCTATAAGTCATGAGTTTGAATCCCCCTGGGGTTTTTACATTTTTTACCTCCTTATATATTTTCCTATTTTTTGGTTAAAAATATGGTAAAATTTGAAAATTCTAAACCGGTGAAAGTATTCTAATTATGATGTACTTTAATCCACATTAATATTGACAGATGTCCAATACCATTTTCATCATTTCATAAATTAACCTCCAAACTATACTAAACATGTAAACAAAGTACTGAAAATATACACATAATTGACTATTAATTGTTAGCTCCATATCCAAAAGACTATAGAGCTATTAAACTTACAATTTCTGAAGGTAGTTCCTCTAGATCATTAAAACAGGTTTTGATTGTGTTTTCATCCACATCAACTACTACAGCATCTCCAAGTTCACTTTCTCGTACTTTCTGGAAAACAAATAAAAGTACATAAATGAATAAGTAGAATAATGTATAATGCAAGTATAAATATAATGTGACTATTAAAAAAGGTTAAGTACATGTATAATGTAAACAGGATGATATAATCTACTTCATATAACATGTACAGGATCAACAGAGTTTCAAAAAACATTTTACCTCCAAGAGCGATTTGTGGGCTCCAATTAAATATGGCATTGGTGCACTGAAATATTGACATCATGATAAATACATATGTATGTATATATGTAAGTTGATAAGTTGCTCATTTTTTTTTTATTATATCTGATAAAGGTTTAGAAATACAACAAACTTATTTTTATCAGAGAGCATTACTAGATGCAAAGTAGGTCACCATACCTGAGGTAGTCAATCAGGAAAGCTGGTAAAACTGGAATGAACAGGTGTTGCCTAAGAAAACAAGGTAAAACAGCTGATTAGTGAAGAAACATTACAAATCACCAGTACTAGTACTAGTACTTATGGCTATATTACATAACGGAAATCATCAATGTTCATTAATAACCCTGAACGATACATTGTAACCAACTTTTACTATTAGCAACTTTATTTTGTGATGTACCAGATATAATCAGTTTCACAACACTGCTTTGGTAGATTACTATAGATTCTTTTTTTTACGCAAGTACTTAATTCCACTATTCAGCCGTTTTCCATTAAATCGTGAGCATATAAAATCACAAATCCCAAATTTTTATCATAGTTTCATGTTGTTTACTTATTCGAAAAATAAAAGCGAGATTTTAAAATTTGTCAGATGTGCTTCTCCCGATTTTATGCAAATATTAATTCCTCGTGTTTAAAAAGGAATCTACAGTAACTTAACAATTACAAGAAACATTTACTCACAAATAGTATCATGATTGAGACTTACCAATGCATCGGGTAAAGGAGTGTGGCAGAGGCGTGCACGCAGGCCGTCAGTCGGTTCAGTCGCTTGGAGGTTATCACAATTCGGCGCTCATTAAGCATGCTGGCAAAAACCATCATCATCTTCTCAGTGTCCACAGCATTAAAGTACTCAGTCAGGTTTCTCTGTAAAGTCAAATACGTCTGTATTGTTGGCTGAATTGTTATGAAATATTTACTTCTAATGTAACTTTTAGTTTACAGGATCATCAATTTTATTACATCATGCGTATCTTTATTTAATTTGCATGATACACTCCCTTTCAATGCTAAAACTGTCTATCTGTGTATAAAAATATGATAAACATATATATAGGCCTAAACAAAGTGTTATCACAGTGTGATACATAGAGTTTGCTCTTCCAGTATACAAGTTTGTGACACATGTACAGGGTTGTCTCTAAAAATTGAAGTAGAAGGAGGAAATGAAAAGGTAGCAGGGGGTCTGGGGTCTTACTTAAAGCTACAATGTGTTTGAAATGCAATAATATCCAGGTAATTAAGGCATTATAGGCGGGGGAATTCCCCGCCTCCCGAGTCTTAGAGACAACCCTGCATGTAATACATGTACATGTATGTTTCTGTATGAACCAGTATACAGTATGTTCCAATGTACAAATTAATGTTCCAGTGTGTACTTGTGCATGATACATGTATATGGAGTAAGTTCAGGTGTGTAAAAAATGGAGTATATTCCAGTTTATACCAGTGTGACATATGTCGTATGTGCCAGTACATGTACCGGTATGTAACAATACTTACACTAGATGGAATACTGGGGAGTTTCTCAGGATCCGGTGGTGTAAATGTCCATTCCTGGATGAGGAAATTGCTCTCAATTAATATATAAATCAATAACAATATTGGAATACAATCTAATTGGTACAAATATTTATACACTCATCAAGTAAACATAATTTCCCTTTTGGAACATTTCACCTAAATTGACCAATAGAAGAGTCCATACCTCTTGTCCTGCCACAATTTTGGTGGTCTGGTTGGGACCTGGTACCCCATTGGCATAGGCCGCTCTCAGGAGATCGGTCACATCATTGTCCTCGCTCCGATTTATCATCTCTGCCAGCAGGTTCAGAAGTTTGTAAAACACTTCGAACCAAGGCAGAAAACTGAAAAAAAATGAAATAAATATTGCAATATATGTGTATCTAAGGTATTTCTTTAGGGTTCTTTGGTTTTAACAAATTGACTAGCTTCTTTTCTGTTTCTGTTCAGCACAGAACACAGTCAAAATCATTTCTCTTATATAGGTTATCACTACATTAAAGCAGTTTTAATTACCTAGTGTTATTTGAAACTTTTTACAGGTGATTAATAATACTGAGACAATGCATTGCATTCTCCATCAAAAAACAATACACAAAGCCATATGTTTACCCTCAATATGACCGTACACATAATGTCATTACAATCATTATGATAGATAGGTTGGAAAGAGTGGTCACCCCTAATTACCTGACAACACATAGGCATGTCTGAGCTCCTGTAGCGTAGCGACAATATCCAAACTTGTATTTACTCTCAAGGTCAGTCAGCACGAAGGTGAAGTGGTCCACTGTAGTCCTGGGTTAATAGCATACATTATCAGCAAAATTATCACATGGGAAATACCCGGTATACAAAACATGGTCTGAACTATAGGCTCCTTATATATGTGTACTTCAAAAACTGATTTGAAATCCTTTATCATCTTCTGTATAATGAAACTGAATTCAAATTCTAGCATTTTTCTTTTTCTGAGTATGCTACAATGTATGAGTATTATTTAGAGTTAGTAATGTTAATAAAACAGAGCAAATCTATCTATCGTAAGTTAAAACAATATCTAGCAGCGTGATAGGAATTAAAATCTAGCCCAAATCAAACTATGAATACATGAGTAGAGCAATGGATGAGCTTCTTAGTACGCCTTTATTTAAATTTTGTTCCATACAAACTTTCACTGAAACTTGCATAGATATCTTTTGTCTGAAAATTTAGAAAATATAGACAAGAACAGAATTCCTGGTATTGAAATTACCAGTAAGTATTAAATGAAAATATTCAAAGCAACAAATTAAAATCAAAATGCAGCATTCATGCTTTCCATTTGCAACAAAGTATACCACGATTCTTCACAGTAAGACATTGAATGAGTGATCCTGATTGTACACAGAGACGCTTGATTCTGCACTCCAAGAAGTCATACACAGAGGTCAGCAATTAATGGTTAGTAAGCCCGCGGCCATGAAAAACTTACGTATACCTGTCAGTCTCGCAAGGGAAAGCAAAGCTTGGTACCGACTTGAGAGTGTCCTTGAAAAAAAAGGATACTGATAAACTTTTTGAAATCTAGGATTCAATATCCTGTAGAAGGAGAAACATTCGTTGAGTATTTTATTTTTTTATTTTCATTGGGATTATTAATCAACAAAATTAAATTCAGACAATTTTTAACCTCAGTATTCATAAATACAGCGTTGATACATTTTAGAGATTACGAAGGACAAAATTTAATCCCAACAAAATTTTATTTGGTTTAAAAACAACAAAATTTTAACCCAACAAATATATGTGCTTCTACAGTATTTGCTGTCAAATCTGGTAATCTCATATCTGAGGGATCAAGAGAAAAACTTGATCCCAAGATATCATAAAAAATGTAGATAACGAGGGTTTTTTCTGTGCACTGATTTTGTAATACAAATCATAAAAAGAAATATCAGTTTGCAGCTGTCTGTCTCAATGTTACAAATAATATTGCATTAAATTTCACAAAGGAAATTTAACAAAAATGTAGTTCACATTTGATAAACAGGGCCCATGCAGACATTTTTGTTATCATAACATCAAAGTCATGTTGTGAAGCACATACTAAATTGTTCAAATGATCATCACAGAGGTCAATAACTTCAGAGTAATCATAAACCTTCTGACCCTATATAAATTGACAATCGTCAAGTATAGAAAAAATACTACATCCAAACAATTGCTTTAAACCTCCCTCTTCAATAATACCAGTTACTTAACGAAAATTCACAATGGGCCATAAGAAAAAAACTTAGGGGAAAATCAACATTTCAATCAGAAAGTAAGTGCACCTGTCAATGATAGGGCAGGTGTACATGTATTATCTGAATTGTCAAAATGGTCGGCCATGTAGATATCAAGTTTTTCTTACTATCTACATTGGCCATGGATATCAGGTATCATTATCTTTTTCCTTATCAGTCCATTGAACTTTAACCTTTAACCTACTTAAGCACAAAGTAACAGACTACTGGAGGTACATGTAATACTAAATGGATTTCTGATTGGCCAAATTTGAAATTTTGAAAACTTTACTTGCACTATTAAATTATTCACAATGAAGGTTTCACATTTCGCCTTGTTGTAACTTGACATCAACACATTAATCATTAAAATATAAGTTCTACAATATTTATTCAATATTAAGCATATTCATCACTTCCCCATGTGTCAGACAATATGCATTCTAGTCCACAAAATAATGTAAAACAACCTGGTGAAAGGAAAGTACTGTCCCAAAGAAACCACCTATATACAGGACAAACAACGGGGAGGTTTTTACATGACAATAATTAACCTACAAGGTATTAATATTACACCTCCTTATTTACGACATAACCGAGAACCACTTTCAACCTTTGATCCACGACCAAATGTTGTATGTACATTGTACCTTATGCAATGACTTCACTGACCATTAATGCTAGAAACGACACTCCCTAATGCCCATCCTACAGAATAGCAAATTCATGCATGTACAACTTATCTACATCCTGTCACTCTATAATATCGAAGCTGAATTAACTTTTATTAATAGAAAATATAGTTCCACCCTTGACTCCTTAAACCACAAGCAAAATTGGTATAATAGTACAAAATGAAAGTGAAAAATCTATAGCACTCACATCTCTAAGTGCATAATACTTTGACGCTGGTGATTTAATACAAACTAGTCAATATAAGTACTGGTACATGTATATATAAATGTGTACATCAGAAAGATTTAAAAGTATTAAATGATACACTTGTGGGATATCCCTATAATAAACTTGTTCCTATAACAACTTCAACCAAACTCTGACCAATCTTCCCCCCAGAATATTTCAATCACCCCTACTCCTACCACCATTCTCAATGCAGAGCAGGGGTATATATAAGTGACAAAGCACAAATAAGACTAAAATCTTTAAAACAACAGAGAAGGCTTTATATCCAGTTCTGTTGCCTAACATTACCTCATCTTCGTAGTTTGGAGGATATTTCTGCACTATAAAGGTTTCCTCTGAAAAAAGAATAAACAATAACCACTTTATGTATTAAAAAATCTAAATATACACTTTGCTGTCAGAGAAGTAACTAAATTATACTTCAGTTCTTTTCTTTTTAATTTTTCCTTTTGATTTTTTTTTAAATTCTGCTTTTCATGACCTTTTTTTCTCTTTTTTTTTCCAGTTTCATTCAATTTCTAAGGATTTTTCTAGGTAAATAATATACCGGTGTTATATCAATAACATAAAGAATGAATCTTGATAAATGTTTCCTTTGCTTCACAAATTTCAGGCTCTGGCTATTAGCCCCAGTGAGAGGCGAGGTTAAGTACTTCCTGGTAACAACATAAACACGCAAAGGCTATAGCACATCTACACCCAACAGGGCTGCGAGACAGTACACAAATTCTTGGGCGTGCTTAGCAGGACTAGGAGCTACTTACTTCCATCCTTGTCGCATTCAGGTTTCGCCACTTCAAGGAAAACTTCAAATATTCTCTCAGGGTTCGTCCTGAAACACAATTACATTCTTCAAATTGCAATTATAGAAAATTTCACATCTGCATGAGTTCATGAGGCTACTTAACTTTACAACCTTGAGCTGTTTTTCAATCATGATTTAGAATTTACTCCTTTTCATCATTTTTTATCAGTTAAATGGAAACCATCAGTGGAAATTTTCATTATTCATTCAATAACTTGGAAATTGAAAAATAAAGATTTCAATTTTAATATTTTCCTTTCTTTAATACATGTACATACAAATGCTCAAGACTACATTTAAGATTAGTCACTGTGGTATATTGCAGGTGAATACATCATAACATATTGCACTCCTCAGTATCTCTCAGGAAATTGTTGTAAATTGGAAAGCATGGTTCTCTTTAATGTTTAGCTGATATACAAATCTTTTAATTTGGAATGCATGGTTCTGTATAATGTCTGGGTGATATACAGGAATTTTCTTAAATTTCGGTTATAATGAAATCTTTGCTGTAGTTAAATGAATCTCTCCAAATATATCCCAACACAATATCCCAGCAAAATACCGTTAGCATATTTTCTTCTTCCAGGAAAGAAATTTTTATCCAACAAGAACACCTATCATAAATGAATGCAATGTTTGAGCACAGACTTCAAATGAAGAAAATTCCTAGAGACCATTTGCATGAAACAAAAATGAACAGTCACTATTAATTAATCATTTGTAGGGAGAGGGCTACATAATATAAAACTTATGTCCAATTCCATTGTACAGTAATATATAACAATGAGATATGCTCAAAAAAATCATTTGTATTGCATAAGCTTCTCATCAATTTAATCATGAAACACACTACTTCAAAGGCCATGTCAAAGCTATAAAATCGCACATTTTAGCCCTGCTATTTAAGTTGACACAAGAGGAATAAACACAGGCTTCTAAAAGCAACTCAAAAGTGGTGCTAATTAATCAATATGATTTTGATATATTAATGTTACAATTACGGTAAATACAGTTGAACTTCAGTTCTGTATCTCTAACACCAATATCTCGAATACAATAGATATATATGTCAAAGTAATTTGTAAGTCCCAACGACTTATACTTTAAGTATTTCACCATTGACATCTTGAATACTCATATATCTCAAAGTATCTCAAAGTATATCTCAAACTAGTCACATCTAGTTCGAGATAAAGAGGTTTGACTGTATATTCATGCAGGCTTAATGATCTGTAATTAATCCTATACCTTATATTCAATAACTTTTGCAAAGGTCTAATTTTAGTTTTTTTGTAATCACTTTCACATCGCAAAATATTTAATACGCAGAGTTTATATCCGATATTGTTTGCTATAGGATACTTTTAAAGATGCAAAAAAATTTAAAAAGTTACACATTTTCCTCATTTTTGCAAATTTTGTGACACGCAAATAAAAAACGGAGATACGGTACAATCTAATCAGAAATCTAACTTTCTACATTTTAAATGCGGATTAACAAATGCAAAAGATCTTAACTTGGTTAAATTTGGATCCAAAATCAAGAATCTTTCATTTCATTCTGAATATCTTACACCAATTCGATTTATTATCGTCTAAACCACTAAAAAAGTTCATTGAC
Source organism: Magallana gigas (assembly GCF_963853765.1). Classification (NCBI taxonomy): domain Eukaryota; kingdom Metazoa; phylum Mollusca; class Bivalvia; order Ostreida; family Ostreidae; genus Magallana; species Magallana gigas. The sequence goes on along the minus strand of NC_088854.1, from coordinate 52,532,562 downwards.
AAGGTCTTATAGATGACGGATCAATAGAATTGGAATTTGTTGGAGGAAAATAATGGGAATATTTAGTGCTGGACTTGTTATTTTATATACCATTGATATAGTGCCATCCAGTTATATAATTTATCAAATTAAAATGTATACAATTCAAAAACAATACAGAAAAAAGTTTTAAATATTTAAGCTGAAATTGCATAAGCATTCTTGAATTTAGTGATAAGTGGACATAAACTATTGCATGAAGAATTGTGTCATGTTTTATGGATTTTTTTTTTTTGATATTGTACGTCCTATAACACATCAGGATGTGCAGACAAATTACATGTATGCCAGAGATTGTACGAATAGATAAATCTTCCATAAAAGTCATAAAATAACTCTGATCATAAAGGACAAACATAATTAAGTAATCAGTTACAAAAAAATAGGTTAATGTTTTTGGTAAAATGTCTAAAGTTTTGGTAAAACTTACAATACTATTGGTATTCAAAATGCCTAAAAATTGTTACTTATATAGTCATACTTGTGATGACGTGTTCTTGAATGAACATTACAAATTTCTAATGCAAACATAAGAAAATGAAATGGAAGCATGATGACATTTTCAACAAGATGTTGATAGTACATAAATAAGAATAAACTATCATGATAATGTAAAATTAGTATGTACTAGCTATGGAGAGTATGCAAATTTTTGTTCTGTTCGACAAATTACGGGAGAGTTGCCTTGATCCATGTAATCAAGCATTTTGGTAATGATAATTAAGGCAGTGAAGACAGCTTTTGTACTCATGTTCATAATATACTTGGCATTTAGCAATGCAAGCATTATCTAAGTGACTCTTGTTCATGGAGTTTATATATTTTCACAATTGATTAGAAATAATACAACTTTAACTGTTTAAAAGCTATTCCATGATTGCTAGTAAAGTATGTTTCAGATGGCGTATAAAATACATAAGAGTTAATCGATAAGAATAAGTTTATGTTAAGATGGACCTTAAACACCATTGAACCATGACACGCCTTCTAAAGTAGACTGCATATCATAGATATCATTCGAGTAAAAAATGTAAAAGGATTACCTTAATCGTGAACCCATTTCACCTAATCTTTGAGCGATATGTTTCTTTACTTCTTTCCATGGCTACATATTGGCATACTTGAATAACTGTTGTAAAATTCGCTATTTACGCTAAACAACAAATTTCATCCGTTTTGACAGGAAGTGACCAGCCATGAATTAATTCGGATAGCCTCGGGGCTTAACACACACGTCATTAATTCGTACTTGAATCAAACTAATGTATGTTTCAGTTTACAAAATGAATTCGGGCGACCTCTATGTAAAATTAATTAATTTCCAATTAATCAGTTTCAACTCTCTATTACAGTATATGTTCTTTTCAGGCTCTCTAGAATTAAATAAGCAGTATAAGAAAATCTGATATGTTCCGAATGAGTTTCACTTTCGATTTAAAGAAGCAGAGGTGTCACTAGTGTTAGATGTTTAATATTTTTCGTGTTGTTGTGGACCTAGCGGTTAGATAATGGGAATTCTAAAAAGATGGTATCAATCTGCAACACGGCATACAAATTTGTACAAGTTCTGCAAAAGAAACCAGCCAGTGTCATATTCTTTTCTGAAGACTCTACATTATAAGAGCACACAAGACATTGACTTGACATCTTGTGACTTTGGTGGCATAAGGAATATTCATACAGAAAGTCAGAGTGAGATGGAGGCCTGGGAAGCTATGGTTGATTATTCAAAGTTATCAGAAACAGATCTTAAAATTCATCAGAGACATGTTGCGGCAAATAAGGTACACATTTTTTCTCAAATTTTTGCTTACTCAAACCTTGAAAAAAAAAATGAAATCTTGTGTGAAGATTTATTTTCTAATTTCTCACAATTGATACATGAACAAAAATCCTTAAAAATGAAAATAGAACCACTGTCTGTCTTTGAACAATGAACAGTGATGAAGCCAAATATTGAATGTAATTTTTTTGCTTTTACATTCCACCTTTATAAAGAAATTGTCATTTGAATTTTCATCTGCTTAAAGACTTTTATAAATTAATAATATGCAAAAAGTGTCCCCTTTATCTGATTCGTTCCATTCAGCAAGACTTCATGTTGTTTATAAATGATCCCTGATATTTCTAGCTATCCTCTATTTTTTACCTTTGATAATTGCTACTGCCACTAATTATTAAATTTTAGGTGCTATACCTCCACAAATTTATGAAATAGTATTTTCCAAAAAGAAGCACATTTTTCATATATGCTTGTAATGCAGGACTATATAATGAAATTTCAGGCAAGAAAACTTTTTTATGTTGATCCTCAAACCGGCTACCAAGTTATGACAAGACGTGCCCATCTGGAGAGAGGCGAATGTTGTGGCAACGAATGCAGACATGTAAATCACAATTATGTCTCCCCTTTCAAAGGGGAGACATATTGTTTTTGTCGACTTTCTTATTCTTATTCTTCTTCTTCTTCTTCTTCTTCTTCATCCAAATTTGTCCAGGCCGTAACTTAAATACCCTTTGACATTAAGAGTTCAAACTTGAAACATAGGTAGATGGTATTGAGAAGGAGTGCACGCCACCAAAAGTTTTGACCTTGACCTATTTTGTTTTTCAAGGTCAAGCTTTTCATAAAAAATATTGTTCGGACCATAACACAAGACTCCTTTAACATACAGACTTTTAACTTGTATCATAGATAGATGGTATATAACCTAGTTGAACCTTACCAACATTTTTGACCTTGACCTAGAATTTGTATTTCAAGGTCATATTAGAAAAATCTTCATTGTTCAACTTCTGAATATACTTTGACAGAAGGACTTCAAACTTTAAACAAAGAACACTAATAATACACTTAGGTGTACTATTGAATAATATTTGACCTTGACCTTGTTTTACTCAAGGTCAAATTAAGAAAAAAATAATAAAATTTTGTCTAGGTTATAACTTTAATACCCTTTGACATTAAGACTTCAAACTTGGAACATAGGTAGATAGTATTGGGGAGGAGTGCACACCACCAAATTTTTTGACCTTGACTTATTTTGCTCTTCAAGGTCAAGCTTTTAATTAAAAATATTGTCTGGACCATAACACAAGAATCCTTTAACATACAGACTTTTAACTTGTATCATAGATAGATGGTATATAACCTAGTTGAACCTTACCAACATTTTTGACCTTGACCTAGAATTTGTATTTCAAGGTCATATTAGAAAAATCTTCATTGTTCAACTCCTGAATATACTTTGACAGAAGGACTTCAAACTTTAAACAAAGAACAATAATAATACACTTAGGTGTACTATTGAAAAATATATTTGACCTTGACCTTGTTTTACTCAAGGTCAAATTAAGAAAAAAATAAAATTTTGTCTGGATCATAACTTTAATACCCTTTGACATTTAGACTTCAAACTTGGAACATAGGTAGATGGTAATGAGAAGGAGTGCACCTCACCAAAAGTTTTGATCTTGACCTTATTTGCTTTTAAAGGTCTGGCTTTTCACAAAAAATATTGTCCGGACCATAACACAAGACTCCTTTAACATACAGACTTTTACCTTGTATCATGGATAGTTGGTATATAATCTAGTTGAACCTTACCAAAAATTTTGACCTTGACCTAAAAATTTTATTTCAAGGTCAAATTAGATAAAAACTTCATTGTTCAACTCCTGAATATACTTTGACAGAAGGACTTCAAACTTTAAACAAAGAACAATAATAATACACTTAGGTGTACTATTGATTTATATATGACCTTGACCATGTTTTACTCAAGGTCAAATTAAGAAAAAGATAATAAAATTCTGGGTCTGGGTAACATATAGTTGACATCATTCTTTTTCAATTGTTAAATTTGCCCCATATAACAATCCTTGGGGAGAAGGGGAGACATGTGTTTTTTTTTGTAAAAAAACAATACCCACTAGTTTTATTTAACTTTTGATTTTGCAAATGAGGTTTTAAAAGTACAAATAAGGAATATATCCATTAGATATCATTGACAACAAAATTGCAATGTTATCAAGTTTTATTTTTCTTTTTTCAGTGTCCATATGGTAGAAAAAATGTTTCTGAGGAGAAAAGAAGAAAAAAATTTAATTCTGCTTTCTACATTTGATTAAATTGTTTAATAATTGTTTATCATTTAATAAAATTCATTAAAATAAGTAATCTGTTTCTATCCTGAAAAGTATAAGTGAATCTTAAATTCAAAATACTGTTCATGTTCATGTAAATGTTTCTCAGTATGGTACATGTAAACTAAAAAGTAAATTCATTGACCAATCAAAACAATTTACTGATTAAAATGTTTTGTCCAATACCCAATGTAATATACATGACTAATGTAGAATTCCACATGCTCCAGTAAACATTAAAGACTACAGGTTCAATACATGAGCAAACTGTTCACATGCTGAAGCCATGTGTGGCCCCTCCCAGAAAATCTTTCCACATTTGACACAAATGTAGAAGGAATCCACAATGCTAAATATTTTCTGAGGTATAGTGTCAATCCTAATATCGACTCCTGTCTTCACAAAAGATGTGTTCCTAGAGTTAATCTGGTAAGTAGTCAACATGTGTTCATCCCAACTGTCCCTAGGTGGAGCTCCATGCGAACGCTTCATATTTTCCGCTTTCTCTGACATTCTGAGTACATCCTTGCTTGGTATCTGTAGAAAGTTGTCACTGTTGCAAACCTACTGGTCAATATAAATAATGAATTACCAGATGTAGCAATAGTTAGCAGTAAAGTCATTCATGTACAGTTATGGTTTATGACGGGTTTACTTACTTGGCATCGGCTTAATATGTCCTCCTTTTTTACTTTCACTTTAAAATGTTGTAGAACACCTACAATCTGTTCCTTAGCTGGCAAAGTATTGTCAACATTATAGCACCTCTCTGCTCCTATTTTGGAACAAATCTGCAAAGTTGTATAAAAGTAATCATTACTTAGAAATTAAAGTTCAATACATTATAATAGTTTGACTTTAAAGTACTGTCCTTTCACTGTACATTTCCTTCTAATGTTACAGTCAACTTACAGTTTGATAAGGGGTCCCTGATGATAACACAATTCTATTCTCCTGCATAGCAGCCTGAAATTATCAAATTAATCAAATCATTAAAGAGATAGAGGTTTTTGATCTGACATAAACTTCGATTTGTTATAAGATTTACTTTTAGGCGTAAAAACTAGACCATTGGGACACTGACCATTTAAATGGGCCTAACTAAATAAAAGTCATGAACTCATGATGAAAAAAAAATTAGTAACTTTTGCAGACTTATATAGAAATTTTAGAAATTTATTTTTAGATCTTAACATGCGTTTTATCATACCCACATTATATGGGTGTAGTATAAGACAAGTAGAACCAAGAAGAAAAAAGCCCATAGGTTCTTGAAAAGTATTTTAAAAACAGAGGTCTGCAATGATTTTGACCATAGGAGCTTGATGTCATGGTCACTGTATACCCATTATTTACAGACAAATTAACTGTAAAGTCAGAGCAAGTTTGGGTCAAAGTGAGAGAAATTAAGGTACAAAATACCTGGTATACATAAGCCATTGACCAAAAAATTTGGCTCAAGGTTACTGCACTTCCTTTATACACAAAAATTGTTTATGTAAAAAAATGAGCAAGATAGGATCGAGGGTAAATAATACTGTATAAGGATTTTCAAAAGAGTTCTGATATTACCTTGATCTTTAACCTAGAGACATGGTTCAAGGTTGCATACCTTTTTATCCAAAGGCTCTCTGGGTTAAGTTTGGACACTGATTGGGCCAAGGGGAGAAAAATATAATCCAGACAAGAATTTTACACATAAGTCTGCAATGACCTAAACCTCTGACCCAGAAAGTTGGATTAAGGTCACTGTAAACCCTTTCCCCAAAGCCACTCTGTAGGTGAAGTATGAGCCATATTGGGCCGAGGGGAGAGAAAATATGCTCCGAAAAGTAATGCCAAATGGAAGGACCTACAGACTAATCACTATAAGGTGCTCGCAATGTGGACCCCTAATTACAAAAATACTTACCGGTACACATTCCATCATAGCCATATCTTTAAAAATTGAATATTTGAGTTTCCATAACTTTTCAAACAATCAAGATCATATATCAACTCTTGTCAAAATACTCATGGAAAAAATTGAAGGGAGATAACTCATTTTCCACAATACATCAATATTGACTTGATCTTAGGATATAAATATAGCAGTAGAATTTAATTAAAGGAATTTTCAAACTCAGGACTATCTGCATTTCATCAATATTGGTTTGATCTAAAAGGTACGGTAATCGGGTAATGACTAAATATTTGTGTGCCTTTGTTACCAAGTGTAAACTACAAGAACTAAGAATTTATACTTAATATTTGAAGTTGCCCCACTCTTATGTTGTTCTTTTCAGTGCCAAAACATTTTTCTCATTATATATAAACAAAGAAATATGTTCAAAATTCAATGAAAACCCACCTGAACTGCTTTCTGATGGTCCTCATCATAATTCAGTATTTGGACGTCCACCCCACAATTCCTGAGCTGTCGCCCCAGGCCCTGTAGCATTGAGTCCACTACCACCCTAAACTGTCCAGGCTCCATCTCTGACCCTAGGTAAGCAGTCGTCTCTGGTTTCTAAGTGGCCCAACAAAATTAATTAGTCTCTAAGGCAAAAAATTTCAAATACAATGTACTTGTACTGGACAGGAATTTTATTGTATTTATATCCTGCCCTGCTGAATGGCAATTAAAATATTGGATGAGGCGGCATGTGACCTTAACTAATGGGAAGGTGCCTTGCTTGCTATATAATGATGTAAATGTAGACTTTGACTGTTGATAATATATATATTGATGTAAATGATGACTGACTTTGGTGGCTGATAGTATAAATAGTCATGTAAATGTTGACTTGATATTCTGTAAACTGAAGCGTGACACAGTAACCTTAGAACAGCATATTGAATGACTGTGTTTTTATACCTACAAAATAAATACCATATTTTTCGAAAATTAGGTCGATACGGTTTATTGGGTGAAGGAGGCCGTTTTTAGCCAAAAAAAAAAGAAAGTATAAATAGGTCGACTTTGAAGAATTGGTCGAAAAATTACCGCTAGTTCTAATGAATAAATGGTTTAAACCAATAACGTTATCATATAGTAGCCTTTAATCTTATTTCACAGTTTTAAACAAAAGGGAAATAAAATGTATTTCTTGAAAACATCGTAAGAAAATGTCTGAAATTGCATCAACATTTTCAAACCAATTAATTCAGTACGGCCGGTTTTAATTTAAGATCGTTTTTTATTACTTCTCTGCCATGTGTACAAACTGGTGTTAACCGGGGGATAGTAACCTAGCCTGGAGGCATGACTACGGTAGCACATGCCACCCTGTGTCTCTGTGTGACTTTTTACTGTGTATATACACACGAGTCAACCTCGATCTTATTGAAGCCTGCGGGCATGAGTAGCACGTGCCGAGAGTTCAACTGTGTATAAACAAAGTAAGCGTTACCCAGACTGATTTCAGAGACACCTGGCTAAAATTTCATCGAAAGTTTTATGTTGAATATACAGAAAAAAACTTGTTCATGTATTCTATTATGAAAACAAATTGGTTTTTTTTTATTTCTACCCGACTATATTTCCCCCCCGTAATTACCCTTTGTACGGTTCTCATTTTACCTTTACCGCGCGAAATCGATTTCCTGTTTATCGTAAGCACACGATCAAAATGCATGACAGCATAAAATAATGATCGAAAGATGATTCAGTCAGTGATCTAAGTAAGAAATGTAAGAAAAATAAATCTATTTACATTTAATTTTGTTTAAATGATAAATTACTACAGAATATTGATTAAAATCCATACGATTTTTACACAGAAATTCAAGCAGTATTATAGTAAACACTCATGATTTTATTGGAGGGTTGCATAAATTTTTGCAAAATTTCATATCAAATTTTCCAACCAAAACAAAAAAAAACATAAGTTGGGCGAAGCGATGAATACGGCGAGGTCCACGTGGCAGGAAAAAAAGTATCGACCTAATTCCCGAAAAATACGGTACTTTTGTGGCCGATATTTTTTATATCTTCAGTATAAATACCGGTGTAAATGTTGACTTTGGTGGCCGATAGTTCTTTGCCTTGGCCTTCATCCTGTCCAGCTTGCTGTCCTTGCTCCACTTCACAGTGACTGGAGGTTCCACATCTATCTCCATCTTCTCCCTCTTAGCAGTTTCTTTTAATCTTTCATATACTTCCAGCAAGACAAAAGCATCCAGAGCTGTTTGATAAAGGTACATGTCTTAGAATCTGATGTTTATATTATTAACTTAACATCCACAAAAAGCTATGTAGGCATCAACAAATAGAATATATGTGGCTATAAAAATCGTCCACTATATTTTCTATTGGAGTTTATCTAAATATCTATTAAAAAACTTGATAAAATGGCAGTGTGCTCTGGAAAAACTAACTATGGTAACACGTGCCTGCCTGCATACCTAGAAGTAGAGAAGCATACCTGCATACTGGATCTGTGTGTTACGTAGAGGACGTCTCTCCCAGTCTGACATCTGCTCGCCTTTGTTCAAGGGTTTACCGAAGCACTGTCTGACGAGCTCACTGAGCCCCCGCTGCTCGACTGCCTGGAACTTGACGTTGACCCCGCTGTCCTTGTCCTCGAGTCCCTCGTCGTCCGAGTCACCCACGGTGTCTGGCATCAGATTGATGGCCTTGTCAATCACCTACAGAACCAAACACAGGAACAGTATACATGTACTTATCAGTCAGGGATTTAAATTACCTGAATGTGACATTACAAATCTCCACTTTTAGTAGCTTTGTCAATCACCAATATGTACAGAAGCAAAGACCAAAACAAAGGTATACAGTGGAATCATTTTAATTTATGGCGATCACTTTTCAAGGGTAGCCACATTTTTTCTGGTTTATGGGGACGGAATTTCGTTGGTAGAAAGTTTTGGATAATTTGAATAAATATTAAACAAATGCTGGTATATTCGTTCACGAGGATGTAAATTCGTGGGCATGGATACCCTTAAAAGCATCGAATATTGGTCACCCAAGAACAATGATGATTCCACAGTAATATATACATTGACTGTCACACATTCATATGAATCTTTATGTGTCATTCTATATCTTCTGAGATCGAATATATAGTACAAGACTTTTGTCAAGATAGTTTATTACAGTAAATAGAAAATATATGAATTCCTTTTTAAAAAGTGGGATTGGCATGTTTTATTTAAGTAACATTGTGTGAAGAAAATTGGTGCTTCCCTGTCAAATGAGTGGGAAAATAATATACCGTAAATACCTTTCTCTTCTATTCAAATACATGTACATGTAAACAAGCAAAATAATAAATTTTTTAGCACTAAATTTTGAACACCTGAGTTTTTAGAGCATGTTTGTACCTTTGCTGCTAGTTTCTCCAAGTCCACTGTTCTCTTTAGATGTGTTAGTGGTTCCTTCAGGAAAGGATAAGTCTTCACAACCATCTTAAGATCAGAATCAAATCCATACCCTACCAAAATAGAAAACACAGATGTCTAAGGTCTCTCATAAATAAGATGTTGAAAGGTAATGCACATGAATCTACAGTGTTTTATCTTCAAAAATAAGATGGGTCAATTCATTTGCTGACCTAGTTTAATCATTTCCTCATTACAAAACAGAGCATTGGCGAGCAAGAACCAATCACTCTTGTGAAGTAGGGAGTGCAATGTAATCATGTCCAACAGAAATATCTGATCCGAGGTAGCAAACTGCATTAATGCTATCCTACAAAGTAAAATGGACAAAAATATACTATGGACAGGTATCAAAAATTATGATCGATTCATGAACAAGAAATATCCATATGCATACAGCGTACATGCATTTTTTTCAACATGTACATGTTTATGTGCCCTGCAGTTCTTAAAATTTTGATCATGTTTGTGCTAAACTAATTCTGCAAATATGTGTACTGTACTTGGTGAAATGATTCAAACCTTTGTGTAGTATTTCCAAAAGATGGTTTCCATTCTGAATCAACCCCAATTGTTAAACCTGGCTGGAAGTAAATAAATATGAATGAATTAATTCATTTCCAACTGTTTCCCCAGTGATCAAATTGCATACATCTAAATTTAACCAATTATAAGCAATTCAGTTTGACTCCATTTACAATTCCATCCAAAATGGTACCCGAGAAAGCCTGGAGATACACTCGTGGTATTTCTCCTTGGTGTCCACCAGCTGAATGCTGGAAGGGTCTAGATTCAGTTTGTAGTAATACGCATCCATTCCATCCACAGACATCAGCTCATCCTCCCAACTCTCCTCCCCGCCCACAGCAGCAGGGGCTGAGGTCGGACCCCTGGGTTAACAACGAATACATAAATATAATGTATATTAATTTAATAAAAAGCAAACAGTTCTAAATGTGCATGTTTCGTATTTACTTGTTGTGTTACATGTATTTCAAATCTCATATTTCAGAAATCTTTGCAGGCTTATTTTATTTCACTAATTTTCATTACTGTAGCAATTAGCAAACTAATCTTCCAAATGTGAGCACAAGAATCTTCTCTTTCTACATGAATATTACCTTTTTGTTAAACCAAGACTCAAGACGTCTAATCTTAGATCTATTCTATCATAAATAAATGGTTGGTTTTTTATAACCACAGTTATGAATGTGAGAATGGATAGAATCTTACTCGGCCAACCGTTTCCTCTCCTCTCTGACAGGATGTGACAATTTTTCGTCTGGTATCTTGTAGAAGTTGGCCCACTTCGCGGCAGACTTGGCATCGTTGTAACACTGCAGCTGTTCTACCAGCTCCAGTTGTAGAGTCTCGTTGTCCCCCACTGCATTTTCCACCATATCCTCCCAGCTACCAGCGGCCATGCTGTTCTACAAAACATCATTCACATATAAATAGTACCTAATATATCGGTACATACATCATGCTTTACTTTACAGTTTTACCTAACCTAGCGGTTACTCAAAGCTTGCGTGATTTGAAATGTGTGTGCAATAAATTAATGCATTTAAATCACTGCTTCAGTAACAGAATACTGTCAGATCATAAATAGTCAAAGGAGATAAAAGTTTCCTTGTACATTTACATAAATGTCTGTTCAGAGTGGTGCAAAATTTAATGCATGGATTATTGCTTACGACACAAATCCCTAAAAACAATAAATATGGCTGAATTTCCATTAGTTTCTTGGCAAAGATGTAATAGTTCTCAATGAATTAATTTCTTTCATGAATAGTATGGTATATTTCATGCCTACAATATTACGTAATTCCAAAGTAAAGATTGGCTTTAAAATTACACTCCCAATTTTAATTTATCATGAAACTGATACATGTACCTCTAAAAATCAATGGTTCTATCAGAAAAAAGCCCTGAAAAATGTAATACTAGTACCAAGTACCCAGTAGAGTGTGAATGTTCAATATCTTTATCTCTACTATATTAAACCTACAGACATTGGTCTTCAGTATACAATTACTCACTACAATTTAAACATACCTCAATGTATCGCTTGTACAGAAGAAATCTCAATGCCCCAAGGCCCCTGGCTGTCACAATATTGGGAATAAGATCTAAAAGAGAAAGAAGTAATGGACCTGTAAAATCTGTGGTGTCAGTCTTATAATTTGTCAAATGATGTTCTGCGTAGTATTCTACAAAATCATCACCCAGCAATGTTGCAACCTATTCGAATGATTTCATTAGCAGATATTAAAGTATAAATCTACAAGTTACTAGAAGACATAATTTACATGTAAATCTAATGCAAGAACATGTTATTAATCTTAATTAAATAGGTCATTATTTTAATTATCACTTCAAGTAAACATGATATAAAATTTGCATGCAATGTCCAAACACATATATTGTATGCCATGTTCAAACACATACTGTATAATGTAAGTAATATTCAAACAGATGTCTGGGCAATCCTTACCATTAGGAATCTCATACAGTTTGGCCAGCCTAGTGGCCAGTTTGCTGATGGATTTTTTCTGCAAGTGACTCATTTTGACATCAGGAACAGACATGGAACTGAGGATCAAAACGCACAACAGTATTATATAAAGTTGTATTCAGTGATCACTAACAATGTTATTAAATTCAAAAGGAATACACAAAGAATCTACTCAAATTTAGATATATATGATGTGTACCTGGTAAACAGATCTGATTTTTTCCTTATGTGGTATATTTTGTGTCTCTACATTGACATACACGTAGTACTGTACATGTAGCTACCATTGCCAAACATTTGACTCGTAACGGCATTATTTTGGTAAACAGAGACACAGATTGAGACAAAGCGGCCCATACCTGACCAGGTTGTTTATGTTGTAGCCTTTCTCACACATACGGTCTAGGAACTGTACCACCAACATCTGCTGACCAGAGTTCCCCCTGAGGTAGGTCTCCAACAGGTTCAGTTTGTTCTGTAGGATCAGAGGAACTGCTATCTGGAAACATGTACAAGTGCACCTTTATGATTATAACGACAAATTACACTTACCATGTCTTTGATCTCAACTAAAATAAACAAGATGAGTTACAACTTTATACAAACATAGTTAAAATGTAGATCATATGATAAGAAATCTACTCTCCCTTTTTCTTGGTTTTTTGTTAGGGAAACTAGACATCAAATTTTTCTTGTGAATTTTAGATTTACAGCACCTACCTCATCAATAGTGAAATGGTCTTGCAGTCCTAGATGTCCGGCCAACAATGCACACTGTAAAACAGATGAAATATTGCTGAGTTAATCCACAAGATGAAATGTTAATCAAAGCTTTATACTGGTGACCTTGGTGTTCATGAGAAAATTCATAAGGATTTTATGTTCATAATCGGTACAGGTAAATGAGACCACATTGTTAAAATTTTTTAGCTACTTTAGTTCTTACCTCGTTGTATTTTTTCTTCTCCAAAAATCGCTTTATTTCTGGCAACATGTAACCGTTACCCTGGTGTCTGAGCTCATATATTTTAAGAACCAGTTGAAACATTACTGTGTGATATCTGCAAAAATGAATAAAAACATCTCTAATTCAAATTTAATAGTCACCAAATACTACTTAACAATTGAAAGAAATTCATCTGTTCATTCAAAGTGTACAATGAACCAATGCAGTACAATATTACTCTGATGTAAGATACATATGTATTAAAGCCATTATAAAAGTCAAAAGGTATAAATATAGTTGATGCAAACCATGTATTAAAAATGAAAAGTTATAAATTTTATCATAGGAAATAAAAATGTCATTTTAATGTTTATTTTACATGTAACTGTGACAACTTACCTCATTGCAACGCTTAAAGCATCAAGCTTTATTTCTGGCGTCAAGATCTGGTTCTTATTTTTAACGTTGCACTGAGAGGAAAACAACCACCCACAGAACTCTTTACAAACTGCATAGGAATAGGTCGTGGTTTTGTGAACATGAAGATCATGTGAATCGTTCAACAGAAAAACAACAAATGAATATGGATTATCGCTTTCTTTCAAATAGTCTCTGAACTGATTCATCACAGGCACTTTATCTTTCCTCTCCTGCCACATTTCCTGCAAGTGACCAGATTTGGCCTTCATGAGTTGTATTTTTTTCTCATCTCCACTCCTCATGGCAGATGCTGCCCATCCAACTGACACTTTAGGGTTGGCTTCTTTAAATGCTTCAGCATCAAAGTTACTTTTGTCTTCACCAGACATGGCTCCAAATTTCTTTGCTTTGTGGTGTGATTTCAGTTTGTTATTAAATTGCAGACTGCTCCACTCATTGTCTTCAGGTCTTCTGTTACTTGTATATGATCTTTGGAAGCAGAGTCTTGGATCACAATGAGAATCTAGAAGATTGTGGTTTTCTACAAATAAAGTTTCCTATATTTTTTTTGTACTGAAACACCCCCTGCCCCATTTTTGTCCGTGATATAGTAAGAACCAATGATATTGTTAGACTTTGCTATCCTTCTACATAGATTTACATGTACGGAAATTATTTTCTGAAATCTTTTTGTCATATTGACATATCAACCACCATGTTGTACCTCTGTTTCTCGCTTCTAAAATCAACAAAGCTCTTTGATCATCTTCAAACGTTATTTCTGAAATATCATAAACACCAATAAGACACAACAAATATTAAAATAATCAATTAAAATTACATAAAAGATTTATCATATTGCGAAATATTTACACTCGTGTTGACATAAAGCTTACGCTATGCTTTATATAGTTCGATCTATTTTCTATTTTTATTTTCCCCTACAAGACCGCTCTTTTATAAATGGAGGTAATAAATACCAACCAGACGTTTTCGTTACCTTTTAGTACAGAATTCACTGCATTCAGCTGTGCCTCGCAAACTTGAACAGCTTTATTGGATGTTTTTATTCTGCATACACCTGATATATATTTTCTCATCAACGTGGACATCAAAATGAACAGCACAATCATCCCACGTGCATAGTTCCTGCCGCATAAACATTCGGATTGTAAAAGAGAAAACCAAACACGGGCAAATCGGGTACGGATTGGTGCTTTTCATTTATTTCTTTTTATTTAGACTGTGAAATACTTTTCATCATTATGACATGAAATATTTAAGATTTTCAAGACAAGCGGATGTGCTCACCAACTAATGAATAAAATACAAATAAAGAAATAGCATATGTCTTGTGGTTTACATAAAAATGAGTATTTTTACGGACTTAGCGTACCGGTATTACATGTATATATATAGACGTCATTTAAAAAAAAAATATGATATCAGAATATGATTTTTGATATAAGAAATTAATTCCAATTCGAAATATATAAAAACACATTTTTTCTTATATGAAAAATTCGGATTTTGTTGTATCACGTACGTAATGATTTTTTCACTTTAAATAAAATTCAAACTGTTTTTAGATATCACAAGATATATTCTTGAAATGAAAAATAATTTAGCCAAGGATCGTCACATAATTGATACCCCTTTAACCTCCCAAAAAAACCGTCGAACTACATAGCCCATTTCGCTTTTTTAAAATCCACGAAAATCTGTTATTTTTTTTTATAGATTATATTTTGAAAATTTATGTTAATAAAAAGGTTTTATAAGTGTTCCGTTCCTGATATTTTTTTTTTTTTGCTTGCACGTATTGAATCAGAAACCTTGACCTGACCTTTGACTTTGTCAAAATTTCATGAATTTCTTATTATAAGAAGTATGTTTGATAACGAGAAGACTCCTTCCTTAACGACGAATTGCAGCCAAAGCATTGTAGAGCCATTGTAGATATGAAGGAGCTTGCCATAATGAAATAAAATAAACCATTAAAATTAAGCCTAGCTAGATACTTAATTTCTTACATACATCTACAGATTTAAAATAAATTTCTGACGGGAGGATGAAGATTGCGTCACAGGGGACATTCATTATGTACAGTCAATCGTTATTTTATGTAAAGCAGAATTTAATTATGATACAGGTCTACTGTCTGCTGTCAGAAAATACAAATGATTTTTTATGCAAGGAAAATCGTTTTCTGATTCAAAAGATATAGAATTTCTGGGACAAAAAATGACAGGTGTTTTTTTTGCAATCAAGAATTCGACTGATAATTTCAATTCAATCAACATTAAATCTCGATATAAATCGAGATACAGCATGGATTTTTGTTTCTTTTATGAATACCGACAGTTTTAAAAGTTAATTTTAACCACAGATTTGAACCTTCGTATGTCACTTGCAAGTCGAACGCAAGCTGAACTCCCGTATTTCTATGGGATATAATAGTTTGGGGTTGATGCGAAACCTTTTCCTGAATGTGTGAAGGACCCTCAGTCTAATTAGAATTAGAACTTCCATCCGCTCCCCGGTTTTGTTATTGTCATTGTAAATTATGTATCTACTGCCACCCGGTAAATCAAACTTTACAACATACATGACATACCCAGCATCGCAAACTTATACGGCCAGTCTTGTATACATTTGCTGACTATGGGTCTATAATCTTTTCATAAGTGGACAGGCATGCATAGCCTACATCCACTTGATATAGGCTATGCCTGTCCACTTCTCAAAAAGAGAATAACTATATGGGTCAACCCACTGATTGCTTCTTCACAGTTTTGTGCATGTAGGTAATATTGCCAATTACCATTGTATATGCATGCATATATTAACCACAACAATGCTTTAAAAATATTTAACATGGTCTTCAAAGCTTACAGAAAATATGCTCTCTTAATGGTAAATTAATGAAACCAAGAAAAGTGGCCCGTTGTCTGCGGTTGTGTGCGAGACTGAATGTGTTATGCTTATTTTGGCCCTGATTTTATAATAAATGTTTTTTATTATTTCCATGCAGCGTAGTCTTAAAAGTCATTTTTAATTCATGGTTCATTGCAAACTTAGACCTTTAAAACTCTTTTGCAGGGTAATGTCCCCTTGTTTTGACTGGCGATGGACAGATTGATTGGCTTATCCTTCTTGGCGGGCGGTGGAATGCTCGGTATATACTATTGTACATGGATACTTGTATTGGTAAGTCCCCGTGCTATTAGTTTTATGAGAAAAATAAAACATGTATATTGATTCTGTCGATTGTTTCTAAAAAAAAAACCAAGAGACACATGGGCCACGTCGCTCACCTGAGCAACACTGCCATTATAAAATCAGCTGTATGGAGTATTATACAAAATATCTAAACAATGTAGTAAAATGTATCCTGTATAGAAAGATTACATGTATGTCAAGATGCTCGCATGTAAGTAATACCATACATTATAGCATTTGATTTTTTGAAAATAATTTTTAAAAAATTTCTTATATAAAACTCAACCCCTTAATGTGTCCCACCCTACTCCTGGTGATCATGATTTTGACAAACTTGAATCTACACTATCCGAGGTTTTATAGAGTCAGTTTTGTTGGCCGATTGATTCGCGAGAAGAAGATTTTCTCTTTATAATTTGACACCCCTGCCCCCTGTTATGGCCCATTGTAATATCAGGAAATCACAATTTGAACAAACTTGAATCTACACTACCTGGGGACTCATAGAAATATAAGCTTTTCTGGCCAAATTGATTTTAAGAAGATTTTTCTCTATATATTTTTATGTGAAAATATGACACCCCCTCCATTGTCGCCCTTATCTACCCCTAGGGATCGTGATTTGAATAATCATGAATCTACTTTACCTGAGAATGTTTCCACAGATGTTTCAGCTTTTCTGGCCGAATGGTTTTTGAGAAGATTTTTAAATTTTGTAAAGGTAAAAAACTGCCCCACCCTATTGTGGCCCAGTTCTACCCCCTGGAATCATGATTTGAACAAACTTGAATCTACACTACCTGAGGATGCTTCCACACAAGTTTGAGCTTTTCTAACCATATTAATTTTTAAAGATATTTGAATATACGAACACATTTTCGATAATTCCTAGTAATCTCCCCTTGAAAAAAGGCATGGTCCATTGTTTAACAAACTTGAATCTCCTTCATCCAATGGTTCTGGAGAAGGTCTTAAATTTTCAAAAGTTTACAGACAGACAGACGGGCGGACAGATGCCGGACAAAAAAGTGATAAGAAAAGCTCACTTGAGCCTCAGCTCAGGTGAGCTAAAAATTATAATATGAAAAAACATGAATAATCAAAGTACTGAAGAACTGACGGGGGTTGATTTTGTCGATGTTTATTTATTTTAAAATCAATGATATGTTATTTTGCATGACAAGTACATGTAGTTTTTAATTTGAATTACGCACATTTTTATAATATGATTTTTTTGACTTTTTCGACAAGAATGTCGAGAAACCCGGGCACCATATGAATCATGTTTTAAAATAATATTTAAAGATAAAATTAATTCAATCAAACTATGTATCAGTAATAGAAATATTTCTCGAACATTGTATGGACCCAAGCAATATTGAACTCTAGTCTCGTTCAACCAAACGCTCAGCTGACACCATAAATCTCCGACAAGGATTTACGGAGACAGCCGAGCGTCGAGTTGAACGAGACTATATTGAACTCTGGCGTAGGAATACATACGACTACAAAAAATATTTAAATTGTTCGTACCATTTAAAATCTGACTATTTTCAAGGTATGTATAAATAAGTTTCCTTAAAAACCATGCTTTAGCATACATTACATCGAATTTATCAATTATTTTCAAGAACTAAGTCTTGTCAGCAGCAATGGTTTGTGCTGAGGTCCAAAACTGATTCACTTTCGGTTTGTCTGAGTAACTGCATAGGAGAGTTGATTAAAATCAACTCCCAAAAATTAACTTTCCGTTTATGAATCAAGATTAACTTTCCGCTTAGGATCGTTAATGAACACTTAAATTTATTGAAGATTAAGTTGAAGGTCAGAGTAGGTTTGGAATTTTTGGCCTTGTGTAATTGTTCCTGATGTCAGACCATTCAGGCAACCTGCATTTAGTTCTGTTGTCGACGTGTTTTTGCATTACCAATATCCTGTATTGACCTGTAATTATCAAGACATATCTAAAATAAGTTTACATGAATTTAATGAAGTAATGTTATCTTTTTTTCTTTATAATAGCCATTTGTGGACAAAGAAAACATTTTGCAGATGTTTTTTCCTCCCAAAGTTTTTGCAGTCGCATTTCCTCTTGCAATTGGTGTGATTGGTCTTCTAGTAATAGGTAATGGTACAATATTTCCCCCGATTTTTCTGATGTGTTCAGCAGTCGACAACAAAGAACTGAATTAATATTTCAATAATCTTAAATTAATTGTATTTATCAATGCATTTATACATTGAGTTTACGAATCAGAATTTTCCTTGTAGGTTTATTCACCAGTGTAACAATGTCGCAAAGAAAAGGCGTCAACGTTTCCAAAAAGTCGTAATGCAATTTGTCTGCTGCAGTTAACATTAACCTAGCTTTTTCTGAAGACATTTTATTAATATTGTAATAAAGGTTTTGGCATGATGCATATTAAATATTATCAACTACCAGTAGTTTATTTTGTTTTGGTATACATGTAGTTTTATATATCAGATACCGATATATGACGGCTCTCCTGCAATATCTTCACATTTCAACAAAAACACTATAAGGTTTTAACAAAACATGTACTATATAAACAAGTTTAAACAAATTAATTTATAGATTTATTATAATAAGAAATCATCAAAAAATGAAATTATTACACAATGAATGGCATTTTCATAACATACGGTAATACATAATTATGTATTACATATTCATCAAGACTTTTCCCTTATTATATATTCGACTTGAGGTATATTAAACTCATTACGTTTTAGTAAATGCTCACACGTTTGTTATTTTCTTTGTAGTTTTGAAGTATGTTATGTCTACATATTTTAATGGCACACTTCTAGAGAAACTCTTGATGTAATAAAATGGAAGAGTAAGATGCCTTAATATAATTATTATATCTAGCAGATACATAAATAACAGTTATTTATGTCTGTATCTAGTTGTTAGTCCTTATTTTTTTTTTTCATATAGATCTAAATATATCCCTTGCGTTTACTAGGAGCTCGGTGGTTGTGGCCGTTTTTAGACTTATTGATCTCCTTTAGAAGAAGAGCTCTTCATTGAAATATAGAAAATATCCAAATTTAAAGTACATTAACATTAAAATACTTTCACCGGTTTAGAATTTTCAAATTTTACACTATTTAACCAAAAAATAGCGTTCTGGAGAGGTAAAAAAATGTAAAAACTCCAGCAGGAATCGAACTCATGACTTATTAATTAGTAGAAAACCCTCTAATCCACTGCGCTGTGCTGTTAGGTGACAATATTGAGACATAAACTACTTAAATAATTAGACTTCATTTTATTGTTTATTTCGATAAACAATTACACGTCACAACATGGGTGGGTCCTATACACCTTAAGCTCGCTCGCTAGTTCACTGTTGTGCATGTTTTAAGAAATGTAAAATGGCATATAAAAGGTAATGCGTGATTTGGGGCCGACAGGTGGTTGTAAATGTGCGTTTTTGTGTAAAAAAAAAAAATGAACGCTAGCGAGCAGCATTCTTATGCAATACTTTTTGTATTTATTCATGTAGACCTTTATTGTTTTATATTCGTACTGACATATTGAGGGAGAATGTAACAAAAGAAATTGACAACTAATGTGGCGGTAGTCTGAGAAAAGGGGAAATATATGTATTTATGAATTCATGTCAGCTTTAAGTTTTTGGAATTTTTCCTCACTAAATAATAGCTTATAGACAAACCTATCATATCTTAAAATTCTGATTAGGTCTGATGGCTAATTTGTTGACTATCCGGCCTCATTAATAGAAGTAGTTGGAACAGTTAAAAACAAGTCACAAACTGGGTCAAACGATATCGGCAAATATTGAGCCGTTTTAACAAGAGTTTGGACTTTGGGCAGTACTCCGTTAACTTTGGCGGTGGACACTTATGGTTAAGCAGTCATTGGCAGATCTTTGGGAAAAACTTTCCAATTTTGACAGTCTATAAATATTAATGAGCTTCTTTTAACGAAATAAAAGAAAGGAGGTCAATATTTGACAGCTCGTTTTGATGAACAGATTAGATGGTTACATCCCAGTGAATGAAAGTCCAAGCTGTTGTTATAACGGCTCTAGCACTTATTGAATGAGACTGTAGATGAATTTGTGTTGGTATTTGACCTCCTATCTACTTCAAAATAATAGCATGAGTGAATGTATGTTTGAAAAGTTCTAACTTCAAAGAAAAGATATATATTGACCATTGCACTATGATATGGTGGAATGTTATTGTCAACCCAAGAGAAAATACAAACTCACACAAGGGTACAATGTGTTAAACTAATCATGGAGTCAAAACTGAGTTAAAAAGTGTTTATTTTTCATTATTTGCGAGCAGAGATTGCACTAAAAGGGTTGCCTCTCTCACTCTTCAACTTTAGATAATTGACATCATGAAATCCAGCTTTTTTTAGGGAGTCAATATATTTCTCAGGGTCCGTATTGCCATATTTCATGATCCCCTTTTCATTGACCTCCTTGAGACTAAACTCATTTAATACGGTAATCATTTTTGCATTTTGTTTCATGACTCTTCGCAATTCTTTAACACAAGCTACTTGGTCATCCCAAAAATAGTAACAGTTACAATGAAACACGTGGTCAAACATGTCCGACTCAAAAGGCAGATTGATTACGTCAGCTAGAACGAGCTCCACCTTTCCTGCAGAGATCTGAGGTTGAAGCTTTTGAGTTGCTTTTTGGATCATTTTCTTGGAAATTTCAGCACCATAAATTTTGCCCTTGCCATCTGTAAATATTTACAGAACATTTTTAGTTTGTATCACGATGTACAAAAATCATATAATAAATTTAAAGATTTATATTGCTGAAATTCTAATTCATATTGAATGTAACTTACCTTTTATTCTCATGTAGGCCTCTTGAATTCCAATGCCTGGACCAAATCCCACTTCCAACACAGAGTCATCTTTAGAAATATCGCACAATTTAACAGCATTTTCTTCAAGTCCTCTATTGAGGTTCTCAAAAACATATCTCTGAAAAAAGAGAGCATTCTGTAGATTCCATATATATATATCGGATAATCTGCTTAATATCGCGAGAGGCACACCTCGCGGATTCTGGAATCGCGCCTTTATTCTTAGGACAGATGTAACTAAATGAAACTATGGTAAAACTTCGGTGTTCGCGATTTAACATTTATAAAAGCGATATGATGCAAAACGATTCAATCGCGGAATTAAGTACTCGCGTAAAATAAAGAATCTATAGTAGGCTATTCATAAACAAGTAGGTATTGTTGACAAAACGATGACCCTTGATGACTTCTAAACTTTGACATCATTTTAAACATTTATACTTACATTCACAAACCATCCAACTGGCCCTCCTCTCGGCTGTCTCAAGTTTCTGGCAAGAGCATCTTTAATGAAACTTGCCTTAATATTAGAAATGAAATGTTAATTAAATTCGGATATTTGTTTAATAACAGTTTTGATTAGAAAATGTTAATAACACACAACCACACAATTTATTTTAACTTCAACTGTGGGTGTTTAAAAACTTTTGGGCCAATTCTTAACCACAGCTAAAATTACGATCGATTTCCCAATGCACATTTGTTATATCATGTTAAAATATACATTAACAAGGGGACCATGTGCCCCATCGCTCACCTGAATAATAGTTCTAAAATCATTCTATTTCGAAGTGGTTTAATAATAAACTCTTCAAAAATACTAGTAAACGAGATGTAAAACTCTCACAAATTCCAAGATTTGACCACAAATTAAACAATACAATCAGTGGACCAGTGAAGCCTACTTTTCGTGGACATAATATCCTTTGACTTTAATAAGAGGATATGAAGATATGAAGATGCTTAGTTACATAGCAAAAGAACTAAGCGTAGCGTTGTATTTCTTTAAAAAAAAGATTTTCAAACCATTTTCCCAATACCTTTCTAAGAAATTTCAAAATATTTTACACATTTTAAAAAATATCATTTTGTATCCCAACAATTGAACGTTTTAGAAAAAATACAAGTCAGTAAATTCGTGGCTAAAGTCGGATATTGCATTTATACGACACAAGTTCTTGTGACTGAAATAGCAAATTTGGTTCAGTTGTTGTAGAGAAGAAGTCAAAAATGTGAAAACTTTACAGAGGGATGGACGACGAACAACAGGTGATCAGAAAAGCTCACTTGAACCCTCGGTTCAGGTGAGCTAAAAAGTTTAACATGACCAAAACCTAAATCAATTTTTGAAAGGAAAAGAGGTTAATGTAGGTTTAGAATTTAATATTCTCCCTATAACACACACATCCCGTTTGACTCTAAATATAGCGGAGTTTAAAAACAGCCTATCAAGAGATTCGTTTCTAGATTTGCAATGATGCTGTATCTATATTAATTAGGTCAACTTCTTAGTTGTAACGTTCGTCGTATATGTTCAGTTATCAAAAGAATAAAAATGACCACATACACAGCATTTTTTTTCTTTTGCACGTGATTCCTTTTGATAGAGCTGATTGAAAAACTACATGTAAGTCTGATATAGTCACACTTGAATCTTATTCAAGGGTATCGCTACCTACGTTTGTGATGTAATCGAGTCCACCGGAGAAAAATTGTTTACAAACATCATTGAAATGCACACAAATGATAACACTAGCGGTGAAGCGGAATTAATACCCGAGTAGATAATAAACATTAAAAAGCGCCTATTTTTTAACCTCTTTACCCCCAGAAGGAAACGTGTACAGTACTTAAAGAACCTCGACCAGGTTTTGAGTCGTTTCTACTTTCGATAGCATATATATTTATGAGCACTTAAAGACCTGCAACTGTGGTTAGCGACGATTATTTCTCAAAACAATTACTTACCATGGTAGATCAAACTGTGAGAACTTCTTAGTTCTAAGTTCAACAACTCCACTGCATTTGGTGCGTTCAATACTAGCACACCTATAGTACAGGTGGGTCCGTTCAAAGTACTACCCAACAATGTCTGTCGGCTTACATCCGTACTGTACTCGACAATGCTGGTACCGGACATCCATGTTCTCCCTATATTAAATGTGTTTATTTATGGATTGTTATTAGAGAAAAATATCTCTCTTCTGTATACTAGTATTTATCAACAACTAAATATGCTGTGGGGTTATCTATAAATTATTTGATCTGCTACAGTATGGAACCCCGTTTAAGCTTAAAACGTAAAGGAACATAAATTGTACATTGTAAACTTATAGAATTATAGGGAAATTCATTTTATGTATCAGCAAAATTGCTCATCAAATAATTTTATAAAGGTGGTTTACACTCCTGGTAACAAGAAGATAAACCCGATTCTTGATAATCAAATAAAAAGTTGATATATTTATGCAACAAAGAATATATACAAGTGAAATAAAGGAGCAAACAGTAACATAAATTATGAATTGAACTGTATTACCACGCCAAATTCCTATTTTAAAATTGCATCAAAGATGCTTGTTGACTGGACCCCCCCCCCCCCCCCCCATTTACGCTTTTTTATAATCTGCTTCGCGGATTAAAATGCGTAAACTGCCCCAACACAGGTTATACGAGTATAGCTTGGGTAGATATTGGGTTCATTTCTAAACTAATTTAATTCTGGTTGTAACGCACTTTCTGATTGGCTAAAAAAATTATTTTATATCGTATAAAGAATGTTGCCTACGCCATAGTAAGACTAACATCAAAAACGTATGTATCAATACGCCTGACGTTATGTTTGAATTGTTTGAATTTTGGACAATTTTACGTCATTTTAAAGGTCAAATGACCGTTTTTATCTATATTGAAGAGTAAAAAATTTAAATTATAAGCAATGAATTCCATGTTTATTAGTATTATAAGATATAAAATGGTTTAAATTCATTCCTTAATTAACTAAATTTTTCTATCAAATCAAATGCCGCGTTACAACCAGAATTAAATTATATAATTTGTATAACCTGGTTTGCACGTCACAAGACACTTCACCAACGTCAAAAACGTACTATAAGTCTGTCCCAAGTTATTGCTTCCATCACTTTTTGATGATTTTACCTGTAAAAGAAATACAATTGAAATCAATGAAAGGGAATATATCCAAGATATCTTCATTGAACAATTATCCCTTTTCACTCATAAAATTTCACAGGAACGTAAACAATTTTCTTACGGAGATTTATAATGGGAAATTTTTACATCTTTTCTCCATTCGGAATACACTCGAAATACATCGCGCAATTTTTTTAACGCTATCATCCGGGCTTATTAATGGCTGATGCAATGCTAAATCTCCGTAGACTTTCAATTTTGGGATGTGTATTGAAACCTAAAGTGGTAGAGGGGGCGTTTCAAAACAGATAATCTGGACTTTTTCATATTAGCGGATGAACGTAGTTTAAGCACAAAGGTATTTATCTCGCATAGCCACCTAACTCCGTCACTACCCCAACTCCGTCACTTTCGGGAAACTCCTCGCCGTTTGAAATCAAGTACGATTATGACGTAATTTTTTACATGTCAAAAATCTTTAATCAAATGTCAACAATTTGCAACGGTTAAAATTTAAGAATGTGTCAAAAAATAACAGAATTAAACCTTGTTCATTTTATGCACCATTAATTGCGTGAAATCAGCTAAAACTTTTTCACGGGTGGACTAAAATATCGATATTTCTGACATGCGGGCCCATTCGACCATTTACGGTGGTCAGCCATTTTTAGAGAGGTCAAGATGAAACATTTCACATGTAATACATTTTTTATTAAGGTAATTAATTACATTTGTTTCAGTCCGCAATAGCCTTTATGCACTACTCTTGATGATAACGTCAAATCGCTCATGCCGATACTTTTGCCTTATACAGGGTATAGATATCTCCGGTATATCACTATTTAGAATATGCTACATTTCTAAAAATGTAATAAATAAATAATATAATAAGTAATATATTAATTAATGATATAAAATATTTGAAATATGTAAGGACATAAATCAAACGGCATCCATACATTCTGAAAAGGCCATTGTGATTGTTGTTACATGGACCCATTTTTTATTCGGGCGATCATTTTATTTCGATGAAATTAGATACAATTTAAATTGTATGCACCATTTTTACTTATTATAACTTGGCCTAGATACAAATGGAGTTTTAACTAAATTGTTAATGTGTCTTCATTCCCTGCCATATCATAGAGTATGTGGGTGACGGAGTTGGGTTCATAAGATATAATAAGCACGCGTGATAAGCGTCGTATTCAGAGAGCTTATTTGAATAAAAATAAAAATATTTTTGTTAATAATTTTATAAATTATATTGTTTCAGATTATATTTAGTGATTGCAAATGATAAAAACCACACAAAAGTAATTTACAGAGAAACGCGGGAGGTTTTCTGCTTATGGTGACGGAGTTTGGGTATTCGGGGATACTATTATTGAAATATCAAGCAAAAAGTGGTGGAAGCAAAAACTCGGGATAAAGTATAATCCGCTTGACGTTATGTTTGAATTTCGAACAGTTTAACATTTTTAAAAGTAAAACGAACTCAATTTGTACAGCAAATAACAGAAAGTTAAATTATAAGGAATGAACTCAATGTCTACCCAAGTTATACGGTATAACCTGGGTTGTAGCAATTTACACTTTTTTATAATCCGCTTCGCAGATTATACCCGTACGGGCTTGCAATAAAATGCTTAAATATTACGTCAATGTTTGCTGCAGTATACGGAACGCACCTGATTTTTTTTCCGGGAATTTTAATGTTGCACGGAACATGGTTCACTTAAAAATGGCAAAAGAAAATGTT
Source organism: Magallana gigas (assembly GCF_963853765.1). Lineage (NCBI taxonomy): Eukaryota > Metazoa > Mollusca > Bivalvia > Ostreida > Ostreidae > Magallana > Magallana gigas. The sequence goes on along the minus strand of NC_088854.1, from coordinate 52,506,087 downwards.
GATTATAAAAAACTTCAAACTGACTTAGAACAGCAAGAATTAGAGGTAATTTGCAATTATCAAGGATTATTCTAAAGTCTTATATAATTTTAAAATACTCTGATAGTGAAATTAGGGTTACTTTCAAAGATTATGAAAATTTGTATAACTCGAATTATCTCTGCAATTGTTTATTTTGATATAAGTTGGTGTTAATAGCTTCTGACGGCAATGATTATACCGACAGACCATACAAAACTGAAACAAATTTTCTGTAGTCCACTTTGTTGATTAAAAAGTGTTATGCCATAGCTAGACTCGGCAAATACAGATTAACACGATTTTACTACAGGGTGTGTCTATTTCACTCATTAAACATCTGCCTGCTTTAGTCAAACAATCTTGATAATAGTGTAAAAACATGGCAAAAATCCAACACTTTACTTAAATCAAAATTGCATTTAAAACATTGTCTATACTTGAGTGTATTGACTATTGAGTATCTAGTGGTAACGTGGAGGTCTATTTGATTTTGTGGACGCTGGATCAAATTCACCAAGTATTAAATATTCTTATTTATTTAATTGAAACATGAAAAGAAAAGAAAGATTAAGTAACATGTATCTAGTCTTCTGTTTTTGTGTGTAAGTTATCTTATTTAATTTAGTCTGAGTATGAGCACACACAATATATTAAACAATCTCCGCATTAACACTATACATGTACTCTATTTACACTTAGATCCATTGCATTTTTCTTGAATTTATCACAATTCAGAATATCAACTAACATTATACATAGAGTTTCCCGAATATAAGACAAATTGGTTGTTACAGACACCATTATAAAACCAGTATCTATAGGTTTCGAAAATCATATTGCGACAGCTAGGTACCTGAAGCTATTTTTAGTAACAGGTACTTTCTGTCCATACACAGGTGTAGGCAAAATAATGGGAAAAGGCGCTAAACCTCAATACTGAATTAACAAATAAACAATAATGTGCCTTTTATTTGAACATGTAGATTTATCTACTCAGAAATTTCAGGATGACAGAGTTTCACAAAAAAGCATCTCTGCTAAATGTCTACGAATTCCAAAAGTGTAAAGTTGTAATGTAGTCATAGGAAGTATATTTGAAACTCTGATGCCAGCTAATAGCAGGGATTCCACTTCAGTATGGCTTGTGCACTGACAGGGACCACACTCCATAAATATTATAAAGGGAGGAGTATTCTATAATCTTATTTGATTGAAGCTAATCTTTATTTAATATAAAATTTCAACTTAAATAAATTACAGAAGGTTTGATTCTTTCTAATCAATCTTTCAAACTAATGAAATGCAGGACCCTGTTTTGTATCTATAGAATTTTGATATTAAGTGAAGTACACACATTTGAGATGTTTTTCATGTTCTGTCAGAGATGCTGAAGAAGGTAAGACTGAGTGTATCTTATTTACTTGGATATATTTGTGCAGGTGTATGATATTATTTTCAGTCAGCAGGAGGGGTGGCACCTGCCCAGGTGTATAATCAGCTGCTAGCTCTCTACCTACTTCATAATGACATGTAAGTTTGAAAAAAGCAGAAAAATCTTGACTTATTTTAAAAAGCTTGAATTTATTACTATATAATGATAAAATGAATCAAATAGGTGTATGGTAGTTATTGATAAGAAAAGAAACTACATTGATAGGTTAACCAGATATGAGAACTGTCAGTATTTAAACCTCTTTAATACACTTATTATTGAATGTAAATTAATATTGTGATTTTTTTCCTGTCTTGAAACATCTGTAATATTTTTTTTTAGGTGCAATGCCAAATTTCTATGGAAGAGGATTCCACAGACAGTAAAAAGTGTAAGCCAATTGACTGTTTTCATTGGAATAAATGTTTTCATTCTTTCATGTCAATAGGTACATTTAATTAAAAACTATGATATTTTAAACCAGTTGTAAATGTACACACTGTTGTAATTACCCTAATAAATTATAAATTCTCTCAATATAGTCAACCCCTGAAACAGTCCAGATTTGGGCCGTAGGTCAGAAACTATGGTTACGGGACTACCCAGGAATCTACGAAGCTTTGAAAAAGGAGTGGTCAGAAAGCATCTCTCAAATAATGGAAGCAGTAAAAGGTACTTGTAAACCCAAGGTGTGCTGCCTAATTTACATACCCTTACAAATGCAAACACGTGTCCATAGTTGTATTTCTTATTGTATGCATATGACAGAGTAGTCAAAGGGGTTAAGTCATAACTGTAAGGTCGCTGGTTGGAGCCCCACTATGATCACTTGATGTTGTGTCCTTAGAAAAGGCACTTTATCTGTATTGTCTCGGCCCACCAAGCTGCAGTGGGTACCAGCTTATGCCAAGGGTTAACTGAAATGGGTCTATAGTTACCACAGATAGGCACCAACTTCATGAGCCTCATGGTGCGGAGGATTGAACTTACATGTACCTTGTGTGCTTGTATCAAAATGTGTGGCCATTAGGGGCATGTTTTGGACTTCCCTAAAATTGTGAGAACTCATTCTTTTCAGCTGCCACAAGGGAAAGAGCGAAGACATTAGTATCCAAGGCCTACAGTTCCATTGATAGTGATGATTTTGCTGTATTTATGGGAATGCCTTTAAGTGAGGCGATACAAGGTTGGAACTTTTTCATGTCAAGTTCAAGGACAGGTTTAAACAGATTAAAAGAAATGCTTATGGACAGAAATTCTGTTTATTGAAATTGTGCATTGCCATTATCACAAAAAAAACGTACCGGTAATATGGAGTTTTAATTTAAAAAATTGACTGATAACCCTTTACAAGTAATTTATAAGATAATTCTTTTGTTTCTAAATCCCTAATGTATTCTCTCTGTAGCTGCAACACAAGAAGGATGGACATATGATTCAGCAACTAAATACATCAAACCTACAAAACCAGGTAAAACAGAAATAATGCTGATACTGCCTCTCAGATTGTAAACCTCAATTGTATCTGTTCATCACGGTACACCAGTTTTTAAATGCCCAACATATACATGGACAGCACATGAAGTCAAATCTGTCATGTCTTTCTTCTGTCCTTTCGTTATGCTTTGTTTTACGAGAGCTGGATGACTGTAGCCATTTTAAAGACTTTATTATAATCTTATTTAGATGAAGTGCTCTGTATAAATATACAAAAAATATTCAAAATTTTAAAATATTTTGATTTTTAAATTACTAATTAATAGTTTATGGTCAAAAGTATCATATTAGAAATTTTAAGGCAGATCTGAAGGGTAATTTGTTGACTATCCAGCCTCCTTAAGCTTAATTTCAAATTTTTTTTTATCAAACATCATATGAAGAACATATAATATTTTTAATATAATTTTTACAAATACATGTCATTTTATTTTGATCTTGACCTTTCCTTTAATCTTCACAATACCATATTTTGCAATTAGCTCAACTTCAAAATTATTTTAATTAATCATCATATGAGGAAGGGTACAGGTGATGGCAATTGAACTGTGCCACCTTATCTTTACCTTAAATTTTTATTTAAATTTGTAAAACTTAATTTTTCTAGGATGCTATATTTTTCAAAATCTTTTGGAATTATCTGTAACATGTAGTACATGTATAACTAAATAAAATGTATTTTTATTTATTGAACTTTCAGTTTCTACATGTGTATTTTTTCATTATTTACAGTAATGCTAAAAGATCCAGAGTTATTAAGTGAACAGCAGTTGTCAGTGCTAACAGACTATGTGTCTTTTCTGGAGGCGTGACAAGGGGAAAGAAAGAGTCTGTGTATTACATCATCAGTTGGTGCTTAACTTCACGATGCATGAAAACCGACTCATTAGGAGAGGATTAAACAGAGGCTGGCGAATTAATTCTATGAAGATTTCTAGATTTCTGGAGAATTCTAACCCTCCAATACCATCAGTATAAATTATTAACCAGACAGTCAGAATTCAAAATAGTTTGGTGAAATACTTTACTAGTACATGTACAGTGTATATACCCAGTATATGTACTAATGGTGTATATTTTAAATATTTGTAGTCATCTCATGCAGCCACCGAAATGTTTTGCAAGGAAATTACTTAAAACAAAAACATGTGTATGAACTGTTAAATATTTTACTGTTGATTTTTGGTGTTTGAAAACCTGTCAAGTGTATATGTGCATAATGTATCTGTGGGAATCTTTAGTAAATAAACACTGTGATAACCAATTATGACCAGGTGTTTTTATGAAGTAAATCTTGTTTGTCCAAAAACAGAGGGTATAATTAGCAGTACAATGAAGTGCACGGAGATGCATGTAAACAGTTGTTTTTGCAATCAATACCAATACCATACTCCTCAAGTGCAATACACTTGCCCTTAGATGTGAATTGTGATACCTGGACACAAGTAATCAAGAACATTGTGATTCATGTATCTAGAATATTCAGAAAGTTTTCAAATGAATAAAGTACTAAACTTCTAGGAAAACGAAATTACACGTACTACAAAAATAATTTGAGAATCAATTTTGTTACAAATATTTACCTGATTTGTGTATACAATAAAATTACAATTGCAATTTCCTGCCAAATGAGTTTTTAGAATGAAATGTTGTATAATACACCATCAGGTCAAATGTTACCCACAAGGAAAGCAATCTAAACGAGATGTTTGCACGACACTTATTTAGTTATGCCCCCTCCCTTTGACATACATAATAAGGTGCACAAGCCTTTATTATGGGCAATATATACGAAAATAAAATTGACCTTTTGAACTCAAAATCAATAGGGGTCATCTACTGGTACTATCTGGGATGCATCAACCTATCAAAGATGATGTGTCTAACATGTCTTAGTCAACATATTGTGGACTTGTAACCCAGGTAACTCAATTTAAGAGCATTCAAGAAATAGTCTTCTACATCATATCTTAGGCAGAAATACATTTTTCAAGATATATCAGTAATTAACTTGTTCAACCTTTGCAGAAATAATGAACAGAAAGCAAATATTAAATTGGAATTTTTCTAAGTCCAAGGGGCATAACTCTGTCAAAAATTGCTCGATCATACCCAAAACATAACTTAACCTAAATATTCTCATGATAAAACTGTATACCAAATTTCATTTCAATATATGCATCCTCTGCTAAGAAAATGAATGGAAACTGCAAATAATTGTAATTTTTCTAAGTCCAAGGGGCATAACTCTGTCAATATTTGCTCGATCATACTCCAAACCGAACTTGGCCTTGATATGATAAATATACATAATTTCAGTATGTGCAACATCTGCAAAGAAAATGAACAGAAACTGTTAGTTGTGGACTGACCAACCTACAGTAGCAAAGCAATATGCCCTCCCTTCTTTGAAGGGGGCATGAAAATAACAAAGTACCAAAAATGTTTGTAAAATTTACTTAAGACATTGTACTTCATACAGAGCCATATAAAAAGAAAAACAAACAAATATCTTATCATATGAACAAGCAGACATTTAATCTTCTGGATCAGTAACCTCCATCCTGTAGGAGGTGGGTGATTTAATCTGAGGGGTGACAGTTCTATTGTATTTCAAACAAGTTGTAGTACATACAAAATACTGCAGATGATTTCCATTATAAATTAGTAAAATATTATTTTTTTTTTTTACTGATAAACATGATACCAAGTGTTGCTAATACTGTTTATATAAATAAATATATCTAATATTAAATTAGAAACTAATGCCAGAATTTTGATGGTGTAGGAGTGTAATTAATAGGCATGTGTACTAGTACGGTATTTATCAGTAAATCTTGAATACCGGAAGCTTTATTTTTAGAGGAAGCAAAACATTTTGGGGATTTGCTCAAACAATGAAACCTTTCTGACTAGATTACTTTCCTCATAACAATTTCTCTAAAGTAAATGTGTTAATAGATGATGTACAATGATACGTATTGATTAGTGAACATGATAGGAAATCTGTTGCTAAAAGTTAAGCTGTTTCGACTTGTTGTATAAATTACAGATACTAGTATAGTTTACTAGAGTAGCACTTCTCTTATACATCTCATCCAGTACTTGATCATCAAATACGTCAATAATCCACGGCACAAATAAATAAATGTTACTATGTATTATTTCCCTTGAACACACCCAATATCTATCACATCCAAGCTATAAACAAATATGTTGTACAAGACACAAACCTGCAAGAAATGAATAAGTTATATACTCATTCTATTAACACACTAGCCTTCCAGTCAGCTGATTCTATGTACATACAATTATACGTATCAACCCATGCAGAGTCTAAAGAAATCCTTACCCATCAGATCTGATTTTTTAACCCCCCCCCCCCCCCCCAGCCCCTAGTAGAACTAGTATTTAGATTCATTGTAACCAAAGCCATAAACTCTGCAATGGGCCAACAAAATATTTGAAATCATACAAGTTATATATTGCACCTTTGTCATATTAGTTTTATACAGTCTCACACAGGGTAATCTCAGTCATTACAGACAATCTACCTTCATACCATTTTGTCTTTAAGTTTGTAAATTCTTGGAGAAATATCTGTCATGCACTGAAAACAAAGTTTCCTGAACCTGCAGCCAAACACTGTTTTTTAATAGAATAGTTATGTGTTTTTTTTATCTATTATTTTGCAATTCAAAAACAACAGAACAAAACAGCAGATAAAATATTGCATTCTTATATCTAAAAAAAAAAACCCCCAACTACCCCAAAGTCTTATAGATAAAAAGATTTTATGTTTACAATATCGACTTTTAAGTATGGTCTTTTTGACATAAAACACTGTGTCAGCCTGATATATGTCTTTGTCTTAACAACAACTTGTTCTCAATCTGTGAGTAGCAGAATGAAAGTTGGGAATATAATAACCTTAATAGTTAATTACTGAATTTAAAAAGTAATGCAGCATTGCTATGTTTAGAAGCAAAATTATACGAACCTGACTATGTTCTTTCAATACATTTCTATTATGCTTTCATCAATAAAAAAAATGAACTATTCTGTGATTTCATATTGATGATAAATTTGACAATACATGTATCACATGTATACTAGAATTTGTCAAAGTGTTGCCTTTTACCATCACATTTTTTTCCAACATTCTTAAGAAATGAATGTATTTCCATTACATGGATACATACATGTATGTTTTATACCCAGCAGGCAAAAGCAGCACTTTATAAGAAACTCTACACCTTACATCAAAATAATACAGTGTACACATTTTCACAAGAATAACTACAAAACAGTTGATTGACTACAAAGGAAAATGGAATTTCTTTAGGAAGGGGAATAACAATGGGTTTTGTTATATGCAAACAATACACACACATATGTTAATGTTCCATTGGTATGTTCCTCTAGCAAGCACTTCTCTGTGCCCTAACTTTAGGGAAGCTGCACCAATATTTGTTCTTGCATAATAGTTTACATATTGTAAGCCACGTAGATTGGGTCCAGCTGGTCAGCCAAGAATCCATCCCTTAGATGCATCCTCTGCTTTTCACCCCTTGAGTTGATTGGAATAACTCCTGGATCCACCACTACTACCACCCCTACAATAAGGTAGTGCTCCTCTAGTGTTACATTGGTTACCAGGGGAACCAAATCCAGAGCCTCGTTTTCACTTCCTTCCAGTTCCACAACCACAACCAACAAATTTGTCCATGTAAAAACAGCACTGAAAATTGTAAATAGAATCTTATTGATATATCCTCATCTTAATCATATATAATGTTAACAATGTGATGAGCTACCAATAAAGAAATCAGAATTGTATAATACTCTCACTCACCATTCACAGATTTTGCGATGGCACCTAACAACACTCATCTCTATGTCAATGGGGTGGTACCTCATTCCTCTTAACATTATGGTTTCATCTAATGCACCCACCACAAATATTGCATCATGCCTCCCTAAAAAAAGATACATATTATTTCACCATGGACTCTGAAGTTTAGTTTCAAAATCTACAGTACTTTTGTACTTTTGTTTGTTTAACAACATACGGTAATTCAGTCTCTGCACAAAAAATACAGATTTTATACCTGTATTACATTTTATAAATGCAATCTATGGATCCACTGTGATTTCCTTAAACTGTTTTCTTATTTAGATCACTTTCATATGAGGACCTGTTAATCAATTTTATGTGTACCTCCATCACTTTGTGTCAGCTCTGTTCGACGGACAAATCCGAGGAAGCCTGTTCTGGCGTATCTCGTTGATAAGTCGCCGGTGGCTAGATGAGAGTCGAAATGTTCAGCATGAAGCGAGTCATCCCCATAGATCATAAAGTACCCTGATGCATTGTGTGGACTGTTGACCCAAATCTGTCAATAAACCAACAAGATATTAAACAGAGACTCCTCATAACTATAACAACTGAAATGGTTTAGATAGCTTAATGTTGGACTTCAGCTAGTCTTGGACTTACCTCCCCCAGGTGAGAGTCAGCACACTGACCCTTTGTATCTGGATTGGCTATCACAACTTTTACACCTGGCAACAACTGAAAAGCATAAAACATACTCAAAGTCAATTGCTTGGGACACCTGCATGCAAGCGTATTTGATATGCATGCAGAATTGAAAAGTTAGGTGAATTACAATGTATACTGTGGAATCATTGGATTTCGTGGTGGCTCAATTTACGTGGAATTCGTGGGTACCTCGCATCCATGAATTAACATCCTCCACAAATTAATAAATTAGAGTAATAAAGTCATATTTCCTTTGTAGGTATAAGAAAATACACGAAATAACGTCCCCACGAACCTGTAAAATTTAAGCAATCCACAAAAATTGGTCCCCACGAAATTTAATGATTCCACAGTAAGCAAAACTACATAGAATTCTTTCATATAAACATGTATCTTTGGGATACCAAAAAGATTAGTCATGTGATCAGATCAGAGGGTCTCACCTTGCCAGACTCCATGATACAGAGACTGTGGGGGCTTCCCTTCTCCACCAGTGTCACCCTGTCGTTCCTCATGGCTCGCTTGTCAACATACACAGTGGTGGGATCAGGGCAAGATGCTCCCTGCAGAGTAAAGAAACACAACCACTTACAACTATAAATGTGTTTATGTTGTTTACTAAGCAAAAAAATACATTTACTCAAATTACAAACCCAGCACTCATACTAAAACACTTTTAACAGAATATTTCAGAAAAGTTTTCTTTGTGAAACAGCCAAAACTAGATGTACTGTGAGCAAGCTCACAATTGATACCCCCCGCTAAGAAAAAAATCATAACGCGTGTATTTTTGCTATTATAGAAAATATTGGATGAATCTATTTCACTGTCCATTTTCTATAAATAACAACTGCTTTATTTTTGAAAACTGTTAATTTTCAGCTTCTTATATTTCCATTAATACAAGACATGACACAGACATAATTTAGCTTTGTTGAAACAATGACCTTGAACTTTCTCAATTGACCTTGGGTCAAGGTCATGACACACCCTTTAATCATAAGCAATCTTTGTGTGAAGTAAGAACTTCCAATGTTTCCCAATAAGAAAGATATTGACCGGACACGAATTTTGCATTTTTTCTGCCAGTGACCTTGACCTTGCCCGAATGACCTTGGGTCAAGGTCATGACACACCCTTAGGTCATAAGCAATCTTTGTGTGAAGTAAGAACTTCCAATGTTTCTCCATAAGAAAGATATGGACCGGACACGAATTTTGCACTTTTTCTGCCAGTGACCTTGACCTTGCCCGAATGACCTTGGGTCAAGGTCATGACACACCCTTAGGTCATAAGCAATCTTTGTGTGAAGTAAGAACTTCCAATGTTTCTCCATAAGAAAGATATGGACCGGACACGAATTTTGCACTTTTTCTGCCAGTGACCTTGACCTTGCCCGAATGACCTTGGGTCAAGGTCATGACACACCCTTAGGTCATAAGCAATCTTTGTGTGAAGTAAGAACTTCCAATGTTTCTCCATAAGAAAGATATGGACCGGACACGATTGCACAGACAGACGGACAGACAGACAGACGGACAGACGGACGGACGGACAAGGTGATTCCTATATACCCCCCCAAACTTTGTTTGCGGGGGGTATAATAAATGCTATCTCTGAAAAAGAACCTTACCTGTAATGCCATTCCCAGATTAACTCTGCAGCCGAAACTGGTGCTGACTGACCGAGGAGTAAGTCCGAGGTTAGCGAATAACTTAGTGAAAGACGTGGTGAGCTGGATCCGGGGCCGCTCCTCTGCTATCACACAGCAGGTCCTCACACAGGCCAGGTTTATCCCCCTTTGCTTAAAGACAATACAAGACCATCATTTATCTTTTATTTTTATGCTTAAATTTTCTTTTACTTGCAAGGATGTAAAAATTGACTTATTTTCAGGATATGACTTTTGAAGAGTGTAAAAAGTATTTTGTTAACTTGGTGGGGTGGGGGTTTATGACTTAATTTACCTTTAGCGTAGCAGTTGAAGTGCCTAGACCTCTCGTGCACAATTCCATTACTCCATACGAACAGAAAGTGTCCCGCACTGCAAACATACAGTAAAGATACATATCAGTCACATACAAATTTATTGAGAAATCGTAAGTAATGCTGTAATACTGCTGATAATCAAATGCAGTGACCTGTTGAGTTCTTACCTTTATAATTACTGACAGCAGTGAGCCAAACAGCCGGGTTTGTTTCTACCTCTGATGGAGCAATCAATATGGAATGATGACCAGAATATATACTGAAAGACACAATTAAGGGCATGGTCAAATAGCAAATATGATAATATTGCTATATATAGATTTATTCATGGTAATTTAACACTTTTACAATCATATTTATGATATCTGTACTACATGGTAAGTCAGCTTTATAACTAGTGAATATATTAACTTGATGATAAACTTGAACATGAACAAAATCTCTGTAAAATACATGAAAAAGGCAGAAAGAATAAAGGGAAGTGACTCTTACCTAGCGAGACACCAAAGAACAAAACCAAGTCCACAGTAAGGGTCGAGACACAGGGTTACTTCCCTTGATGGATACAGCTCACATTGTAACTTGATGGATCGACACAGCGCAGTGGTTGAAGCATGAGACATCTGAAATGGAGACAAGATATTTTTTACTGTGTCAGAAACATAGAATATGGTATAAATTGCAATAAATTGGAATAAAAGTCTCAGTACTTTAAAATACTAAAATGTGATTCAAATTGAAAACAAGAAATGTTTGTGAAACACCTATGCCCCCATCCCTTGGAAACATCCACACAGAAAATGAACGTAAACTGCAAATATTTGGCATTTTTCTTCAAGGGGCATAACTCTGTCGAAAATTGCTCAACCATACCCAAAATCAAACTTGACCTAGATATTATTTAGACAAAACTGTAAACCAAATTTCATATCATTATGTGCACCCTCTGCTAAGAAAATAAGCGGAAACTGCAATTAACTGAAATTTTTCTATGTCGAAGGGGCATAACTCTGTCGAAAATTGCTCAACCATACCCAAAATCAAACTTGACCTAGATTTTATTTAGATAAAACTGTAAACCAAATTTAATATCAATATGTGCATCCTCTGTGAAGAAAATAAGCGGAAACTGCAAATAACTGAATTTTTTCTATGTCCAAGGGGCAAAGCTCTGTCGAAAATTGCTCAACCATACCCCAAATCAAATTTGACCTAGATATTATTAAGATAAAACTGTAAACCAAATTTAATATCAATATGTGCACCCTCTGTGAAGAAAATAAGCGGAAACTGCAAATAACTAAAAATTTTCTATGTCCAAGGGGCATAGCTCTGTCGAAAATTGCTTGATCGTACCCAATATCAAACTTGACCTAGATATTATCACGATAAACCTGTATACCAAATTTCATTTCAATATGTTCATCCTCTGCAAAGAAAATGAACAGAAACTGTTGGTGGACCAGCAGCAAAGCAATATGCCCTCCCTTCTTCGAAGGGGGCATAAAAATGTTTCAGAATTTCAATCTACTGATTCCCTTACTTTTACTCCAGCTAGCATTCCTGTGGTTGACACGCTGAAGTCGAGGTAACAAATCATTTCTGGGGTGGGAGCTCGATAAATGGCAGCTAATTTCTTTTTTGGAAGATCATCTGTGTCCAATATTGTTGGCCAAGATTTGGATTCTAGAATCTGTGTTGCCTCCTGTGAAGAAGTTTATATCATTACCAGGTAATTCTTCTTATCATCACAAAAGCTAAACTTTTAGAGTATTATACATGTACCTATGTTTGATGCCTCTAATGAAACACAATTCTTGTTATAATTATGTTCTGAAAGGATTCTTCACTTGCCTTGGATTTGAGTAACTTATGCACAATACTGTTGGTAAGAATGGCGGAGGATTTGCTGACTTCTACAATCATTTTAACTGTGGGGAGGGTGGTGGCAATATTCTGGGGGTGAGGGGGTCGGATAGTGACAGGAACACAGCCCACATACAGACACCCATAGAAAGCTGCTATCAAATCAACACCTAAAAGTAAACAAAATGATTACCCTGTGTATTGAAATCAATGTTAGAATTAACAAATAGTGGGAAAAAATGAAAAGAAATGAAAGAAAATTATGATGAGAGAATCATGTGTTCCTTTTAATTTAACTATCATTGAAGAAATTTGTTGATGAATCATACTATGAGAAACATATAATGCTCATTTTTATTTGTTAAATGTGGCATCAAGTTTATTTATTCCTGAAAACTGCATAACACATATATCTCATAGATGACTAAATTTGCCTAGGATTTCAGTAAGAATATATGCACTATACTGTTGGTAGAAAGACAGATGATTTTGTGACTTTACAATCATTTTTTCACTGCGCAGAGGGTGGTGGCAATATTTCATTATGAGGGACAAAACCCTCCACATTGAATTGTTTTCCATAAAGTTGCCAAAATGAAACACCAAATCATTGTGTCAGAAGATGAAATGATTTGCCTTCATAACAAATTACAAAACCTGTCACACTGAATTGTTTTAAATGGAGGTTCTAATTTGTGAGACTGACCTGGAGGATAAATTAGGGCGACGTGGTCCCCAGTGTTCAGCCGGCCCTTCTCCATCAGCATACAGCCGATCCGCTCTGCCCGCTTGTGGAGCTGAGAGCAGGACATCTGGATCTGAGGCTGAACCTGAAAAACAGGGCCAAAAATTACCATCTCTGGCCACCACCCCAGGATGGACATTTGTCTTTTTTCAGAAACTTGAAGTACATGAAGTACACCAGAAGCTGGAATACTGGTATGCTACAGTGTGTATGCATTCAATGCAGTCGATACAGCAATATAACATGCCATTCAGTCAACTCTCATCTGTGAAGTTTCACCACATGCGTAGTGTATGATATAGGAAAGCATTAGTTGTAATTTGTATGTTTTATGAATATGTCTTGTGTATGGTTTTTTTTAGATAGCTCAATAACCTTCACATTATTTTATTGATATATGTCATGAATAATTGGTCAAGAGTATAATTCAAGCTTGTTATTTGTTGAAAATCAAAATGGCCCTTCCAAACATCATCACAAATTTTACTCTCAAATAACCTGTCCTCAATTTGGTGTCTTAAAACAAAGACTGTTAAAATCTATTACCTGTACGCATTAAACTAAAGTTTCATAATGAACAGTAGATTCTACACAAAGATACATGGGAAAACCATTATGGTAAACAAACAGAAATTCATTCATAAGATAATCTTCAACATAAAATTTATAACTTTAAGTTTAAACGATATATATGTATGTCATAACCAAGCTTTACAGAGACTAATACGTATGAAAAAATGTTTGGCATGCTGCAGAGTTTCAACCAAATTGAATTCATAGAAAAGTTACAGACATCCATTTTTTGTTCATGCAGCCATATAGGAGAATATTCAATAAACATGAAGGCATATCAAGGGCAAATGCTTGTAAAATCTGCTTGCATTGCCATTATATCATAGCAATCATCTTAATTATAAATGTGTATTTGACCACCAAAGTGAATATTTTCTTCTCTTAACAGTAATTGATATACAAAGTCAGTGGTAAGATAAAATATCTGTAATAAATACAAGGCTGACACTCCCAGCTAACATAGATACGAACCTGATAGGGCCATTTTCCTTGTATCTAAAATTTAATCAAGTCAATTCTTAAGATATTTCAAACTAAACAACTTTTTAGCATCCTGTATTTTTGAGCCAAATCATCATTATGCATGATTCTGACTTTCATACGTTACAGTTGTATATACAGCAATCAAAAAGCATATCATATATATGGGTATATGTACATGTATATCAGAACCAAGATGCTTTAGATTTTTTTAAGAAAGTTTTTAAAAATATTTAAACATTCAATATTTAATATGTACATGTATGAACTTGTTCTTTTTAAGCCAATGTATGGTTAAGTTCTCTAAAACTAACATACAATGTGAATATCCACTCTAACATGAGCAGTATATTCACAAGAAATGTTATATGTATACATGTCAAAAACTAGAAGTGATGAAATGGTTCAATAAACATTAAGCCATACCCAACAACAACCACTATCATAAGGTATGTACAGAGGAAGAGCTGACCCTACTGGTCACCTGTTCCTTGAGCAACACAGGAAGAGTTGACCCTATTGGTTGTCTGTTCCTTGAGCAACACAGGAAGAGCTGACCCTATTGGTCGCCCGTTCCTTAAGCAACACAGGAAGAGCCAACCCTATTGGTCGTTCGTTCCTTAAGCAACACAGGAAGAGCCGACCCTATTGGTCGTTCGTTCCTTGAGCAACACAGGAAGAGATGACCCTATTGGTCACCTGTTCCTTGAGCAACACAGGAAGAGCCGACCCATTTGGTCGTTTGTTCCTTGAGCAACACAGGAAGAGATGACCCTACTGGTCACCTGTTCCTTGAGCAACACAGGAAGAGCCGACCCTATTCGTTGTCTGTTCCTTGAGCAACACAGGAAGAGCTGACCCTATTGGTCGTCCGTTCCTTGAGCAACAGAGGAAGAGCTGACCCTACTGGTCACCTGTTCCTTGAGCAACACAGGAAGAGCCGACCCTATTCGTTGTCTGTTCCTTGAGCAACACAGGAAGAGCTGACCCTATTGGTCGTCCGTTCCTTGAGCAACACAGGAAGAGCTGACCCTACTGGACATTGTATCCTTGAGCAACACAGGTTCTTGAGAAGTGGACTGACCTTGGAGTTGAGCAGAGTGAACACAATATGGTCAGGTGTTGTCTGTGACCTCCAGCGAAGGATTTCTGTTAAAAACATGTGCTGAAAAACAATAAATCCGAGGAGTCAGTGACACAGATCCAGTCAGGTGTAGTAGAAATTGAATTTGACATGTTTGTGATT
This sequence comes from Magallana gigas, assembly GCF_963853765.1. Lineage (NCBI taxonomy): Eukaryota > Metazoa > Mollusca > Bivalvia > Ostreida > Ostreidae > Magallana > Magallana gigas. Next base: position 52,490,693 of record NC_088854.1, on the reverse strand, counting down.
TGAAAATATTTGGTTAATACAAAGCAGTTATAGTAATTATACAAAATAAATTCCTCAAGACTACTGGTATATATAAAAATCAAAATGTTAAATAATTGAAATCTATACACTTGCTAAAGTCCCGCTATAGTAAATAAATAACGGGTTGTTAGAGATATACTGTACAATAAGATAGCTAAACTATATACAGATATTTATTATAATAATAACAAAATGAAAAATAATCAATTTTAGAGACAACATGCTAATAAAACAAAAGGTTATTACATGTATATATGCACATGTATTATAAAAAAAAAAACCATATTAAAAGATAAGAATTAGACCATACCTGTTACAAGTAATGCTACTATAACACTCGACTATGAGGAGCTAGCTACACCATGCTTAACAATAGAAAGGAGACATACTTGAGGACCTACTTTACGGGCAGTGTCCGACTCCTCCTCGGAGCTGCCCAGCTCCCGGCCCTGGGCCTGGGCCATGCGGGCTCCCTGTACGATGTTCCCTACGTGAACCGCTGAGGGAGTGACATCTAAAACAACAGACACAGGAGAGTGAATTTTCTTGCTGTTGAAAAGGTCAGTCAACAAAAGACAAATCAACTATACAATATGTGTGGTACAGATAACTTGTTATTAAAATGAGTTAAAAAGGATTTGTGTGCTATTAATGAAGCATCAAAAAATGGTTCTATATAGATGAAGTTTAAAACACAGTGTTTCAATCATTGTAAACAAAACAAAAATCATAACAATAGGTGGAAATTAAAGAAAATTTCCACTTTTGCCTGAGAGCTAAAAAGAAAAGTATGAAGTGATAATTTTTCATGTTTTTACATACCTCTGGCTTAAGTCATGAATTTAGAGCATTCCTAAGTTTTGGTTAAAATATTTTTATTTTTTTTTACTTTTTGGCCTTGACGTTTCCATTTTCAGATTCTGATTTTTTATTTACACACATATTTAACACATCCCTAATACATGTACAGGTACGTTGATTTCCTATATTTGTCCTGAGAAAAATGCTCTATTTATCTGACCTCACTGATACTGTGTATGTTAACCAATCAGAAAAGAGTTTTAAAGAATACCAGTAGTATGACATAACATATAAAAAAATGAGTCTTGGCTTGCATGGAGGAATGATCTGTAATCCAAAACAATCCAACAGACAGATAAAGAGATATCTGTTTACAAACGTGTGATCAAAAATACACAAGCACTGTGTAAATAGAAATGGAATTTAGCACTAAGCACTTTCTCAGTAAATCAATCACGATATTGACGTCTTAATGAATTGCTCCAGGAATCTGTTATTTGTCTGATTAGTAATGCTGTTTAGAGTTAAAAAAAGAAAAGAAATGTGTTAAAGCAATATCACATCTATAACTGTATAAAGTATTGAAATGTCAAATTTCAATCAGAGAATATCACAGCATGCTAAAATATCATTGTCTGTTTGTCTGTGTTATTACAATGTAATTCATGTACATGTATCTTGGTCTCATCAAATGGCTAATGAATCCAATATACCAGCAAATTATAATAACATGCTTCAGGAAGACAGGCCCCAGAGAGGTTAATAATAGCACAGTGGACCTTCACAGGGATTCTCCCCTTGGGTTCCCCTGCTGAACTGTGAAGATTATCTGAACTGCTACTTTAACAAAGTGGATGAATATTTAACATTCCCAGCAACGGCTTAAAAAAATGAAAAAGCTATGGATACTGGAATTTTTTAACTGAAGTAAAGGGAAATCAAAATGGTAAAAAAGAATTTCAACATAAATATTGAGAGAGAATTTGAGCTTTGAAGACAAATGGAGGAAACATGACCGAAAATGCTGGATTGAAATGGCAATTTAAAAAAGAAAGGAAGTGTGGCATGCTGGGAGGTAATGTGTCCCATTTTTTGTTCTACAAAGATACACATGTATAAATAAATGTAGTTTGATGTCCAAGTCTTTGAAGCCATGGCTGTTATGAATGCTGGAGATGTCCTGTGGAGTTGATACTTACACGGAATGGCTGAGGGAGGTAAATGGTCTAAAACACCAACAACCACATTAATCTCACAACCCCAACGTAAAGAGTTACACAAACAGATGAAAGGACATTACAGTGTGTGTGAATAATTTATAAACAAAATGTCCCATTACCCAGAAATTCAAATGCATTATTGTTAGATGTTTTATTGTGTTACACGTGTATGAAAATCAATTTTTTACAGCAAACAAGTGTCAGTTTTCTGTCCTCATATTTAGTACATCTTGCAAATAAGATCATTCAAAGTTTAATAATACATGGGTACATGTGGTTTTTACCTGGCCTGTGTTCCCTGGGCTTGGGAAGATTTGTGACACAGGTGTGGGGACACATTAAAACATTGGCAGGGTGAAGGGAACCCTCCAGGAACTTCTTTTTGGTTTCTGGTAAATGTATACCACCAAGAGGTGTCTGCAAATAACAAAATAAGTACTCAAAATTGTCTAAGATGCAACTATGTTCATGTATTTAACGTACATTTGTTTATTATTTTTTGTGTTGCAAATTTGTCAAAAATGAGGTAAATTTGTGAATTTCGTATTCATGGAATATCTCATGTGTCTTGAATAGTTACATATAGCTATAATTTATTGCATTTCAGCAGGATTTGATTTTTGTACCTTAAGTTATAATATAATGTGATTATAAACATGATTGCAAACAAGAGGCCCATGGGGCCACATCGCTCACCTGAGCAACAATGGGCGTTCAAAAGATATTGTGCCATATGGTCCCTCGGTAGAAAAACAAAAAATAAATACATTGTATTGTAAAGTATTCGAATTTTACACTTATTTTTGTATACATGTAATCTTTAACATTGTACCTTCATGAAATATTATTTTTTACCAGAATAAGAAAATTCTACGCAAGATATAAAACTAAACATTTGGTAGAGGTATACTGTTAAGTTGTTAACTTCCAAATCCCTATATTTTCGTTCTGCCCCCCCCCCCCCCTTTGTAAAGCGATCAAAATATATGAGAGCATATAGGTACATTTTTTTCATCAACTACTCAGTACTTACTAGTTATTGTATTAAAAAAAAATAGTAGTTATTGTTTTTTATTTTAAAAACCCTACATGTATAGATGTGAAGAAGAAAATTGTACATCAATGTGCTCAATTCCTCAAATTAAAAACATTCAAAAATTTTATTTGTTTTTTACTTCGCGTACAAACCAGGATAATTTTCCGCTGTAGTATTCTTAGGAATAGCGATAATTACTTTATCCCCGCGACAGAAATGTGTCAGAAATATGGAAACTGTTTTAAAGATGTCGTTTTTATTTACTCGTGTCTGAAAAACTATCAAAATTGATGTAGATTTCACATTATTTATTGTATAAAGAGAGGGCCCCAGAGAGTAGATATATACAGAATATTAGTATCATTCTTTTATTTTGTTTGTACAAGTATTTAACATGCTCTAATTCATAGAGATTTTCTAATGTTCAACCAAAATTTCAGCGTCAATTGTAGAATTATAAGCAAGATACAGAGCTCACAGTTCGCCTAGGTTTGATTCATATTTTGTTCACATGAGTTTATTACATTCAGCTTATGATTTTTAACTTGGTATTTCCTATTCAGTATTTAAACTGGAAAAAAAGAATGGCCTAAGATTTTATATTCTTTTATTAACTCAAGACCAGTTCACTGGTATTTGAGGTTCAAAATCAGTGTATACAAATGTACACAAACACAGTGAAGGATCACATGTACAGTAGGAGTAATAATGACGAAAAATGTTAAGTTTACAATACAATAAGATGTTAAAGTTGGTTTCTGAACGTACAGACTTTGAAAATTTTCTTAATAAATATTGAAAATTTTTTTACTTTTTTAATCTTTAGTTTTTAAGATCTGTGTACAAACATAGAATTGTGAGCAAATCTCTGTATCTTGCTTATAATTTTAAGCTTAACACTCAAATATGGTTAGTAAATAGAAATTGAAAACAATTAAACACAAGAAACATTCACTATAACAAATAAAGAACACAATTTATTTTTTCGAAATGAATCATATATATACATGTATATACCTACATATTTCCGTCAGCAATGTCAAACTTTATTTTAAATAAATAAACTCGAGAAAATGCCGAGCATCGCAACAAAACCTAATGCATTAATCTACCATTACGCAAAAGATAATGCCGATCGAATTACCGATCGAATGAATTGTATTTCATTATTTTTTGATACATCAGATTTTGCTTAATTTGCGCAGGTAAACAGTTAACTGTTTGATTTACCAAAGTCTCTGTTTGATTAGATACGTAAAAATCACGAAATAATACAGACGATAGTTCCCAGGTTACAAGCAGAAATAATGAAAACGAAACGAAAATCGGAACAAGCTAACACCAACGTCATGTGTGAAAACTGTCAACGCATTGAAATATTTAGCCTCAATTTACTTCACAAAATCGGCAACAATATATTTTGCATGTTTCAAAAATTTCCCATCATACGCGAACTGTTGCACAACAAGCAAATTCATCATAGTCAGATCGACCCTTTTTCGTATAATGTCATGGCTGCTTTAAACAAAGAACCTCGTTTTAGAAGTATGGAATACGAGTCTAGGTAAAATAGGTATGCAAACCCGGGCCGTGGCAAAATAAAAGCCAAGGCAGATCGACAATCGTCAATTCCAAATACGCATTATTTTGCAGCAATATTTACAGCGAATACAAATATACTACTCCATCAAATATCCTGAAATTTTAATGAGATTGGCAGATTAATAACTGCCAATCTTTGTTTTGCCCAGACCACGTCTTGCCTACCCATTTTACCGGATGCCGGATTACCGGATGCCGAACCCGAAGCTATTAAACTGATTGAAACACGCATTTCCTTTATTATTATTTTCGTAATAACTCAGATTTGAAACAGAATTAGCACTTAATTTTTGCAATTTATATTTTCCTTCCCATAAAGATAATTTATGCTAAACTACGTTGAATTGGAATCAGTAGTTCTTGAGAAGAAGATTTTTAAAAATGCACCCCCCTTTTTCTACAGTTTCAAGGTTTTCTCCGCTTTGAATACAGATCGGACTTTTATTTTTGCAATTTATATTCGCCCTCACATAAGAATGCTTTGTGCCAAATTTGGTTGAAATTGGATAAGCGGTTTTAGAGAAGAAGTTCAAAATGTAAAAAGTTTACAGACGGACAGACAGACGGACAGACGGACGGACGGACGGACGACGGACAAAAAGTGATCAGAATAGCTCACTTGAGCTTTCAGCTCAGGTGAGCTAAAAAAGAGAAAATATTTTTTTGTGAGGAAAAAAAACCCTTTTGTACATTATGTGCATCAAACTCTTGCTTTTTTTTCAATCCAACAAGAAATGAATTAATTTACTTTAAAATGTAAATAAATGAGAGTTGTTTCTATGAGTGGTCACTGACCTTGGGTAGGTAGTTGGGCGGGACTAGAGCGAGGCAGTAGACACCCACTTGGTGGATACTATCAACAGCTTGTAACACACGACTCATCCATTGGAAACTCTGACAAACACAACATACATTGAAATATTACACTGCCGTATGCACAAGATCCAAAACAGATTTAAATTGCTATAAATATAAGATGGTGTTGGATTGCTTACCTCTTCCTCTGTGCAGTCTGGACGCTGCTCAGCTATTATGATAATTCTCTCATCTTTCAAAACCGAAACAGAAAATACAGCAATCCTGAAAAAAGAAAACAACACTTGTTTTTAAAGACCATTAACCATGTATATAATATTATTAACACAAAAAAACATTGCTAAAACACATAACGTTGTATTTTTATTTAATCATACAATGATTTTTAAATGTAAATTCAAATATATGTAGTGATGAGTAACAAACCTTCCTCTGTAGATGAACTTCATCGGTTCCACAGCTAAAACGGTGGCAATGATGTCATCAGTGTTATGGCGACGCCCTGACACGGTCATCAAACCTTCCTTACTGCCACACACAAAAACCAGTCCACCCTATCAACACACACATCATAAGAAATACTGACAGATATTAGCAACCATTGCTGACTATACAACATTTAAGTGAATGACAAAGAAATCAACAATCAATGATTGTGGTTAAAGACCGAGCTAGAAACTTACCGGTCCGAGGAACCCGAGGAGACCTGTGCGCACATATTGCTTGTCCCCAATGATCGTACCATCAGGGTGCTGTGGCTGCACCTTTGAGAACAAAGTTATTTCATTACAATATACATACATGAACTTGAAAATGTAATTTATCATAATCACAAAAACTGGTATACCTTAAGACTTAAACAATTTATATGTGTTATGTACTTATTCAACAACTGTTTGCCATTAAAGAAAATCTCTTGTTCTTTTCAAATGGTCAGAATTTTACTTCTTTCAGTTTTACCTGGAAGGTTGTTGAGGAAATCCCCTGCAGACCCCAGTAGCTGACCCCTGTGTAGTCTGCACAGAGACACAGTTCTCCCACCTCGTCTGTCTGACACAGGATTGAGGGGCCCTCAGTCTTCACAACGATCATCATAGCTAAAACAAAAACAAAAGAGTATATTATACATGTAGATACACAAAATAATATGTTACTGATCCAATTAACAAAGGTGACATATCATAACATACATGTACATAAACCAACTCACATAGTCATTTAAATCTATGTGCTTTTTTATGCAAAGTAGTATTTTAGTCTGACTTTGATGAGATTGGAAAGATTAGTATCTGACTATCCCAACCAGAACTATAGAATAGAAATCTTATCACAATGCATTTGTCATTCAAATTGCTACATGTACATCCTTTATTGAACTCTGATTATTGACCTACCTCCTGGCATGACCTGACCACAGTCCTGCAGGGTCAGTGAGGTCAAACTGTTCTCTGTGTCCACACGCACCACCCCGTGACTCAGGCCCTGCATGGAGAGGATGCCTCGACCCGTAGCACTCGCGCTGGACCTGCCCGGTCTGTCAACAGAACAAAAGTTTTTACTGTCTTTATAGCACATGTATATGCTGCAAAACACAGCAAAGGCAAAACAGGAAGCAATACATGGATTTCATGTTCACTATATTCATGAAAAAAAAAACAACTTAATATGCATATACATTGCTGATGGTTTTAAACCTTTGGCATATTACCTTCTTATTGAGACAGTTAACGCTTCAGAAGAACTGGCACATGGACATATTGCCTCTGGCTTCAATCCCTTACTTTGGAATAAGTTCAGGAATGCATCACAGGAAGTTAAAGACCCTGTTGAAAAAGCAGTGACATCATAATATTCAATATTCACCACAGCAAAGAGTTTTTCTTCTGAAATGTTTGAACATTTTTGAGAAACAAAACCACAGGATAGCTTACATGGATTGGCTCCATCAGCCACCAATAAAAGTCTCAGTGAGGCGAAACTAATGTCCTTGTGATCCTTCTGAGCCAGAAGTCCCCAGTGCATATCTCTGGACTTCACAATGGCCACTGAGGCTGCAAAAATATACAATAATTTGTATGTTTACATGTGCTTTCTTGTTAATACCAACAAAATTCTAACACAAAAACTCCAGTACGAAAAGCAATCAAAGTACTGAAGAACTGACGGGAGTTGGTTTTGTCGATGTTTATTTATTTTAAAATCAATGATATGTTATTTTGCATGACAAATACATGTAGTTTCTAATTTGAATTACGGACATTTTTATAATATGAATTTTTGGACTTTTTTTTACAAGAATGTCGACAAACCCCCATATGAATCATGTTAAATAATATTTAAAGATAAAATTACTTCAATCAAACTATGTATCAGTAATAGAAATATTTTTCGAAAATTGTATGGATCCAAGCAATATTGAACTCTAGTCTCGTTCAACCAAACGCTCTGCTGACACCGTAAATCTCCGACAAGGATTTATGGAGGCAGCCGAGCGTCGAGTTGAACGAGACTTTATTGAACTCTGGCGTAGGAATACATACGACTACAAAAAATATTTAAATTGTTCATACTATTTAAAATCTGACTATTTTCAAAGTACTAATAAATAAGTTTCCTTGAAAAACAATGCTTTAGCATACATTACATCGAATTTATCAATTCTTTTCAAGAACTAAGTCTTGTCAGCAGCAATGATTTGTGCTGAGGTCCAAACACTGTTTCACTTTCGGTTTGTCTGAGTAACTGCATAGGAGAGTTGATTAAAATCAACTCCCAAAAATCATCAAACTATTATCCACATTGAGACTGTGGTTTGAACTTGGCAGACCTTATATCGAATGCATTGAATGTTTTATTGTTTAGTACCTTTATACTTGGTTATCATCTTCATCCAGGAAGCTGGATCAACTTTCATCAAAGAATATGGAATAAATATCACATGCATGCCATTAAACACACTCTGAAACAAACAATGATATAGATAAATAGTGCATACTTCAGTAACTGGGGAATGCCTGAAAGACATAAGTCAGGAACTGGATCTATAACAAAAAGTTCATGTAACAGTACTTACACACAATATACCATGCCAAAGTCCAACATCTCTTTTGAAGTCTAAAACACACACCATAACTTCACCTGAAAATGAGAGAATGTTATTACAATCACTCTACATGCAAGACTTGTTTAACTTGTTATCTTAAGTGAATTCCCTTTATTTACAATCAACCAACATCTCAGTCCAGATATGAAGTTGTGTTCATTCAGTATCTAGACTAAGTCAAGCCTTACCCTCAGTGTAGTTGGAGGCCAGGGTGAGGGTTTGGGCATGACACAACATGGCTTTTCTGGTCACTGTTACTCCTACTGTGCTGCCATCCTTGCTCTGTGTGTACTGAAAACAGAAAACACATTAGTCATTACTGGTGCTGAGAATGAATATTTGATATCTTGAATTCATGAAATTAATGGAGAGTGGTGTTACTTATATACCTGAATCCTGTAAACATAAAACTTTATAAAACATTTTATTAACATGTATCAAAAAGAGTGGCATACCTCAACATAAGCAGGGATGTCCTCTGATTGCTTGGGTGGGGGTTGCCAGTCTTTTGAAGACTTGTGAAAGTTGTCTGTTACTAACCAATTGAGCTTTGGCCATCCTATAAAATTAAGAATTTCGTTATAGATATATTCAGACCTGTGTGTGTGTGCATTTCTGTAGACATTTTGAAATTTATTAAATTCTAGTAGTCACATCACAACCTAATGCATATTAAGCTACGAAATAATCACACACCTTTGAACTGTACAACTTCTCCACTGGCCGTCTTAGACAAGCTCTTGTGACATGCCTCGGATGTCAAGGCATATTTGACATTCAGACTGCCCAATAAAAATCCTATACCCTGGCCCCCTGCATCCTGTAAATAAATGATAGTCCACAACATTAGGAGTGTAATACATGAATGATAGTACATGTATCCTATAAATCATTCAGTTTCCATAAAGAAAAGTTTGATTGGTTACAAGGGAACTTACTCTTCTAGATGAGGGGACTTCCACTGGCACTGGTATCACTCCTGCTTGTAAACAGCCATAAAATCCACTAATGAAAGAGATTGGGTCATTGTTTGGATACACAAGGGCCACCTACAAAATCACAAAGCAAGCATGTAAAAATATGGAATTGGTGTGACAAAATTAAGGAACTTAATGTGATATTTTTGGATATGAATGGCTCCATTTTGACATAGAGCCAAACAGTTCATGTAAGAGCAATATTTAAGACATTAGTTTGAAGAAACCTAAGAATATTAAAAAAAAAATTGTTGATAATACATGTACCAAAATCAAGAGTTGATGGGTACAAATAAATGTACACGTTATATTTGCATGTTATATCTTCTGAAATGAAACTTTTGATTTTGCACAGAGGTTCCAGTTTTAATTCAGTCGACTTGAGAACAACTGTAAGCCATTTGTAGGAATCTATAAAACATACAGTATTGAACATACCCTGTCGTTCGGCTTGATTCCGCCTTCCCCTTTGTGCCCGGTTTTTTGTAACATGTTGTAAGCAATCTTCTGTGTTCTGGCCAGCAGTTTTCCTGTAGAAAAATTATCATACTACATGTGTACAAGATATTTGTATAACTTCATCAATACAGGTTTCTGATTGCGTTCATTACAAACAGTGATTGTATTTCAATTTGATATGTACCATAAGTGAGTGTAAGAGATGGTTTTCCATTCTGGTCTAAAACAGTCACAGCATTGGCTTTGTAAGAAGAGGAGCCATATCGTTGTAGCGCAGACTCTAAATTACGGGGGAGACCTGTTGGAATCTACCAACAACAAGAGCAATACCGTCAAGTAACCCTAACCCTGTTCTCCTCAGTTTGAGGTTTTTGTGTCATGGTAAAAACAATACAATACCTGGTAGTTCCAGAGATATGGATATACTGGTAAATACATTGTGTTTTAATAAGACCAATAAAATGTTTTAAACATTTATCCAAGAGAAAGCCAAGTGAATTACATGAAAATCATAAATCACTAAGAAACAATACATTCATGGGATATAAAAATACATGTAAATACTGTAAACATAGGGTTTTCCACTATAAAGTATATCAAGCTCTTACCACCAGCGGTTCTCCAGGGAATGGAGACATGGTACTGCCCTCTGGTTTTGGTGCATTTGGATCAGGTGCTGGTGCTTCAAATAAATATAAAACAGCTTTTATAATCATTGCCAAGTTTTCAAACAACTCTCTACTTTCATTCATTACACACTACGGTCATTAACTCTTGCCATGTCCTTCAAATACTAACTTTTCATTAACTTTCTGGATTTTTCTCCCCTTTTAAGAATAATTTGTGCCCTATTACATTTAGATCTTTCACATTTATGCATTGGAAATCTCCCTAATGGTATGAATGCTAACACATGCTTATAAAAAGCAGCATGAATTACTAACATCATAAAACTTATAAAACTAAGGAAATTTCAGAAGTTTGCCCATGCAGAGTCTGAAAGAGTATGGAAGACTTGAGGTGTATTTCTGACAATGTTCTGACATTAAATTCAATCTTTCAGCAAATCCTTCTATATCAACAATCATAACACAAAAACATTCTAAAATTGTGTACTTACTTTCCAAAGCATCATCCTCTTCCACGAAAAACTCTGTTAGTGGTTTTCGTTTTGGTCTCTGCAATTAACATGAATCAGTAAACAAATGAATGCATATGGTCAAACCTTTAGGAGACTACAACAAAAGCAAACTACTCTAGACCAAATTTTCATACCTTCAACGTATTTAATAACTGTTGTATCTTGGCAGAGACCTTCCCTTGATGTCGAATTTCTGGAAAAGAAGAGACACACTTCTTTAATTTTTCCTGTACACAGAAAATAAACCATTTCACAATTCCAAAAAGAATTTGATTTTTTCAAAGCAAGCACTTGCCATCATCTTGAAGGCCTGAGATGTTCCCTGAATTGTTCATTCTGACCGATGATATGTGTGCTGGGGCATAGTGGCCCACTCTGTCTGCCTGTCTGGTGCTCTTAGCATTGTTTGTCACATCAGGGGGCTGAGAGATGGGCTGGGCTGTATATAAGTAAACAACAGAAAGGTCATCCATAGAAGAATTTATATATTAATGCACTACAGTAAAGATAATTGTATCCCCATTCTCCAGGAATACAGGGTATTTTATATTTAGCTAAACTATATATTTCTGACTCCTTCCTAAAGGAAATACATACATATTTAGCTTCAGAAAAGTTATTAAATTTCTGTTTTAACATTTTTAAACCAAACGTTAAAAAAAAATTAAAAATACATATACAGCCTGGTTCAAGGAAATAAACATGCAGTATAACATCTCAGAAGTTTTTTTTGTTTCTTTTTCAAATTAATGATGTTCAAAACAAAAAAAATTCAGATTGACACTACAGTGATCAGGGTCAATGCTTACAGTGCCTGGTGCTCTGTAAAACATCAGCGAGGGCCTGGCGGGAGGTGTTCCCAGGAATGGCATAGGCAGCACTGTGGGGACGACTGTCTCCCCCTCTACCCCCATGGTGTGGGGAGGCACTGGCATCAGAGAAGGAGGAGGAGCTGGCCCCACTGTCGCGGTACCGCCCACCTCGCTGGAAATCTCTGTGCTGGTCGTCCCCGAATATACTATCATCATCGTCAGACGATGATTCTACAAAACCCAAACAAAACATCAATCTCACAACCACAGACCCCAAATAACATTCAAAGTAGCATGTAGAATCGAGTGATAAGATATACACTACCATGTCTTTCCCTGGGCCTCTGTTGTTGACCTGGATACTGGACAGATGTTCGTTTGGATGGCAGAGGAACAACCGGTTTTTTGTGTAGAGCGAGGGCTTGCATCACCGCCTCTGTTCTGATCTCTACAACACATACAGATGGTGCTCTAACATCTTGCACTTAATAGCTTTAATACAAAGAGGCTTGATTGCATATGCTAATTTATTTATTTAGTGTTGTTAAGTTGGAATGCAAGGTGAGGTTTCCTGTTGCGGTCTCATGACCACTCGATTATAGTACATTGTATACACACACCTGTTTTAAAGAGATATGAATGATGTCTACAGAAAACCTTCACAGTTCATAATTCATGTTAAAAATAACAATAATACACAAAGCTGCTATTATTTAAAGAATTCAATTTTAACTCATTAATTTTATATAACATGCAATAGGTTTTCAAAATATCTATGGCAAAGATGCTCCTTGTGACCCTTTTTTTAAATAATTCAGTAATGGGGCAATTTTCTGAATGTGATAAGTGCCAGAGTTTTACTTTTTAACACACATATAGGCATGAGTACAGTGCTTTTCCCAGGAATGCAGACTTAACTTCTTATGCCATAATTAGGTCAAACTTACAAGTGTTGTAGGTCAAACTACAAGTGCCGAACATAAAAAAAATAGTTCCATTACATGCAAGAATTTGGCACTAGATGACATACATGAGTGCAGCAGTTATAAATCTATATGAACACCTGTTTACTGAGAAAACATCAAAACAAAGTATAAATGTATTTAGTTATTGGTAACATAAAAACTATCAGTGGTCTGATTCTAACATCCTAAATTAGTCAAAATAAGAGGAAGAAGAGGTGAACCCAAGTGGTAGCATTGCCCTCCCTGGTTAATGATTCTACTTAACTTAATCAAAGGTACCATTATTAACTAGACCATTCTATCACTGATCACAGTAGATTTTAATTATTCCTGAATCAGTCAAAATAAGTGGTAGAAGTGGCGTACCTGAGTGGTAGCGGTTGTCCTCCCTGGTGAGCCGCCGATGTGCCTTTCTTTGAGCGGCAGTCTGGGGGCTCGGTGCACTTGGCTCTGTAAATAATTACATAATGAAGAGAACATGATCAAATCAACAACCACCAAAGCAGGTTTCTTCATCAAAAATGTGAGCAAGTCTGCTGTAATGAATGGTGTTTTTCATGAGACTGAATACACGGTTTCAAGAGGCCGGGTAATAGATACGATGTGGATAACCTTTAATCAAACCTGCTGATGTTTTTATAAAGAGCGTAAGAGGTACAGGTTTATTTATGATCAGAATTGATAGTAAAGTGCGAAAGCACACAGCAACCCTTCGTTCACTGGCCTGACAGTGATGTTTTCACCTGCATATTACACTGCATTAAGATTTACTAAGGCAGACAACAAAATCATCCCTAATCCACTATGTAAACTTTAAAGTCAGACAGGTATCATTTTTTAGGTGTTTTTATTAAGTCTTTACAAATTCTCCACAGACAGTCTGTAAGGATATTTCTACAACATAATATAGTTCAGGTAGTTCTCACGCATACATAAATTATCTAATGAGACATCCTATTTAAAGTTAAAGCACAATTGTAATATTATCTCAAACCACGTAAATAAAGAACTGAATTGTGAGTTTGAGGACTATCTCAATTAACGCATCCAATATAAAGATTAATATATACAAAGCTTCTCCCCCTACACACACACACATACACACATATATACATTGGGGCCCATACCTGTAACAGTGATTAATTAATTAGTGATGTGTACATATGTGCTGTGAGTTAGTAAATAAACAAATCCAATACAGCTCATAAACCAATATCATATCAATAAAATTACAAATGGCTCTCACTTCTCGGGTTTTTGATCTTATGTATTATAATAACAAAGGAAGAATGTGCATTAAATGGTCGGTACATGCTGACAAAACATCCAATTCACCTTAAAAGCCCATAGTGTGTGTCACAGTAACTACCTTCTACCCCTAATCTATCACTCTACCTGCAGGTGAACTACATATTGAACAAAGAACATAGGTGTTTATTACTGGTCGGTGATCACCTTCTAATAAACTCCCTTTCTTCTGGACTATAAACGGGACATTAGGACTTGGACCAATGTGGATATACATGTATAAAGGCAGCTTGAACTATCATTTGGCACAAAGACAACTTAAAGGGTCGGTAAAACATCATCAAATATAAAGGAGTGTTTGCTATTCACATGTATATATTTAAATCCTGAAAAAATTGAAACTTGCTTCTACACATTCTAGTTTTGAGTAAATTAAATAAAACTCAACTAAAAAGGAAAAGTGGGAGATACTGCATCAGTCTAATAACTTCCTAAACTCACAAAACATATACAAAAGTAGAACAAGGTTTCTCTCTGTCCTAGAGTAGATTAGCTCAATGTGAACAAACTAGTAGAGGAAACAGGGCATTCTAAATCATAAAAGGACTATACAAAGCACTGAACTCAACCACCAAAATTATACATGTGTGTGATCTAGATTCCAGCAAGGCGAGGGCCGAGCCTTTGTACGCTAAGTGGAGAAAATTATCAAGTGGGTAGTTGGGTCTGAGGGTTTTTTTTTTTTTTTGAAGGCTTGTTAATGGTTATAAATGGTTGAGTTCTATACTTTGTCACAACTCAGTGAAAGGCTACATTTCCTGAAATAAACGAATACAATAAAGTGATGAATACCTTGATTGAACTTGAAGGGGTGTTCAGAACCACATCTACATTCTGATGTAATCAAACTGCCAGACACAAAGACAGGAAACTGCCGAATCCAAAAACTTCCATATCACTAACTGAACTTGGTTTGAAACATGGCAAAAATAGCCATTAAACACTAAATCTCACATGAATATGTTCCTCCCACAACAAAAAGACAAAGATGGTGGTAAAATGAAAGCATTAAATAATGTTTTTTGAGCACGACTAAGTACACATAGCAAGGCTTAAAATGTTACACATAGCCACCAGCAAACACCAACACATGCAAACTAAATATCCACCACAGGAATTCAACACTGGGATAAGATCAGAAAATCAAAGATAGGGATTTTTTTCATGATTTTTTTTAATTCTGTAAAAAGAAACACTTACGTAATATTGCAAGCAATTTTCCTACAATAAAATTTTGCTTACAGATGTAAAAGTTTAAGAACATGCTCTTTTGTTTCAAATCTTGATTGTTTTAACCTTTTTGATAACACCTCATGCTGCTTATCTACTCAGAAACCTACAAAATGGCTTAAAATTAGCCTTTCCTTTTCCTTTCTGGCAATTACAGAAAACCCCTATCATGCCTGCACCTTACATCTTTTACAGTAAGTCTAAAGCCAATGCTGGTCCTCATCTAATACTACACAGCTACACACAAAAGGTTTTGACATGCAATAATAAGCTAATCAAAAGCTGGATATTAGCTAGTTCATGTGGTAAATGTAATCTTGAATAAGAGCTAATTTGTATGCCTAGACTGGAGAGTTTGACCATACACCCGGCACCTATCAGGGCAGTCCATTAGGGGAGCTCCTGACATGAGTCTGATTGCATCTTATCAAACTGTGCTTTCTGAGCTTTGGGAATGTTTACATTACAATACACAAAAACAAACAGTCAACTCCCATTTATTTATCTCACTCTGACCATAGCACAGCTTCTCAAATCTCAATGCACAGCAGAATACGTCAGCTTCTGGGGAAGCTTGTGGAGAAGCTAGTGGGCACAGAATAGTGGGTCACTAGCAATAAGACTTTATATCAATTCAACAAATATTGCTCAATTATTCTGACTATATCATTTTTTTTTTAGAGTCTAGATCATTAGATGTAATCATGTTATGATATAAAAGGTATCTGAGTAATAATTATTCATCATTCGACTACTTTTTTGCCGAATAAATAGATCCCCATAAATACCTAATTATGATAAGAGACAGGTTATTATCAATGTTTACCTGCGGGTGAGTGGGAGACATAGTTGGCCAATAGGCGAGTCCTCTTCTTCTCATAGCCTTTCTGAGTAATGTCACCTGAAATATACAAACAATCCTTGTCTTAATTAACAAAGCTAATGAGTCTCTGCTTAATGAAAAATAATTTGTCAAGGCTTTGCCTGACCTATTCCCTGTGTCAAGTCAAGCAGTTTTTAGTTCTACCACATCTATCATGCTACAGTTCAATCCTATCTGTCTCAACAATAAAGCAATGTATCTACCTGTAGTTTCTACCATGTTGTAATTGCAAGTTCTCACTTTTTGTTTAAACTAAAGCACAGACAATGATATAGACCCTGCCTTACACAAATATTATTGCTTCAATACTGTATATACCTTTCATGTTTCACCATCAGCATCCAGGGATACACTAGAACCAAAAGGTCATGGGAGTCTGAGTTCTTGTCTAAATAATTTAAGGAAAACCAGATGGCTTCTCTATGACACACAGGCCATTAACATATTTTATAGTTTATCAAACAAAATTATGATGTTCTCCTAGATATACTCTGGAAGAAATCCAATGAATCAACCTTCAGGTTTAAAACTCTGCATCTTCTGATAAAAAAGTTCAAATTGTAATAATCATAAACCTTTAAACTTGAAGAATAACTCTGCTTTCTAATTATGTTTAACAATGCAGAGAAGAATGGTATGGATTTCTCGAATGAACTACACTTTTAAATCATTTTTTGGAGAGAGATATGTGTCAGTTCTTCCCTGGTGGCCGCTCCATTTATTATCACTTTACTACCTTCACCTCATCATCTTTCAGTCAGACCCCTGTCTAGACCGTATCTCTGCTCCACCAAGAGAAAGAGAGAGCCCAGGGGCTACTAATCTGATTACACATTGACAGTGGGGTATAGGGGGGAGGGGCAAAAAACCATATTACAAGGCAATATCCCTTCATAAACTGATTGATTTACCTGCATCCGAAACTACAGCAATTCAGAACAGCTATAATCAGCATGTATACTACATGTAGTACATGTATTACCTATACTTATACCAGTAGACTGTAGTGTACAGTTTAAAAAATATACTTTGTTCAATATTTTTTATATCACTACTGACTTGAATGCACTGATAATGAATGAGGTAGAGTGAATAATAACATTGCTCCAAGTCCTTTTATAAATCTTGACAATCATCTATGCCAATAAATACTAAATATGATCAATTATGAAGAAATGAATAACGAATACACCTAGATCATTATGAGAAAAATGACTAATTATTAATTAATGTATGCACACAATCGCATGTTACACAACAAATGAGAACAAATCCTTAATGAAATAATCTATATCCTTGCTAATATCTCAAGACAATAGACAAAACATGGAGTGAATATTGTAGTCCTATGGTGTACATTCACCCCTATATTTGAATATCCTATTATAAATGCTCAAATTAAAATTTTATAGCTGAATGACTGAGGCCACGACAGCACTGTCTTTCCTGTTCAGTGCTGGCAGCTCCGTCCCTGTGACTGGAATTCTTGCTCTGCCAGACATCCTTGTCATCTGGTTTTCATTTCCAGCTTATATTGTGTAACAGCAGGCCCTCATTGATCTCAAGTCGCT
The DNA here is from genome assembly GCF_963853765.1 of Magallana gigas. Classification (NCBI taxonomy): domain Eukaryota; kingdom Metazoa; phylum Mollusca; class Bivalvia; order Ostreida; family Ostreidae; genus Magallana; species Magallana gigas. The sequence continues at coordinate 52,472,748 of NC_088854.1, read as the reverse complement.
TTAGCCAATTTTAATTCCCTGAATTTACTATAAAACATAGGATCATACTGGCTCCCTTACAACCAAAAATTATCTTTCATCTAGTGGTGAATTTTTATGTATGTGTAAAGTGACCTGGGTCCTTTTAAACTGGAGTGAATACACACAGAACCTGGCCACCTTTGCTGATCTTGATCTATGAGTCATAACTACTATTGGTCTCACAGTTCTGTAAATATTGTGGTTATACTGCTACAACTGAGACTGTTTGGCTGACCTGTTTATTAATCCCCCTCCAATAATGTAATATAATACTTCTTCTCAAAATTCATCAGCAAACTATCAATAATTAATCACACACTGCTTAGGTTCTACAGATCTTCATCCTTTCACACACTTGTACGTTTAAACTGCAAGTTTATTCACCTTCACTAAAACAGCAAAGATCAATGGCAAAGCGCCACACTGCAACTAAATCCTAGTGTATGCACAAAATGTGGCAAACTCATTCTATGTTTTGTAATTCTGAATCATCATATATCAAATTGGATTGCATTCCTAAATTATATACCTTCTGTATATACTCTTTCATATGATATAAGGTTTGGAGAGAGATATCTGGTACTAATAAGACATAATATCTAAAACAATATTTCATCCAATAAATAAAATAAGAAATGCATTGTAATTAATTATTTAATGATTTGCAGTTCATGTATGCATGTGCAGCATAGAGTTTAGGACTAGATTATCTGTTATTGCTTTAATGTACAAGTTTTTACTCCAATGTTTTAATTAATCAGCTAATCATGTTATCTACTAATCTAGTTATATCATCATCTTATCCAAGACATCATAGCTCTTAACCATGAAATTTTATTTTGCATTGGGTAGAAAAATGGTGAAAAAAAAACAACTACACATCAATTAAAGCATTAACATTAATGTGCAGTCACTGTATAATATTTGCTATACACAGAAAACAACATTTTTAATGAATGTCTTGAATGCAGCATTGGTCTCTATGATCATTGATTTTTTTTCTGTCAATATTTTGTATCAGGTAAAGCAATAAATAAACTCTCTGCCATTTGCTACGAATAATCATAATCTAGTAAAATAATTATTAAAATTATGGTGATATTACAACTGTAAAACCCTTACATCATCTTAAATGATCTTGAATCACCCTGAAACACTTACACACCTATATGGTTCATTTTTCACAGGCCAATACACATGTTGTTTACAAATGTATGTCAAAGATCTACCATAAAATGTATTTTGATTTTTGAAGCATTAATATAATGTTAATTATATATCATAAACCGACTGAGAAATATTGAGATGAAGATAAACTGTTCATCGTCTCTCTTTTAAAAAGGGGCACATCTGTATCATTATACAGAAGCACACATCAATATATTCAATTTGAAACAGGCTACTATATGAACAATAGAAACCAATTAAATAATGACTTTACCTTCCGCAAGCTCTATTTCCAGTTCTTCTAATTTAAGTCTGACATCTTCGGGTAGAAGAGATGTGTCTATTGTTTTATCCGCCATCATATAATGCTCAAATCATGTACTGAACTTCATCTGTCATTTTCCTCATTTATGAATCACCGTCGCCATTTTCTCGCTCAACTCTCGTCTGAACTCTCGCCACACCTACAGAACTCTCGTGCATTTCGCTCCATCAAGTGACGACGTACAAAGAGAGGAATTTCAGTCAACAGAGAGGGAAATGTCTATTTTCCATTTCCCCTTCCTCCGGGGGAACGATGGATACAATGATTTAGAATATACGGAATTACAGGTAGACATCAAATTGATGATTTTTCAGATATATATACCGATAACAACAAAGGCTCCATGCGTGCATGCCATAGCTACTTGCCTACTGTCTGACTGTAACAGTAACTGAGTCAGCTGTCCATTCTCGGGACTGATGATGATATATATTTCTTTAAACATTGTTTATTATTGGTTTCTTTAATAGATTGAAAAAAGCTAGCATTAGTATCATATTTCATTCCATTACCTTGGGACCATATTCAGATTATGCATTGCACAACCACCTTGTGGTGGTTTTGTTCCTTATTTGGTTGTCAAATGTCTATATGATATCCCTATATCACCTGCCTATGGCAAATTACCTTTATTTTGGATTAGACCTGTTGATGATGTGCTTTTATCTCAGAAAAGCATAATGTGAAGTGACAAAATTTGACCCATGATTGGTAAAACTTGTATATAGGACTATAGCTGCATGTTTGTAGCTCCTGGTCTGAAAAAATTGGATGGATGAACTTGGAGCTACAGTTCCTCAAAATGTTAGATTATAATTCATGTCTCCTAAACACTTGCGATAATTTACAATTTTTTGAAATTTGGACTGATTAATCTATCTGATTCAAAAAAAATCCTCAGACATTTTACCTCAGAATTTCTCAGATATCATCACTTTACTTGCCGCTCATATTCTTTTAAACAGGCGCAATAAAGTGAAGTAGTGCAGTTTGTTTATTTGTAAAAAGATTTGCACATGAATTTAACATACTTCATTTTCTGAGGTTGGTTAGTGTGTTTAAGAAAATTCAAAGTCTGAGGCAATTGTTTATTCCACAATATAATATCAATTTTACGCATCAAACAAGCTATTTTTAACAAATTTTCGCTGAATATCTGCAGTTGAAACTATCACGCCATGGCGTCAACCAAGCAAAAAGATGACGTCACAATACAAATGAAACGCTGCACGAAAACGTGCATACTCGATCTGTACTCAGCCTCGTTAATTTAAAAACATGTATTAACTGGATATGAAAAATAATGACAAACCAGATTTGAAGCTGGGCCTCCTGAATTTCTAATTAGTTGCTCTACAACTGTGCTATCTGGCTCTGGCGATCAAAGTGGTCTGACTATCACTTCTCCCCCTTAAATGATCTTCACACTCAATTCTCCTGAAGGAGTATAGCGCCAAATATAACATATTGAAAGAAAGAAACAGTGATTGATCAGACTAGGATAAAAATCTGATTTGAACCCAGGCGCCTTGAATATCTAGTCAGTTTGCTTTACCAACTGAGCTTTTTGGCTCTGGCAATTGAACCTGTCTGACTGTCACATTCTCTTCCTCTTAAATGATTCAAATTGTTTAAGATTTAAGATTGAATTTTACAGCTGTGAGGAGATTCAGAACCACACTTTATCCTAGCTATTTTAGCTGTTCATTCAATTTATAAAATATATATCTGCATTACAGGATCACGAGGAGTTGTCGGAACGATTCCGGAAAACCTTTTACTATGGAAAACAACCGACCACTGACAGGCCTTCTCTCCCCCTTACAAGTATGTGTCTTGGATATAAGCAGGACATTTATTTCAAATTGCTCCATGTTTGTCAGAAAATGTTCTCTCTATGTCATCAGAAAAACTAGAGTGTAATGTAAGAGCTGGATACTGTGGTTTCATCAATATTCGTTAAATACCAAATTTTGTGGATTTCGTTGTTAAGTTGATCGACAAAATTAAATGTTAATTGAAGTTCAGTTTCAACTGACATTTTGTATTGATAGGATCATTGGCCAAGAATTTACGTATCCTTGATACTGTGGTTTTTAGAAAATCCACGAAAATTGGTACCAACGAAAATTAATGAAACCACAGTAGATCAAATCAATGCCACTATATAACAGTGTTTGAGTAAACATGGAAAGAAAGTTTAAAATTTGTAAAAAATAAATCAGTCAGGAATGTAAGGAAGAAACAATTCTAATATAAACATTACTCAGATTAAATATTGCCTTGTGTGAGGGCATTATATTTAACAAAGAAGGTGGAAAGGGAAGTTTATAATTACTAATTGTGACACATTGTATTTAAGAAGGCTCGGTGGTCAACAAATTTACCATCCTATCTACCTTAAATACTAAGATACAATTTGTTTAGCTATAAACTATCATTAAGTATAGAAAAAAAATCATGTAATTCAGTTTAAAAATTTGAACATTTTACTGTATCTTCATACAGAGTTCTTCTTTTAAAAGAGATTTAAATAGTCCAAAATTGGCCTTGACCTGTCACTATCCAGCCTCCTTAAAAAATTAGTTTGGTATTCATTTATAAATTTGTAATATTTTTTTTTTGTAGACTTGACAGTAGATTTTCTGAATGCTGCAGTGCCAAAGAAACTGGGAAAAGTGGATCACTATTTTGCTGCATCCAGTGCCAGGTTTGAATTTCTCTTGAAACTTATGTTGCCTTTAACGTGGATTATAAATGATTTCATTTCTAATTTATGAAAAATTAAGATTCATAAGATATATTGGTTTTAATTAAAAGGCATTCTTGCATGTCGCCCTGTTCAATGGTGATGGGAATGATCTACGTGAATCGACTGAAGAAAAAGAACACAGATTACCTGCAACAAGTGTCTTCCTCTGACCTCTTCTTGATTTCTATGGTAACAGTATTATTTAGTTTTTATCTCAATGCTCACAAAGTAAAATGATAAGAAAAGGTACAGTTCAGTATGATGCAATATAATCATTTCAAAATGAAATGCATTTTTAAGAATGAATTTCCAGCTACATTTAATGGTAAATATATACAACAACAGCATTTCCAAATTGAATAAAAAAGGATAAAGCTAATTGATTTTAAATTTTTTATTTCATCAATTATACATGAGAATGTTTTATCAAATTTTTACACTGCAAAGTTTCTGGCCGGTTGTGATGTGCTTGGCAGTACAAGGGAAATAACTGCAAACCATAGAGTAGTGCTGCTTATTTATCCGAGAGAATTCAGTTAATTCAAGGAGAGGCAATAGAGCCTGTTAAATACAATAAGACCAGATAGCTATAGCCTTTTATGTTACAGTACCCGCAACATTATTTTTAGCTCACCGAGACGAAGTCAAGGAGAGCTTATGCTATACCCTCGGCGTCGGCGTCGGCGGTGGCGTCGGCGTCGGCGTCCGGACCTGGTTAAAGTTTTTGTTGCAGGTCCTGTATCTAAGCTATTACTTGTCCTATCTTCACCAAACTTGCATGGGTGATGCATCTGGACCTACTTATGGACTTGAAAGACTTGGATGCTGAATCTGGGTCCTAAATTTCAGATGCTGGAGGAGGTTAAGGTTGTTGGACCAGGTTAAAGTTTTTGTTGCAGGTGCCCTTTGATAGCAATATCTTAGTTACTGCTGGTCCATACATCACCAAACTTGCATGGATGGTGTGCCTTATGATACTGATGCACCAGACAGGCTTGAGTGCTGAATCTGAGCTATAGGTTTCGGATGCTGGAGGAGGTTAAGGTTTTTGGAGCAGGTTAAAGTTTTTGTTGTGGGTGCCCATTGATAGCAATATCTAAGTTACTACTGGTCCTAACTTCACCAAACTTGTATGGATGATGCGTCTTATGATACTGATGCACCTGATAAGCTTGAATGCTGAATCTGAGCAATAGGTTTCGGATGCTGGAAGAGGTTAAGGTTTTTAGAGCTGGTTAAAGTTTTTGTTGCAGGTGCCCTCTGATGATTATATCTTAGTTACTACTGGTCCTTTCTTCACCAAACTTGTATGGATGGTGCGTCTTATGATACTGATGCACCTGACAAGCTTGAATGCTGAATCTGAGCAATAGGTTTCGGATGCTGGAGGAGGTTAAGGTTTTAAGAGCTGGTTAAATAAAGTTTTTGAAACAGGTGCCCTCTGATGATGATATCTTAGTTATTACTTGTCCTTACTTCACCAGACTTCCATGGATGGTGTGTCTTATGATACTGATGCACCTGACAGGCTTGAATGCTGAGTCTGGTTTCGGATGCTGGATAAAGTAAAGTTTTTAGGAACAGGTCACATGTTTAATAGATGATAGTACTATATCAAACTTGCATAGTTGATTTAACTGTAATATGAATGAATCGCAGAGGTAGCTTCAGATGCAGAGCTTGATCTCCATTATCAAGGATGCTAAAAAATAAATCTTAGTTATTACAGGTCCTAACTTCACCAAACTTGAATGGATGGTGTGTCTTATGATACAGATGCACCTGACAGGCATGGATGCTGAATCTGAGCCATAGGTTGCGGATGCTGGAGGAAGTTAAGGTTTTAATTGCTAGTGCCCTCTGATGATGATATCTTAGTTATTACTAGTCCAAACTTCACCAAACTTGCATGGATGATGCGTGTTATGATACTAATGCACCTGATGGGCTTGAATGCTGAATCTGAGCCATAGGTTTCGGATGCTGGATGAGGTTTAGTTTTTTGGAACAGGTCACATGTTTTATAGATGATAGCTTGCATAGTTGATTTAACTTTATTATAAATTAAATGCAGAGGTTGCTTTATATGCAGAGCCTGATCTCCATTATCAAGGATGCTAAAGAAATCTCCTACCTCACTCAAACCAGCTCGATAGATAGATGTGTTTGTTGATAAATGATATAACATGATTCCTATGATATAGTATTGTTTGATATGAAACAATATAATTGTTTGATATGATACAATATGATATCATATGTTATATTATAAAAAGTTATACAATACGATATGATATTGTATCAATTTTTTTTGATATTTTATGATATGATATTGTATCATGATACTGTTATGTATAGTATTGTATATTATGATACAATATTGTATAATATTATATTGTATTTTTAATTTATTATTTTATCACATGATACAATTACATAAGATATTGCAAAATATTATATTGTATCCTATGATACAATATTGTATATTCTATAATATTGTATTATACAATATTGTATAATATGATATTGGTTTCAGTAATATAGAATTATATTACATGAAATTGTATTATATGATATTGTAATATTATATAAATAGTGCCTGTTTGGGAGGGTAACAGTTGAAATTGACACCCCGAGAAAACCATTGTCAACCGACGCGAAGCGGAGGTTGACAATGGTTTTCGAGGGGTGTCAATTTCAACTGTTATCCTCCCAAACAGGCACTATTTATTTTGTTATACTGAATGTCTTTTTTAAAATTTTTAAGAAAATTTTTCTGCTTTTATATAGGAATAACGTGAATTCTACAGCGAACCGTACGCGCATAATTTTCGCGCATGTAACATTTTTTAATGTTACCCGTTGCCAAGTGCGTTGCTAACGCTGAGGGTAATAGTAAATATTATTAACTGCGTCTTAACCAATCAGATTTCAGTATTTAACATGAAAGTATAACAATATATAATATTGTATCATACGATATTGTATGATATGATATTGGTTTATATGATATATTATCTTATCACATGAAATTGTATTATATGATATTGTAATATATATTATTGTGTCATATGATACAATATGTATAATATAATAATGTATTTTATAATATTTTGCTTTATCACATAATATTGTATCATTTGATAAGATACAATGTTGGAATCAAATTATATTGTATTATATGATATAATATCATATAATGTATCAAATATGTTTCAGTGTCATTCAATACAATATCATACTATATTATACAATATAATATGTTTCAATGTTATGATGTATTATGTAATATGATATTGTAATATAATACTATATTGTATTATATTTTATGATATTGTATTATGTGATCAAATACAATAAGGTATAATACAATACAATGTCATATCATACATTACAATATCATATCAGATTATTGTTTATTACGGTATTTTATTGTTTTATATGATATATATTATAAATATGACATGATACAATATTTAATTTTATATCATTGTATTGATTAACATATGAACATATGATTATCATAAAAAAAATTTATCAGATGATATACGATATTTTGTCAAAACAGAATCCATGAATATCCAAGATCATAAAGTATGATTTTCATATAAAATGATAAAGGTGGTCTTATGAAGGTGATGTCTCATAATGGTGATGCTCCGTCTCGGTGAGCTTAGTAATCTATGATTACCTATGTTTTTTACAAGATAAACGATAGGATAGGATTCATGCACGATAAGATAGAATTAACGCACGATAGAACAGTATACACGCACGAAAGGATAGGATTGACGCACGATAAAACAGATTACATGCACGGAAGGATAGGATTGATACACGATAGGAAAGGATAAACGATGTTCATGATAAACGTATAATCGCTTTAAACGATCTTTACGAACAAACTGATATGGTAGAATTTGAGAAAGAACACATACAAATAAAGATTTACGTGAAATTTCTTTTTAGTAACAATTGCTGAGTTGTTAATCATCGCTCCATCATTTATAGAATTCATAAAAATGACCAGTTAATTTTTCTAAAACTAAAATTATGAGCTTTAATGATCAATAAATATTCTGTATTGTTAAAATTGTTTTCATTACCGAACACCTAAGCCGATCACCACGAATATTTCAGCCCGAGATTAAATCACTAGGGAAATAGCGGGTTTAATTATATAAATCCAACTCTTGTTTAAAGTTAATATAAATAAGTACATTTTTGTATAAGAAAATGATGCATTAAAAACGAATTATTATAGACAAGTTAAATAAATATTTATGCAGATACACATTCCACGTACGATTTGTTAACATTGTTTGCATTACCTTACCACACACCCTAGCTAATTGCCGAGAACATTTCAGCCTGAAATCTAATATCACACGGAAAATAAAGGGTTCAATTAAAATACAACTCGGGTTTTAATTAAATATAAATTATATCATAAATACTTTTGTTTCTGTAAAATTTGATGCAAAAAATCATATTGCATAAAAGTTAATGTTTACGCAGGTATACACTCTGCGTACGATTTAATATATTCGATATACAGGTAAATATGTTACCTTGTTCCTAAGAACTTCGTTTTTCATTTTCAGTGTTAACAGTTATGATTTTCATGTAATATTAGTTAATTTTGATCTAAAAAAATTATAAATTAGTATCATGACGGAATGTTGAATAGGATTGTACAATTATTGTTCGATAAATATTCGTATACGGCGCACCGAACGAGTTGCAACTTAGTAATAAATCTACTTGCTTATGAAAAGGCACGAAACGATTAACACAATAGGATAAACAAAAGAATTGTTGAAAATAAACGATAAACCTGATAGGATTAACGCACGATAGAATAGGATTAACGCTTGATAGAACAGTTTACACGCACGATAGGATAGAATCAACGCACGATAGAACAGTATACATGCACGCTAATATAGGATTGATACACGATACGATAGGATAGGATTGTAAAAAATAACGTTGCGGGTACTGTAATTCTAAAACAAATTCACATTAACAAAAACTAAAAATTATAATAAAAAATGTGATTTATAAATTTTTCCAATCAAAATACTGCTAGACCTGTCCATTGTAGGGCTATAAACCTATGCACTAAATGAGTCTTTTCTATCCTACTTAATATCTTTATTTAAATTATCTTTGTCTCTGTTTTGTAGATGATGGCTTCCAAGTTTCTGTACGATGAGGGTGTCGATGATGAAGTGTTTAACGATGAGTGGGCGGCATCAGCGGACATGGAAACGGAGGACGTTAATGAGTTAGAACGACAATTCCTCTCGGCAATTGTTAGTAGGATTTCTATGATATATATTGTAACTGTCTTTTTGAATTGTATGAATTTGTAGGTAATACAAAAGTGAAAATTTATTAAGAAAAAGAAATTGTATATTTGTTTATGAATTGCTCATATCCAATCACTACATTTGTAATTAAGGTAATTTAAATAACTTGAACTTGTGTATATGATCATTGTATTGCTATTATCTATTATTAATAAATTATCTATTGTTATGGAAGATTTCTATGGGTCTTTGAGGTTATAAATATTTCTTGCCATGAACCAGTCCTTTGAATTTAATGTCTCTCCTATCACTAAAAATGTACCCAGTTGCTAAGTTAGTTGTTGTGAACCATAAAATCACTCATAAACTACTGGGTATAATTTCTTGCAATGAAACTTTAAGGTAATTTTACAGTACATGTACCAGTTTTTTTGTTTTCTTTTTTTATCACCCAATTATATTTTGCAGGACTGGCAGTTGTATGTTAATGAAGAAGAATTCTACCAGGTGCTGCAAAGAGTCGAAAGAAGGTTTGTGTACATTACAAATAATAGGCTTATTTTATAAATGGTAAATGTGATAAATTAAGAAATTTTTATGTTAAATGAGTAAATTTTTAAGAAAAAAAGTTTAAATTGCACAGCTTTCAAACATAATGTCTTTTCAGGAAATTGTGCTTCACACGAATTTCATGAAATGAATTTCACATAACACTTAATTTACATAAATGTCAAAAGATCCTGAAATCATTCCAGTTGAAATTCATGGGACTTACCTTTTAACATGCATTTCAATTCAAATTTTGATTTGGAGTAAATGAGGCACAATTGCAGATAAAAAACATAAATCTTTGTACACTATGTAAAATCCTGTAGAAATACTTGATTACAAACTAAAGACTTGAATTGTCACATGATTCAGATGGCGCTGTAAATGCAAGGATAACATGGTGTCTGGGTATTTATATATTTAACATTTGACCTTTCAGGATTGCTATGACTGAGGGTATAGAGAGAGGATGGTTTTCCTATACAGACCTTTGGGTGATCAGTAAGGACCCACAACTCCTACAAATCTACAAGGAAATTGCCAATCTATTACCAAAGGTATGCAAATGACAATGACATGGAGGAAAGTACATTTCATGTTTAAAATCTCTGTCAAGTCTATGCAAGTTAATCTAGCCTTTTGGAAGCAGATTCTTTTTGGAAATTTTTATATGGTAATCGGTGGACTTTTTGGTCCTTTGGATTCATGTATTTGAGCTAAAGGTTCAAAATGACTTTCACTTTGATGTTTATTACAGATGTTGTCTGTGACGATGGTGGCGTACATTGCTGGGATCTTGACAATGGTTGGCTCCACCCTGCTGGTCACAACAGCATTGTCCACTCTGGCTACCCTCACCCCTCACACTCTGCCCTCCAAGGAACACACCATCCTCCCTGTCCCCAATCATATGTATGTGTCTATGGAAGATGGTCCACTCCCTGAGGAAGGAACTGTTCCGACAGCCACAGAAGAACACAAAACACGGCCGCTGGATGGAACTCTGACCTCACTTTGGACTCTTCTGACTTTGCCCTCCATCTTGTCTTTGTCAAACCCTGGTCAATCTGGGCAGGCAACTCGTGCCAAACAGTCTATGCATTCTGCTCATAATACAACCGACTTGGATGATGACTCAGATAAAGAACCAAAGGATGACTTAGGAGACAGTAAGAGAATTCAATTCTTCAAGTTGTTCAAGGACTTAATTTCATTTTCGTTTCCTGAAGTTCAGAAATCTACTCCTGTGTCAAATCAAATGGTATGTGCCAAAGGACCTTGCTTATTCAGTGGACAAAACATTAACTGCAAGAACATATCCAAACCACAAAACAACTGGCTGATCAATTCTCTCTGGAAACCAATGGACTTTGAACAAACTGAAAGAGATAGGGTAAAGTCAAGGTGCAAAGACTGTGGAGCAAGAACCATGCCTTACTCTGGACGACCGGATCGATTCTGTGATACAAGGACAGCTGCCGTGGACCGTGTAGTTGTCGCTCAGTCAGACGTGTCATGTTGTTGTGATCATGTGACTGCTGACTTAGACAGGTCTTTGTTGTTGAATGGGTTTGCCGACATTTCGCTAGGATTTCGTACTATGTTAACTGAATTCCCATTATTTGGGACCTAAATGTAAACTACATTATCCAATTAGACCAAAGTTTGAAGGAACTGAAATACTGCTTGTTAAAAATTTAGTCGTATTTATTGGCTTTTAAAACTAATGTCCTATATCTGATTGAATGTTTTTGGTTTATTTTATAGACTTTTGAAAAGAGAATCACAATTTCTTACATAACATCAAACATTTTTGGCTTGTACTGAAAGACAGCTCTATTTGTTGTCCAATAAATTTTTAGATTGTTTGAATTCCTGTTTGTCAAATATATACCAAGTACATGATCATTAGAGGCTTTAATGAAAACCCTGAAGGGTGGGTTCAGGAATCAGGACATAGATCTAAGTTATGGGGCATAAATTAGAAATATGTCCTATATGTTTGTTGTTGAACAGCTGAGCTCTTGTATATGTATTATGTGAATGGCTTTCATCCTTTCATTAGTATCACAACATGGTTAAATTATGTAACTGTTAAATTTAAATGATTAATAATTATTACTCTTATGTAGCTGGTAAGCGTAACTAACACAAGTCCATATCAGTGTAACATATACATGTATATAGTTAAGTATATTACCAGTTATTGTTCCTTGTACCAGCTCTGGCCTGGTAGCCTGGTTGTATATACAGATAGCCTGGTTGTATTTACATGTATATCACAAATCACTGTTCCAATTCTTGAAGTGGTTAGTGTCCTGGTTTTTCTTTCCTTGATTACCATACATGTACAATGCATGTACATCCGTAGATAATTTAGTTTTGATTTACCCTTATAAAGTATGTGAGTCATCACAAATAATACATTTACTCGGAATTCAGGATTTAATTGCAGGGGAGAGAACTATGTCAAACTGTGTGTGATGTTAACGAAATGCAAATAGGTGTTCATTGATAACTCAATTTATGGTAATGAATTTTAACTCAGTGGGAACAAATAAGAAACCTGGTTTAATTTTATATGGTTTGGAAATTGTGTACAGACTATTAGACCACATAGTTATGTGTCCCTCATACCCCACCCTCATACCAAACTTTGCAACTCCAAAGGACGTATTTAATATAAATATTTACGTATTAAACATAATTTCAATGTTTATGCTTTATGAACTAGCCACACATTTGCAACAAAGCCATTATATAAATAGTGCCTGTTTGGGAGGGTAACAGTTGAAATTGACACCCCGAGAAATCCATTGTCAACCGACGCGAAGCGGAGGTTGACAATGGTTTTCGAGGGGTGTCAATTTCAACTGTTATCCTCCCAAACAGGCACTATTTATTTTGTTATACTGAATGTCTTTTTTAAAATTTTTAAGAAAATTTTACTGCTTTTATATAGGAATAACGTGAATTCTACAGCGAACCGTACGCGCATAATTTTCGCGCATGTAACATTTTTTAATGTTACCCGTTGCCAAGTGCGTTGCTAACGCTGAGGGTAATAGTATACAATTATTTAATGCTTGAGCAGTCAATAGACCCGAATATTTTTCCCGAGGTGCAGGGAACAGCTCAGTATGATCTATTGCCCGAGGCCAACGGCCGAGGGCAATAGATCATACTGAGCTGTTCCCTGCACCAAGGGAAAAATTCGGGTCTATTGACTGTTCAGGCATTAAATAATTGTTTTATTACCTAATTCCTTTTTTAGTTTTCGGGGTTCACAATTTGCACATTGCATATGGTTTTCGTGCCATTATGCAATATACTCAGATTTTTTTCCCATCTTTTACATGCACAAAACCTGCAACATGCATTACAACATCTCAATTTAATATTAGTTTACACAAGGAAGGGAGAGTCTTCAACCCATTATATTTTAAATAGTCTTTTACCTTATATACAGTATTAAAACTGTTGATTATTTAATACTCCATTTTGATAACATTGAATTTGGTTTCACCAAGTACTAAAATCAGCGTCTATGTAAAGGAATATACATTCCCTGAGAACTATCGAAAGGATGTAACATTAACATACCCGCGTTCTGAAATACGTTGCCGATCCAAAAAATCGCAGTCTATTGACCGGCGGTCTAATAGATCGCAGTCTATTGACCGGCAGTTAAAAATAGACGCAAATATTTAATTTGTAATAAAACAAGAAAAACCCTTTGATTAGGTAATAATAAATATTATTAACTGCGTCTTAACCAATCAGATTTCAGTATTTAACATGAAAGTATAACAATGTAAATTATGTACCAGTAGTTGTGCATATTTACAAAGATACATGTATTTGATTTTGTATAGATGTTTGGCTTGAAAAAAGTTTCGAAAAACTAATGATATTTCCAAGGAGCCCCCCACCCTCCTACAAAAAAAAATTCCAAAAAGCAAAAACAAAACAAAGCCAAAAAATGAAACAAACAATGGAAGCTTTAGACTGATCAGTTACACGGTCACTAAGGTTCATGGACACAAAATCACTTGTTTGACCTTCCAGACACAGGTACCCTCGCCTGAAGGTCAAATGGATAACCCAATCCTTCGTCCGTCCATACATAGAACAGTTGTCTTTCTTTGATCCCCGGAGAATATCGGTCAGATACTACATAGCTGTAATAGTGCAATACAATGCTCGGGCGGGAGATGTTGATGATCTTGTATCTCTTTAACGTGCGATATGAAAAACCAGAGTTTGTTAATGATAATCATTACATGCCCTCTTTTCGGTAAATCTCAACTTCAATCTAATTATCTTAGTTTCTTTCATTCTCCCGTATGCTTTGTTATGCTGTACAAGTTTTAATTGGTGGGAAGTTTGTTTTCAGAAGGAAACCTCTTCGTTTGAAACTACATTTGTAGCTGGTATAACACGACAACTAACGACTGAAAACAAAGCCTTTCTGTGCTGACTGGTGTACTCTTAGCTTAAACATTAACGATACAAAGAGAAAGTGTGGTTATAATTTAACAATAACTATCATACATCGAGTTAGGGAAAATGTGTGTGAAGTTTAACACACCACAGCGATAATGAATATGGTTTAAATTAAAGTTGCGAAAGAAAAAAACACTTGAAAAATTTCCCAAAAAACCATCAATTTTAGAGTAAACGGAATTGCTGAATAAAGATGCTAGTATCCCGTCCATGTAAATTTTACTACGTTACCAACTATAGGTCGAAGAACCCGATAAATCATGTCACTGGATTGGACGGCGTCTTAAAGTTGGACAGAATTTAAATGAAGCATTGTCCTTTTACACCATGACACCCCTTTCTGTTTCAAAATAAAATAGAAAAGATTATGGTTTTGTAGAATGGGGACTATAATGGTTGCTAGTGGTTACTCCCAGTAACTCCACAAAAGTGCGAATCCTGCGCGACCACAAGACCAATGGATAATATATATATATATATACATTACAGATACTCGTTTTTGAGTGTACTTTTATAGTATGACAATAACTTTATGGGGTAAATTTCATCGCAGTAATCAAGTGCCAGTGATGTAAACCAAGCAGTTTCAACATTAGTCTTGCTGATTTCATTTTACTATGAACATTTCAGAAAATGTTTTGTAAGGGTACAATTATTTCGCGAAAAGGTCCAGTGTTCAGTAGTCTTCTTGTTTAACGTGATCAGATATAGCAATGTACTGCTTATTTGAGATATAATTTTGGCTTAATGTCTCTCCCTTTATAGATATTTTTCCACAAAAGTTGGTAGAATATTCTCCAAAATTTTTCATACATGCAAAACTTAACTAATTAACCAAAATTAAACGACAAAAAAATCACAAATGCTTATCTTATGATTGATGCGCGGTGGTTGGGGGGGGGGGGGGGCGTGTCAGTTCTCTTGATTTCGATTTTAAATGTTCACCAATGTAATCCGCGTCATTACATACATTCAGAGCCAGTAAAACATCAACAGGACGAGAGGGAAACCGCAAAAGGCATTAAACTTATCGAGGTCTTACTTCTCAAATATTACAGAAACCAATTAAAGGAGCTTAATTGAAGTAGATGGCTTCGGATTTTTATTTTACCACACGCGATATATAACGTTTACATCGTTAGTTTATGATTCAAACATGTCTTACAATGAATCTGTCAATCCATTCTTCGAATATATTTCCCGTGCTCTTGGATTCTTGTAAATCTGACTTTTTTTTAAAAAAGAAAAAGATAAAACCATGTTTGCAAAATCTACTGATAATTTTCTCTTTCCATATTCAGGACGAATCAATGTTTTCCTCTTGAAACATTTTAAAATAAAAGTTTTACCTCTGATAGTGTCTCGATAAGGACCCACTTCAAAGCATTTAATTGATTACTCGAGCATGTAATAACAAAATCCGACTTAATATAGTTTGTCGCGTGTTATAATACAGTCTGTATATACAGGAAATCATTGCATTTAACAGCGCACCTAATCCCCAAAACAAATTCTGTCAAAAAGCCGTACTTCTCTAATGACTAAATAGTCGAGGAGAGGTAAGCCTCATTTACCTTCCTCTAAAGACGTCGTAAATTTTGAATTCATATGTACTGTGGTGGGATTTGTCAACATGTAGGAGCCCCAGCTCTCAGATACGGCTCCCCTTCTTAAATATTTATGTATATTTTGGACCTAGTTTACAAGCTGACTCTGGTAAATTTGTCTACTTCGATAGATCATTGCGCTAGATAAATAAAAAATCGGCGAAGGCAAACAACAAGTCATACATATATCCATGTAGTACGCGCGAGAGCAATATCGGCATTGCGGGTATAGTAGCGGCACGGATGGATTTCCTCATTACGCCAATAAGTTACTGATCGTATGATCTCCATCAAATAATTAAGAAAATTATAATTAGAGGTTCATTTAAAGGATTAACTGACGGGAGTCGATGCGCCGTTCCACTGACGCGAGTATAGCGGGGAGGCATAAATAAACCTGTTAAACAGCGCACTGGTATTTTCGGCAGTTTTCTATTAACCTTGAGTGGTCTCGGGTGTTAACGGCGCAACCTGTAAACGATCCCCTTTTCAATTCTTATGCGACGGTCCCGATTAAATTTCCAATTGATTACAGAGAGGTGTCTGCACTGGGCGGCGAAGGATGCTGGTGGGATTGGGGAGAATTTCTCGGACTTTTAAATGTCATTGAAATGCAAAGCAAGTGGGAAACGTTTGTTTTTGAGCAGAGTTTCCGAAGATGCAAATCCCTGTTTGGAATATGACTCTAATTGGAATTTATGTAGCCACGCTTGTTTTTACTTCAGTGGACTCCATTCGTAGCACCACAGGTGAGATATAAAGATAAATGTTTTATTATAAAAAAAGTAAAATATTGAATAGCGTAAAATGCTTTGAATTTTTTTCTTATCAAAGTCCATTGATTTCTTACAGACACAATTTGAATTTTCTTTTGAAAAGATATACATACCATGTAACGATACAAAAAGTTAAACAAGCAGTTGCGTAACCTTAGTTAAACACGCAGCTATTTTCATAAAGATTTATTCTCATACAAAGGTCCAATTTAATTTTTTAGACTATACTCGGCATGATAATATAAATAAATGAAAAATACTCAATGAGAGACTTTTAGGAAGGAATGAATATGTGGATGAATAGATATGATAGGATTCTTTTTTATGAGCTCACAGACAAATTGAGGCTAACATTAATTACTGATCAAAGAAAGAGAAAAAAGAATCTGTCATGCGCGCCTCTCTCAAACCCATGTGCAAGGAAGTTTTTTCCGCTGTATCAAGATTGAGCACAGGTTTTAAACGAATAGTTCGAGATTACGTGTAAAAGCCAAACATCAAACAACACTTATGATATTGGTAAACCCATTCTAGTATTTACACAATTCCAGTTTTACTTACAAAAGAGTTCCAATTAATAGATGGTTTTTGTTTGCTTAACCAACATAATGCCCAATACATTGATGTCATTTTGGCGGATAATTTTATTTTTGACTTGTTAAGGTTTTCGGATGTATTTATCTATTGAAGTTGAAAAGAATCAACCAAACAGCATATTGTGTATTATAAAGGGATTTCGCAGTCTATTCAGTGACGAACTTTAGCAGTGCATTTCATCTGTGATAATAAACAATCACAATAAATATGTGTTAGCTATGGGAGAGGGTGTAAGTCACTCTCGGCTTCGTCGTTGGATGTCTAAGAAGATCTGAATTAAACAGATAGTTTCATGGAGTGATTTAAAACATTACATTGCCTCATAAATATATTTATCTGTGTCTTGATATTTACAAGAAATAATCTTCTTTATTTGCAAATGTATTGCCCGCAACCATATCTTGTTTGCACGCAGAAGATTTGTTCACATAAAGAATATCGTACATTCCATCTTTAAAGATATCACCGTTGTTTAGATATAGGCGTTGTTGTATAATAAACACATAAATCTGGAGTTGAAGGGACAAGGTAGCGAAAATCTTCAGACCATTGTGCATATTGTCAGCGTTGCACAGTTCTTCACCGATCAGTGCAAGATTAATAAAATTGTTTCTCCCTCACAGAGAGAGAGAGAGAGAGAGAGAGAGAGAGAGAGAGAGAGAGAGAGTCCTCTACTTGTACTTGGTATCCCGTATTCAATGTAGAAGAATGTCTTTCATGTGTTATCGATACTAGAAATGTTTGCTTAATAAAACCCAAGTGACAGGTCTCAATTGCCCATGTTTACTTAGCATCAAACCATCCCAAACAACAATTGGGAACAAAAATCAAGCAAGTGAAAACGTCGAATTTACTTCCATAATTCACGGCGGTGAAAAACACGAGTTTGTCCCCTTAATGAGTGTCAGATAAACATAGAAAATAAGGGACTTAGAAGGTTTCTTTGTATCACGGTGAAAGTAATATCAAAATGTCGAACTATCACGAACCATCGCGCCGGTGTCCGTTGACAAAATGTGTCACTTGGTCGCCTGGTTTTTTATGAAATATCGTCTAAATTATCACGACCTTTGCATACCTACACGATACCAAGATTAAATTTAATATAATATAAAAGACAATTTTTCTTTGAAACTAAACTCTTTTATACAATTGCGTAAGCATCATTTGAGGACGCATGCTTAGTAATGCAATATACTAGCATTTTGTGAATAGAATTATGTTGGGTTTTTTTTAGTAATTTTTAACAAACTGAAACTGCCTACTGTTTGGGGCATTAACTTTCCTGTAGACAATTATGCTTAATATAATTAATAACATTGAAAAAAAATTGCATGTTACGCTTTTTGTATTTCGAGCTATTAAGAATAGACATTGATGGCCAACACAAGGAGCCGTATATTGAGTCTCAAAAAGGCATTATTTCGAAGAAAAAGTTGTTGGAGAAAATACTTTTCAAAGGAACAGATTGAAACATTAAACGTTGTTTTTATTTATCTTTTGTAATTTTCTTTGCAAGTGATAAAAAACCAAACCTGGACGAAATGGTTGCGCTCCTAGGTATTTTAAATCCACATTTATCTATCGCGGGAAAGTAGTAAAATTCTTATCGAATATACTTTGTTATCAATTTCTCATTTAATACCCAAATTGATATATATCCCTATAAATTTATGCGCGAACATTTACTCCGGGCTCAAAAGATTACCCCATCACACTGCCCCCAGTGTTTATGTCGCATCTGTTAGAAACCAAAGAATCAACCAAAGCTTTGGTCTAGCTACACAAGGTTTTTTTTTATTTGTTATGTAGCACAGTAATGTTAAGCCTGTTACCACCGCAGGGCTAGATGAAAGTTCACGAAGACGCTGTTAAACTGAATTTTATCGCTTCTTGTGTGTCTTGTAATTGTCATCAAGGGACCAACAAATATGGTAGGGCAATAAACAAAAAATAAAGAGTGTAATAGCGCTGAATTTTAAAGTTTTGATAAAGTATGTATGTATTATTTTATGGAATTGAGTTAAGCTGATTTTTTGAGATTTTTTACTCTGTCTCTTTCCTGACAAGAAAGCTCATTGAATCACCTCAATGTTCGGGTGTCTAGTCCCTATTTCAAGCCTCCAGCTGAGCGAATTGTTAGCAGACAGGATCCTGATGTTGTTATATCGCAAAAACTGTTGATTTTAAAAGCTTGCACAAGCACGTAAACAATATCCTTACCAAATATCTGACATGGAATAAACGAAACGAATTTTCTGTGTATATAAAGAGGTATTTATTGTACATTTTTCGTTGATTATACAACATGGAAATACAAGAACCCGACCAACACACAGAACAGCTTTTGATTATTAAGGCTCATAGATCATACCGGGCCAAACATTCTAAAAGAAAAAAAATTGGATGTCTCACCAGAATGAGATTTTTGCGATATATAAATCATAGAAATAGAGAAGAAGTGCTGTGTCAATAGACCAAATACCTTGCAGTCGTAAATACTTTTAAGAAGAACTGAACATACATTGTTTCTCAATAATCGATTGTCCATGAGTTGTTGGCATTGATTGAAGAAATAGAGGAACATGCTAACGGTCACAATGGGGATTTCTGTTATTAATGCCATTTATCACTTATATTTGATATCAGACCGCGGTCAACATTGTTGCAAACGTCGCCGAGAAATGCGCCATTAAAAGGATTGCATTAAGACACAATGGGACTCCGGTGAGGTTGCCTATAAATATAGGGTTTGGGCTTGATCAAATGGGCCAAGAAGTAAAAATTAGATTAATTAGCTTCAACAAAAAACGCTTAGGAGGGCGGGCAAGTGATTGGACCCCAAAGTGCCCGTATTGAAGGCTCTGATAATCGGGCACCTGCTCACTTGGGGGTGACAAATAGTTGTCCCTCCGTGTCTGACCCAATGTAAAGTTGTTTCGTTTGTAATCAAGATAATATGGGCTGCCATTGATTTGCCGTGACAAATTGAAGATCACACATTGTTCTGGAATGTTTGGAAAAACGCTTTATAAGAGCTGAAATGATGAGACACACTTTTCACTTATACTGTAATAACGGGTAATTTTTATTATAAATCAAAACGATAAGGCTAGTTGATCAATAAAATATATGATATTTGATCACGCTTATAACGTTTATCAAATTTCATTCTCATCATTTCTATCCTTCCTTGGCTATGATTGGTCGTAAATCGTGGTTTACAAAGACGTCCGCGTTCTACCTAAAAGCCGTGCACGTCGCTTAAAGAGCCGCCGTCGATCACCCAGATAATAGTATTGCCTGGGTGTCATGTATTAGAGTGTATAAAATAATCACACTGAATTCTTATTCGACGTTTTTCACCTTTCTCATGATCCTGTGTTGCTTTGTATCAATGTCGGACGAGAAATTTACGACAACCTGTTCATGCTCGCGCCATTAACATATTATCTAACAAACTAAATCTTTTTAGCCTGAACTCAGGAGGGGAGAAGTTTAAGAAATAAGATAGATAACAATTAATTTGTTTTCCCTGTAATAGGGAATTCAATTTTGAGTTCCATATTCTTCCTGATAAAATAATAAAATCGTGAAGCGTAAGCCCACGTTGAACCACGGTCTAATACCTTTTTAAATTATGGATGATAATTGAAAGCGAAGACGTCTCCAAAGCCTATCAGCATATCTGAAAAATAGAGAGATATATACTTTATTGGAAGAGTAGTGCGGAATTTTAATTTTTCAATTTTAGATATAGATCCATGTCTCTCGGAGCACCACACCATCATCGATGACTTCAGACGGAGTACAAAGTACCGACCGAAGGCGAGCGAGCGAAGACTCTGCGACAATGACTTGATCCCTGGGTGGTATCGCCTTAAGATTAACGGGACTGACGCCGATCTACCGACCAAATGTATCAAGGTGATATCTTGTAAAATTCACCTACTGGTATATATTCAACAAAAAGAATTTACTCATCATTAAATTCACGAAAATTAACGTGACATAAGGATAATCTATTTAAAACTAGTACAGAGACAGATCATTCTAAGCACAAGTCTCCCAATGGAGCAATGGTTTTTTGTACCTTACTAATTTCTATATACAAAATAGAATAATCGAAAGATAAACCTACATTGTTTTTGAAATCAATCTAACATTTAAACATACCAATCTGTTCACTTTTTGATTCATTGTCTCTGAATGGGTTCGATATTCTCGCGGTCACGCATAACTCTTATCTACAAAATAAAGTTGTCCTGTTATTCAGAAATTGCTTTTCCACTGAGTTTTAATTTAAATTTTGAAAGTTCATTTTTGACACTGATATCAGAACCAATTGTCGTATTGTTTGGAAGTTGTCACGCACATCCAAATTTTTGCAAACAGTAGCATCCCTAATTGGTAATACACAGCGAATTTGTGTTGAAGGTAAAGAGATGTGGGACCGCAGCTCCCATTTGGTTGTCAATGCCGAAAGATGAAATGCCAATACCAGGGACAACTAAAAGCGGAAGTGCATGTGTCACGTGGGCCCCGAGAGGAGAGTACCCGGAATGTTGTCCTATCAGGTTCCCAGTTGAAGTAAAGAACTGTATCAATTTCTTCGTTTACAAGTTAACGAGTACAGGAGGATGCGATTTAGCTTATTGTGCAGAAGGTGATGAAATGTTTCTGTCTATAGTAATGTAAGAAGTCTTTTTCAATTAAGATAACTCGATTGATGTTTATTATGTAACACCCGCTGAAAGGGACCACACAAGCAAACAAAACAATACTAGATGAGATAACCTTAATCTCTTTTTTACTTTATTTTCTATCTAAATTATGGTTTTTTTCAGTTCCTAAAAAGACGTGCTCAAGAGGACAAGTTTATATTCGACATTTAAAGAAATGCATAGGTAAATCAAACTAATTGCTAATTTCCCGGCAGAATTAATGCACTCGAGGTCTAATTTTATCACTAAGTTCATAAACTTTCAGACTACAACGCCAGAACCAGCAAGCCTTCACTGCAGGTGAGCGTCTCCAGGAAAAACGTCATGATCACGTGTACCTTCCGAGTTCTTAACAAACTGATTGCGATGACGTCACCAACCTTCTACATCGCTTGGTACAGAAAAGAACGAGGGAATTCCTTGATTAAGTCTACTTTTACAAGGAAAACAAAAGACTCCATAGTTATCGGGGAACATGCTTTTTCGGGCGATACGGTAAGAGCTTTGCCTGGTTATAATCTCCTTTATATCAATGAAATGTATGTACGAAAACTACTTAAATTGTTTTCTTATTTTAATTTCAGGTAATCTGCAGCGTAGAGGAGATTTATCAGCAGAAAAACAAGAAAAGTAGAAAAAGCCGGCCTTATTTTATTGGAATCAAGGTAATGGCATCAAAGAGGGTTGAAAATATTTGACGCACTATCGTATGAGCTGTTTATTAGCAATGTGCTTTGTCACTCTATTTACAAGTGCAGTCTAAATTAAGTTCACATTTTCCAAATTGTTCCGTATATTGTTAAAAAAAACCTCTTTGAATAAAATTCTAAAATATAAAAAGACTTCACACCATCACACCAGCCCATTTTATTGTGCGGTTGAGAACTCTTCCTTACTTCATGTGCCGTTGGTATAATGTTTGAAAGACCCACACTTTGAATGCCATCAACAGAAATTCTCGCTGGCTCAATGTATTTATGGCAATGTCGATTAGCCAGAAAGTTGATTTATTCTCGAGAAAGATTGAAAAGCAGCAAGTACTTGAGAAAAATTTAGCTGTCGTGATATAGTCAAGAACGGGACAAACTAATAAAAGGTCTGTTCTTTGAAGCAGGTCGCATCGCCTCGTATCATCCATGTCAACTCTCTTGTTTATAACATAAGCGTATTGATGTACAAGGCTGCATTATCTTTATCTTTTGAACAATCTAGCGTTGCCTAAACGTTTCTTGATTTTTGCTACTTAGTTAATTCAAAGGTTGTTTTTGACGGTTAAAATAAAGGAAATCCCTTTGTTAGGTAAACAAATTGGTGATGAAATACAGTATTTCCTCCGCTACGGTGGCTATTTTTTTGTTTTGAGGAAATCCTTCATAATCCTAGTTTTTTGATACGCCCAATTTAAGGTTCGAAATCTCTCGAGTGTTTCCCGCACTGGAATGATATTGAGCTATTTTTAAAACCAGTATCATTTTTTTTCAAGATTAGATTTTTATTTTGTAATAAAAAAATCTATTCATATCTAGCATGTTCCAAATCAAACATGCAAAGCAAACTTTCCTCAAATACATATGTGGATCGCACATTAATTTTTATATAAATCTGAAATAAGACAGAATTTGATGAATACAAATTCGCGTAATAAGAGAATGCATGGCAGCTCCGGGGGAGGAGATGATAAAATTAATAAGCAAACAAAATTGAATATTGATGTAATTAGGTGAAGGTGTTTACCTCGAAATTTATTTATTTTGTAGCTTTTACGAAAGAAAATAGTTCTTCGGGAGGACAGACCCGTTACAAATGTAACCCTTATATCAACAGTGCCAATCGTGTGTGACAATAATGCCAACACGTGTGACATCACTGTTAGGTTGTCGCTTCAAACACCAGGTAATGATACAAACTCATTCTTTAAACACAGGTGTCCGCCAAAATTATTCCATTCAAAACACGGCACATTTATTGAAAGGAAATATTTGATTTCTCAATTTATTGCTGAATTATCCCTTTAACACATTTAAAAGAAATTGTTAAATGTTTAATTATGTTACATGAAACCATGTATATCATTGGCACTGAAGTATTTGCTATTTAATGTCTAAATTGTGTGTCCAACTGATTAATAAAAATATATTCTGATTCATAAAGGAGACATTTCCCCCACCATCGCCTTTGAGAAGTGCGTCGTACATTTTGGAATGGGTTGGAAATGTAAGAAGAACATTTGTCAGGAACAAACATTTCAAGTGGCCATGTCGCCCAATCTGAAACATTTGTCAAAGCAGAAATTAATTGTCAATGGTGACATTACAACAGCTAACCTTTTGTCCTGGAAACAGAATAAAGTTAACTTCAAGGTATTACATTAAATAGCAACAAACTTGTACCCCCCCCCCCCCCTCCCCGCTCCTAAACCCGCCTTTGTGTAATTTAGCAATCTATCACAAGTTTTCAAACCTACTCTGAAAATATATTCCAAAAGAGGAAGTGTTTGCTTTCTGGGTATGTTTAAACGATAGATCTATTGTTCTCGGATATATATTATAACGGAGCTGATCTAGAGCACTAAAACTGGCTAATTAGGCACCGTCCGCTAATTGACAATGACCAATATAAACTGCAATTCCCCTAAGCTTCCTCGAGGACCAATCGATACGATGGAAGTGCTGATTAATTTACTTTGGTCACCATTACCGGCGGTCTAGTTGACCAGTGACACTCCATATATGTCACGGGGCCATTAGCGATTGCTATTCACATTACACCAATGGTATCCAAATGAGAGCAGTTCCATAGCTTGCGCTATAGTTATAATAATATTTAACTCTTAGAGAAGTGTTAATGCGTAAACAAGTAGATAGATTGGTATAAAATCAGTATAATAAAATACAATTTTATTTGAGGTGTGTGACGTGTTCTATTTCAGATGAAGGTGGTTGACTTCCCCTCCGCTAGCTGCTACGTTCTGAGTGGTTTACATATTATCTCGTTCGCTGGCAGGTAAAACGCACACTCATAAAAATTCCCCGAAAGGTCATTGTTTTTGGAAAACAAACAAAAGATCAATGACTAACGGCAAAATAACTTTTGATGCCATATTCGTATTTAATCTTAAATGGACGCGTTCAAAGGGTCCGGATTAAATAGTTTGTTGAACGTGCCTATAGATGAATGGGTACATATTTTTCCCGTTGCAGCGTTGAGAAGGTGCAGGAAGAGGGAGTCTTTGTCCTGCTGAGCAGTGAAGAGTCATCGCTACAGGTAGATTTATGGGGGGTTCAGAGACACTCGCTGGGTATCGAACTGCTATAAACGACCACCAACTTCTCGCACCGTATTAATTGTGGTACTTCAGTATGGGTCGATAGCTTTTAATGTCTGGACAAGGAGTACACATAGATGGAGTGTTTGTTGAGGCACTGGAGTCTTGATGAAGGACAGACATCAGGAGACTTATCAATAAAAGGGGCCATAGGTCCTCATTGTTATTTCTAGGGTCTGAATTTGACGTCATAGAACGCCTCGTCAAACTGATTTATAACCATACATTTCACCTCACATTTAATGTTGAATGATGATACTTCAAGTGTGAGTTTAGGTGGACGCTGCAATCCTTTTGTTGTAAATCTAGGTGTCGCGTCATCATAATTCTTGTTCTCAACAAGCGTCGTTGTTTGCACGGATGAATCTTAATCGAAGATGAGCATAAGCAAAGATACCATAAATATAGTACCATATCAGTGTAAACAAGAAGTACCATATCCCCTTACGTCAGATTCGTATATGGGCTACAAAACACATGCAACTGAATATCGGAGTAAACAAGAGTTAAGAGGGCTTGATGATCATGGCCATTTTAAGACTGTATGTATCTCCTTTGAAAGAAGAGCCCTGTATAAATATAGGAAAATACCGAAATTTAAAAACTAAGATTTATATATTTTTTCTTTACTAAATGATACTTTATAGCTTTATAACTGATATTTAAATGTTTTTAGGTAGGTCTGATTTATAATTTGTTGACCACCCAGCCTCTTTAAAATATTTAAAACTCTCCTTTTTATTCTTGATCAAGATTCACGCTCGGACAATGAGGAATCCCCAGCACGATATGTACAGTCTCTGTGGGCTTGCCATGCGCTATGAGGGTGTAACTGTTACTATAAATAGATGTTCCGACAACCAATGGAACACCCGCTTTACGCTACAGTACCAAGGCCAACAGCAAAACTCAAGAATCAACATATTTGAAGCTCGCAATGGAAAACTTTTGACGGTATACATTTCAATTAAGTAATGTAGTATTTCTTTATTAGAATGCCGACTGTTTCGGAAATAGCTTCATAATTTTTGAAATTGAATCTGATTTAAGGAATACCTATTTCAGATATACATACATGACCTCCTGCAAATTCGTATTGACATTAACTCATTGGATATATCAGCATCCGTCCATGTTTCCGGGTTCTATAGCAACAGAGTTGAGGGACTATGCGGAACCGTAGTCCGGAAGAGAAACAAGAATGCTGTTACTACGGTTACAAATGGCTATGGGTTCAAAGTTTGGAGGTTGGTAGGGTTCATGTGTAAATTAAAGAAGTTTAGGAAATTGTAGACATTACCATCATTTCTGTTTTTGATTAACCAGTTCAACAAAACATCAACATTATCTTTGTGTCCATTTCAATATAACGAAAAATCTAGTTGTGACAAAGACAGCCATAGATAGGGTTAACACAGCTAAACATGTCGTCTCTGTTTACAGGATGGAATTTCATCAGAGCTTGTTCCACACCTCTTTCTTGGATTCATATGAAGGGATAAAAACTTCGCACCCTAACTGTCAGTGTTCACTTAACTCATCTCCAAACACGTGCACGGAGAACAAGAATAAAAGTGAATTTTACTCTTTCATATACCAGAAGGATATTACCTCAGAGTTTTACGTAACAAAAAAGAACCCACTCATCACCAAAACATACAACATATCCTCTAAACGGGACATCAGTGATAATAGTGTTTTCATGCCAAGTGACGCGAGAGAACAGTGCAAAGAGGTCATCCGAGAATCGGACCTTTTCCTCAAATGTGTTCCTCTGAGAGGAAGAATTTTGGTGGATATTATTTCTGTGTGTGAGAAAATCGCAGCCGTGCAAGATAGATCCACGTGGATTCCAATAGTGCTACGTCTGATGGAGAGCGTGTGCAATTTTGCCTATACATCTAATACCTCATTGTCTGACCATAATGTCACATCTGGCATTGATCAGGTTACAATAATCAAAGACTTGTTCCGGTGTCCAGAAAACTGTTTCGAACACGGTGTGTGTACTAGAGACGGGTGTCACTGCTACAAGGGGTACTCGGGGGTGGAGTGTCTGAACAAGGCAGGTACATGCACATTCTGAGTTTTTTAAAACTGTTTTACTTTATATAATAATTTCCTCAAGTCTTGTTAAAAAATGCAAATGCAATTTTTCAAATTATTTTTCCTATTAAAGATAAACTTCGATTGATACAAAAGAATTTCCAGGACCGGTTATATACTATTGTTAATCACACTGAAAAAAAATATTTAGCATTGTTCTGAACTATGTATGAGAAAGGCCTAAAAGGCCCCCTAAAATAAATATCATATTTTTACTGTACTAAAATGTTTTCTTTGTAAATGTGAAGAGTTTTTTATTTTTATTTTTATTTTGATCCAAGTGCTCTCAATTCCAAACTGTGACATCATAAACGCAATCTTCTCCCGTAATTTTTGAAATTTATTTATAAAACAATTCATTTGAAGGCAGAAAACATTGAGCAGAGACTTGAACAAACAAAGTATTTTCATCAAAGATTCTTGCATCCAAACCTTATACATGTAACTGACAATGAAACTTTGCTTGTTCAAAGCTGCGCTCTATATTTCCTATTTGAAAAAAAGATAATGTAAAATGGATATATTAAAAGTATTAAAAATGTGCGGGCAATTTGACTCTAATGATATACTGTATATATATACTAAGTAGTTCTTTCCACTAAGAAAGTTGTACTGTAGTATGCTTAACGCTTTGAATTGACCTCGTTTTAAACTCGTCCATTGTAAGCATGGCAAATAGGGAGAAAATATATTGTGGAGAAATTTTCACTGTATAGAGTTCTGTATCTATAGTAGGATTTTACCAAAGTGTTCAAATATGACGTTACATTCCGTAGTTGTTCCAACAAACGACGGATCCAGCCAATCAACCGAAACAAGGACCGTGACCCCTACCCCTACTGACCTCTACGTGACTTCAAGGTCACCAGAGACGACTTATGTGTCAATCACAACCCCTACACCTAAAATAACTCCCAGCACCACTACAACCACCACAACCGCCGCCACAACAACTACTACAACAACCACCACCACAACAATGTCGAAAACAACAACCGAAAAGACAACAACACTAAGTCCAACGACAACAATGGCGCCGTCAACTTCTCCACCTACAACCGCTCGTCCCAGGAATCCTATATTTGTGGCCTGTGACACAAGATCTTCTGGCTGCAATTTTGTTTACCTAAGAATACAATCAAATCAGTTCCCTGTGTCATGTCGTGTTACAAACTTGAAGGTAAAATTATCATAGCTTTCATTCAGATGTTTCCAAATCACAGGGATACACGAATACAATGGAATTTACGCGACTTAAAATCAACAATTATACAATTTTCTCGTCCAGATTTGTATTTGTTGTCATGCAATGTCTGAATGTATCTTGTTTGACATGAAATTTCTTTTTTAGTTCAAGAACAAAGAGTGGATTCCATGGCGACCCTCGATGTTTCCCGCCATTCGCTATGTCACTTCGACGCTTGCCGAATGTCTTCTAAATTCGTCAATTATAATTCCAGCGGATGGAGATCCCGTTTTTAAAGTCGAGGCACGTATTATGCTTTATTGATGAATGACATTTCAATGTTAATTCGAGTTTTTGCGGTTTAATTTTCTTTTACCCTTTAATTCAGGTTCTGGGAGCGGGAGGGGAAGTCCTCTCTGATAAACTGTTCTCCAGGATGAACAAACGATGTCAGAGTTGTTCGTACTGGAGAGGATGCCGAACCAGGGTAGGCAGACAGCAATATTCCAAAAAAGATTATGTTTTATCTCTTGTTGTAAGAGCGATGTTTAATGGTCTGTTTTCTTTTGTAGAGAAATGTATGTGTAATTGATGGAAAGTGTTACATGGACCAAGATAAAAACCATGCAAACAAATGCGAAGTTTGCTTGGCTTCGTCCTCCAGTAATCAGTGGTCACGAAACGAAGGTAAAAACAATTGTTAAAATGATACCGACTGGTGAAGTCCTCACGTAGCAACGGACTTAAAAAGTCATTCATAACACACAAAAATGATAAGAAGAACAGAAATTGATAAGTTAACATTAACAATATATCCTCTGTTACCTTTGTAAATTAAAAAAGGCACTCATAATTTACCAAAAAAGATAACAGGAACATGAATTAGGTTTACATTAAAGATATACACGTATCCAGTGTAACCTTTCTAAATAAAAAAAAAAACCCACGATATTCATTTGAATACTAGTAGATAAATAACTTTTTAGTAGTTGTTGCTTTCAAACATAGCTTTAACGTTGAATATAACCCGAATTATCTTATTTTATTACTATATTATTAATAATTTTAGGTAAAGAAAATTGACGTAGAAGCATATAAATTTGTCTTATTTAGGGAATAATTAAAGTAAACTGTTTTGATTTGGGTTTTAAACGGCTTATTTTGGAGAATGGATAATTGTATGGTAACAAGATTAATTGGTCTTGGGGAAATAGGGGTTGATTCTATGAATGAGAGCATTTTTCAATGCCCAATAGATGAATTCATTCTCCTATCAAAAGATATTTTTTTATAAAAAGAAAATCTAATTACTGGTGACCATTAAAGAATAAAATATGAAATAAAAATGATAGACCACACATGCCCAATTAAAAATAATTAATGACATTTTGGAATTTTTTTAAAAGATAAGTTTTCTTGCAGTGCACAATGATGATACAAATGGCATCTTTATTTTTTTAATACAGATGTTATAATCATACTTTTTTAAAAAGTTTTTTGCTACTGAAAGACCCATTGTAAGTTGTCCAATCATTTGAATGCATTTATTATAACAATTAGTTTATAAGGCAAGAGAGTTGTGGCCAATTTCCTATACTTTTTCTACTTCTATTAAAGAGGAGTATTGTAAATTTAACTTTATAACTTAAAAAAATTGATTTCTACTCAAGAGTCAGAGTAAATGGCAAATTTAAAATGAGGTTTTTAAAAAAAGGTTTTGGCCAGTTATCGACTCATAAAGGTTAACTCTACTTAAATTTTTTTTTACAAAAGCAACGATTTTATGAATATTGTTTTTGATTATCTTGCTTGATAACGTTTCGCTTTAATCATGATCAGCTTCAAATATACGTATTGTGTTTACTTCAAACGATACTTAAAATACATCAGTAAAATTATAAGTATATTAAATAAGTTAGAATTAATAAATGAAATAACACTGGTTTCATAAGAAAAGCAACACAAATTTTGTAGTTATATAAGGAATAAGAGATCTTTCTTTGAGTATTATGAGGTCATAATTTCGGTCGGGGCGTGATCAAATCCAAGAAAGCCCGAAGGGCTTTATGATAGATTTGATCACGCCACGACCGAAATTATCACCTCATAATATTTAAAGACTGATTCCTTATTACTTATATTTATATAATTTTAAGCCATCGTACGATTAAGTATTTAAAAAATATAAATAAGCAAACCCCGCTGGCGCCTCAATTTGGCGTCTTTTGTATTATGAGTTATATAGTTCAAAATCGATACGTAGTGTTATCACAGGCAAAGACATTGGAAAATGTAAATATAATGCATATTTTACATTAAAAGTTTAAAATTTATCAATTAAAACTTAACTAGAACAGTTTTAAAACTGTTATAGTTAAGTTTAAATTGATAAATTTTAAACTATTAATGTAACAAATTTATCAATTTAAACTTAACTATAGCAGTTTTAATTAAGTTATAGTTAAGTTTAAATTGATAAATTTTAAACTTTTAATGTAACACATATATTAATGAATCGTGATTTGCTTTGAACAGATAACCTTCCGCCGGTTCTTCAAAGAGACCCATACAAATTCTCCATGGTGGAGGGGGACACCATCAATGGTAGCATCCTGGCGTATGACCCGGAAGGGTCACCCCTGAGGTTCAGCATCAACAGCACGCGCGCTACCGTGCAGCAGGGAGGTGCGTTCGTGTACATGACAAACGTATCCTCGTTCGGAAGAAAAGACTACTTTGAATACTTTAGAATTTCTGTGATGGACGAGTGCAGTTTGCAGTCTTCCATTGTCATCAAGGTCGGGTTCTTTAAAAATGTTTTTAACTTTTGTAGTTGAATGTAATTAAATTCAATTCAGTAATTAAAAGCATACAAGGATTTGTTAAAAGTTCATGTATCATTCATAGGTGGCAGTGAGATTATGCAGTTGTCAAAATAATGGGAAGTGTGTTAACAAGACCATAACAATGCCGAACAATGACCGCAGTATTGAATGTAACTGTCAACATCCTTACACAGGTATTCTTTTAGATTATTTACATTAAAAAGCAAAGCAAGATTATTTAAAACATAGTCTGTTATATGATTGGCTGAATGTGTTTTACCGTTTATAGGTTCCCGATGTGAGAAGTCTCCAGATTACTGCGCGAGCCGACCGTGTTTTCCCGGGGTGCAATGCACGAACTTGAATGCCTCCTATAGCTGCGGTCGCTGCCCCTCTGGATATGCTGGAAACGGCGCTATCTGTGAGTAAGGTTTCTGTAAACAGCAACCTTTAAGGGGGATTAGCCCTAATTCTCAAAGATTGAGCAGTGTTTGATATACAGAGCCTGTGATTTAAAGGTCGGCGCTAAATATCAATCAATTATGTTGTTAACGAATTGCCATTAATACCATAGATTACTAAAAGTTTTTTTTCTTCTAAACGAATCTCAAAAAACTTTCTAAAGGGTTTGTTTCAATGTGATTGATGAGTTAAGAATCTTGTAACAAATTTATCAGAGCTGAGAAAATAAAACATAACATTGTTGGCTTTTCTTTAAACTAGGTAAGCCCTCGTGCAGTTCATCACCCTGCTTTGAGAACGTTACATGTATTGACGCTTTTTATGGAGAGAGGGGATTTAGATGTGGACCGTGTCCCCGATTTTACCGTGGGGATGGTGTCAGGTGCAACAGGACAGGTCATTAGAAGAAACTTTAGTCTGAATTTAGATAGCTTAATGTTAAACAAAGAAACAGTCTTCCCTCTTGATAAACATTTTCTGAAATTAGATATGTTAATATTAAAATAGAGCAAGGTATTACATATTTATGTTATTGTAGATGTGGATATTTGTAAATACGGTGTTTGTCCCAGAGATGGCCAGTGCAAAAACACGGAAAAACCTCCGGGTTATCTTTGTTTACCATGTCCATCGGGTTTCCATGGAGATGGACAAAAATGTACAGGTTAGCTAAAATTATTACAGACATTTTTTCTGTTTTACATTCATTTGAAAATGCATTTTAATGATACATGAATCTTCTAGATAGATGTAGAGTAAATTGTCTTAATGGCGGCACATGTGTTGGTGGCAATAGATGTATTTGCAAGCAGGGTTATGAAGGAAACATGTGTGAAAGAGGTAAATTATTATTTATCTTACAGCTTTTTAAAAAAATGTAAATGGAGTTAATAATTTGTATAAAACTAAATCTAGATGCAGAAAAATCCATAATTAATTATATAAATATCAAACAGTTCAAAAGACAAGCAAATAATAAAGGAACAACGCAAAATATGAACCATAACAATTTCACCTTTTCAGAAGTATGCTCAATAAAATGTCTTAATGGAGGGCGGTGCTACAAGGGCAATCAGTGTGTCTGTCCCGCTGAATACACGGGGTATTACTGCCAGACACCTGTTTGTAGCCCTCCATGTCAGAACCAGGGCGTATGTGTGCGCCCGGGCACCTGCTATTGCCCGTATGGGTATTTCGGTTCTTCTTGTGAGAGAGGTTAGTACGAAATGTAACGTTTTCTTTGGTTTGCAATTTGCAGAAGCATGCTATTTTGAAACACGCAAACACCAAATGACATGATCTTTCTTAGAAATCTTTATTTTCTATAGCACATGTTTTTTTGTGTTTGATAGTTTTAATCTCCCGGGTGTTGGAGTATATCTATCTATATATAAAACCAGAACTAACAAAAGCCTTATTTTGCCTCTTTGCAAGTAGAAGTAGGCGTAGAGTCATTGTGCTGATTTCTGATTACAGCTATGTGCTTTCGCAGATGCAGATTCTTGTGTCAGCTGAGTTATAAGAGATGTTAGTATTTATTTTTTTGGTTTTGATCTCAAATATTATGTCACATTGTATGTTCAAAAGACAAAGTGGGGCATCTTGCTTTATATAGATATATATGTAATTTGAGTTTTCTTCTTATTCTTTGTAATACTAATATGATTAACGAAATCTCTATGTTAATATATTTCTAAAATCTTTTTAACATCTATAAACAAACAAACAAACAAACAAAGGAATTTGGCTTCTGAATTTCGCTCTTGACGCCTTTTAGCAACATGCTGGACCTATTGTCAAAATGGAGGACGTTGTGTGTTCAATTCCTGCCAATGTAGAAGCGGATGGTCCGGTCAACATTGCCAGATACGTAAGTAAAGATAAGCTGAGAAGTCCCGCGTTTATTAGATTTGGGTTGGAGGATATTCAAAAACGCATGTGTAAATCTCGTTAAAGCTAAATGTGACATGGGCTGCATGAATGGAGGTACTTGTGTAGGGTCAAACCAGTGCAGATGTACCCCTGGGTACTGGGGTTCCTATTGTCAACACGGTGGGTAATATATACTAAGGTGTATTATCATTATATTATTTTTTATTTACATTCAATGTATATTTCTACTTAAGTTTGCATTGGAAACATATGACGTTCAATATTCAATAACATGAACATGTTATATAACATTAAACTTCATCACGGCTTTTGAATAGATATATTACTGTTTCATTTAATGAAACGTTTAAACATACCTAGATCTAATCATTTTAATATTAACTTTTGAAAAATAATTATTAAATCTCATTTATACATCTGAAAAAAGAGAGTTTTTAACGGCAAAGTTTCAAAAATATTGGTATATGTCGCACTAAATGGCAATTTATATGGTTTTCCCATCTATTATCCCTATCCATGACAAAATGGCTTTAAAGCGACTAAACAAACATTGCATATAAATAAACATAAAAATGAATATATAAACATTCAGTGCTTAAAGAAGTGCGCAGCATCGTACTGTTTTTGCTTTTGTTCACAGCTTTATGTTGGCCCCGATGTCGATATGGCGGACAATGCATTAGGCCAAACGAATGCAGATGTAGACCAAATTACTCTGGTCGGTATTGTCAGGTAAGCGCTTTAGATCAATCATAATTCTAAACTTAGTTATAAATAGAGTATTTTTGGAAACGTCACTAAACGTCACTAAATCAATAGGGGAGAACATTTTATTCAATATTTCTTTATTGGTTTCAGATTGTTGATAATTGAGTTGCGATGCTGCAAGGGGAACCATCAACGTTTTGGGTTTACGGGGATCATACTAACATACTCATTATTTCCTTGTTTGTTAATTTGTTTTATGTTGTGACTATTTGCTTGTGTTTTGAGAGAGAGAGAGAGAGAGAGAGAGAGAGAGAGAGAGACTAAAGTGTTGTGACTAATTGCTTAATTGTGTTTGGAGAGAGAGAATGAGCGAAAGCGAGAGGGAGAGAGAGAGAGCGAGAGTTATTTTGATTTATTTAAAATAAAAATAGTGTTCGATATTTTCTCTTTATTATCTTTGATATAGCTCATAAAAACCTGCAGTGAAGAATACACATCTAAAACAAGTAGATTTGTTAGTGAATTAGCTTTGACAAATATTGATATCACTTTATATAGAAAATATGAAATAAATACAATAAAAAGCTAGTTAAAATACAAACATGGCCCAGAGTCATTGAGGATCACCCGAGTATAACAAAACCAAGGCCTCGTAGAATGGATATTTTTATATTATAGATGTTGCTGAAAAACAATCCTTACCCTAGCTAACCCATAAAAGTTTCATTTCAATTAGCAAACTTACAGGTTAACATAATGAGGAGAAAACGCTATACAATTCATTGGCGAGAGGAATAACACTTCTTTGCTTCTAGTATAAGATCTTTCTTATTGTTTTCTTATCTCGTAATTTTAAGACAGAATATATTGTCGCAATAACGAGAATATTTTCTTCGTTAAACTTTGCATAATATTAGAAAGCACAATAGCATCACTGTGATTCCCAATTGTTCTTGTCAAGTGACAATAACGCATTTCAAACAAGAAAACATATTGGTTGCATATACTATATACACCATTTTTAGTCATATTACCCGTTCTCTATCATATGATATTGCACTTTGCTGTGTTTCAAGACCCATAGAGTGCGGTTACGTATCCGGTAATATATTATAAACCATTTTTCAACCAATGTTTTTTAACCTAACAATTCAACTAATTTACGTTAATATATAATTCACGGTTATACAAAAAAATCTGTATTACATGCACTTGACTCTAAAAAATAATTTTAAATGTAAATAATTTACTAGTATATACTATATAATTATAGTAGAAAATATTATTTATAAATGAATTTTTTTAACCTCAAGTATGTAAATACAAGACGTTACTATGCTAGAAATGGTTTGGAACTCGATGAACCATGATTTAATTTCAATGTTTGATAGGTAGTGTCATCATGTGAAAAATTGATATGTACATATTCAATGAAAGCATGTTATATTCCAACGTAAACTGGCTTAATATCAATGGTTTGATCTCAGTATATGATGATTAGATATTGATGTAGAATAGTTCGATACTAGTGTATGGTGGCTGCTCTCGTGATAATTGTATCCTATTACGTCTTAGATGATATCGAAGTCTAGGGATTTGACCTCTGGACTTAAAGTCGCTCATCTTCTTCGAATTCCTCACTGAGAATGGTATTTGCGTAGACATCTGAATCTTATTTAAATAACATGTTACCGATTACTTGTTCATTATGCCAAAGAATGTACAAATTAAAAAATTGGTAAAAAAACCCAAAACAAAACTGTTGTCTTCCAATAAGCAGCCTTTTTCTAAATACATGTAATCTTCCAATAGGCAGGTTTTTTTCTAAATACATGTAATTTACATGGACATAGACACGATTTGAGCCCAAAATTTTTAATTTTCCCCAATTCTAACGCCTCAATTCATTAACATGAACATTTCTAAAGCTTCTTCAAAAAAAGCCAAATTGATATAGAGTTATCGAAATTCTTTTATTTGTACACAAAGCTCTAGCCTTGTCTTTTATTAAATTGGTCTTGCATTGGTAAAAACGAACATTAAAATCTTGTTTTATCTGTCTATAATTTTTTTGAACACGATGAAACACTTTAGCTAGTATCTCACAACTTACAAATCATTACGATATTCCTTATTATTATTTGTTATAAAAAGGCAAAGGCTTTTTACATCAGAAGTTTTGAGTTGTAAATAACTTTAATCTTGACTTTTGGATTTCAATTTTTTGCCTTGCAACAGGTTATCAATCTACCATTAAAACTGATGGATAAAAGTCCGAATTTTATAGCTCAAATCGTGTCTATGTAACGCAAGATATATGTAGATTAAAGTTTTGAAAAACTCTTTTAAGATTCATTGCTTTATCATGCTTTAATAAAAAAATATTTCTGACCTTTTATGATCACCTTGGCCTTCCCTCCACTGGGCCGGTCTATTGTCATCTCCTCGTACACAGCAGGCCCTACTGACTTGGCTCTCAGACTTGAATATTCCCTAAACATAAACTTAACGCCCTCTGAATTTGATTGAAATTAAAAAACATTTTTTTCTTAAAAGTAAGTTTATATTTAAGTAACAATGATAGCATATTTGAGTATTCCCTAAACATAAACTTAACGCCCTCTGAATTTTATCAAATTTTAAAAACAATAATTTTTCTTAAAAGTAAGTTCATATTAAGTAACAATATAGCATATTTGAGTATTCCCTAAACCTAAACTTAAATCCCTCTGAATTTGATTGAATTTTATAGACAATCTTTTTTTTCTTCGAAGTAAGTTCATATTTAAGGAACAATAATAGCATATTTGAGTATTCCATAAATATAATCTTAACGTCTTCTGAACTTGATAGAATTTCAAAAACAACCATTTTTTCTTAAAAGTAAGTTAATATTTAAGGAACAATGATAGCATGTGTGATAAAATACCACGAGTACATTCAAGTGAAATTAACAGTTATTTGTGCTTACAACGGGGCATCGTTTGGTTCGGCGGGTGGATCTCTCCTTTTAGCCACCGTCTTGTCGGTATACTTTTTGTTTTTTGAGAGAACAGGTTCACTGTGAATCTTTTTAATGCTGTTAGCTAAAACATAGAAATTTATTTTACACCCAAGGTCAGTGTAAGACATAATACTGTCTTGGTCTGTCATAACACTGCGAATCAAATTTGTAACGAATAATTCAATGATTTCATCAATGACGCCTCATGATCATTTCATAATACTCAAAGAATTATTTCTTATTCCTTACAGAAAAACATTGCCAATAGAAAAATAAGCTTACATTTGGTTGGCATTTTGGGTATTACAAACAGAAAAATTAGCTTACATTTGGTTGGCATTTTGGGTATTACCAATAGAAAAATGAGCTTACATTTGGTTGGCATTTTGGGTATTACCAATAGAAAAATGAGCTTACATTTGGTTGGCATTTTGGGTATTACCAATAGAAAAATGAGCTTACATTTGGTTGGCATTTTGGGTATTACAAACAGAAAAATTAGCTTACATTTGGTTGGCATTTTGGGTATTACAAACAGAAAAATTAGCTTACATTTGGTTGGCATTTTGGGTATTACCAATAGAAAAATGAGCTTACATTTGGTTGGCATTTTGGGTATTACCAATAGAAAAATGAGCTTACATTTGGTTGGCATTTTGGGTATTACAAACAGAAAAATTAGCTTACATTTGGTTGGCATTTTGGGTATTACAAACAGAAAAATGAGCTTACATTTGGTTGGCATTTTGGGTATTACCAATAGAAAAATGAGCTTACATTTGGTTGGCATTTTGGGTATATTTTTGATGGTCACATCCTCGGTGATGTCTTCGTACAGCGACTGAGCCTGTGGATCTCCGCCAGGTGTATTATGTCTACAAAAAAGTTAAAATCTAAGATTTTTTTCTAAAAGCCTAAAATTTCAAATAATTAACACATTTTATTCAATCAATTTAGGGAAGTAAATTTGTGGATTTTCTTCTATGCATATTGTAAGTAGATTCTTAATTCTTTAAGGATGCAAGATTGATTGTGAGGAGAACCAATTAAATCAAAGACAATCATTAATGATTCAAAAGTTATTCATAGTTGCATTTACAGATGTTCATGTATACATATAATTATTTGATTTTCCTACTGAGATTTGACTAGAGGTTTTTCAGAGCATTCATCGTCTGGATGATTTTCAAAGCATTTTTCCTGTTTCACTTCGGTATTTTCTGAAACCTTTCTCTTTTCAAGAACTCGGTCCATTTCAAAAGTTTCTGGCATTTTCTCCATACATATGCTGGGGCTTCTTTGAACTGCAATTTTAAATTAACTGAAAATGAGTGGCAATATAACATGGTCGTTGCATGCTCCTTTCTTCCCATTTTGCTGCTTATGTCTACAATGTTTGACGTCATAACAGTACATGTAATTGTTTCCTTAATTTCTGATCGCGTACAGAGACGCGGAAATTTTGTGCAAGGTCATACAACGATTCTTATCTTTCTTTATAATTTAACACCTGATCAACATTGTGTTCAAATAGTCCGTCCTTATTTTCAATAACAATTAGAGTTCAAAGAAAAAAAAGTATAGAATTTTATTTCCGCAAATTAGTGATTTGTGCATGTTACTAAAGAAAAAAATCTCAATTCTTTTTTTTTTTCGAACACAAATTAACAAATGATCGACAATCTTATTATGGTTGTGAATAAAGAATATATCATGGAATAAATATATCCATATCTTTACCTGTTCTTAAAATGGCAACCGTCAGAAGGACTACCAGAGAAAACGCTACGAAAATCGACAGACTAAAAACGGTGTACTTGTAGGCTAGACTCTCAAAGAACTGCTGTTCTGGAATCGCAAAAAATACAAAGGAATAAATAAACTAATGTATGAATAAATCTACAAATAAATAGATTCAATAAATAAAAAATTATTCTTTATCACTTAAATTGAAGAAAAATGAGTTTATCATAAATAAACTAATCTATAAATAAATCTACAAATAAATATATTCAACAAATACAAAATTATTCTTTATCACTTAAATTAAAGAAAAATGAGAGAAACCCTCTATATGTAATAGTACTATTTTACCAACCTGAAGTTTTGAATTTTACAAACACTTTCTTGCTATCACCGGCGTCATTCCGAGCAAAGACAAACGCTTCGTACTCTGTACCTTCCTCAAGGTCCTCTAGTTTCTGGTAATAAGTTCCATTAATTTCTGATTCCGGTGAATTGTAATGAAATACCTGTCGATTTAAAACGTGGTATGCGCTCACATAATGTTGATTTACTCCCATATCTGCGACCCACCGTAACTCTGCCGACTGGGAGGAGGAAACGGCCACCCTAACGCCTGTAGGAGGGTTTGGTGGACCTGTATTTATGAAAAAAATATCGGTGCATAAAAACTTTATCTTGGTTTCAGTCATATTCGTGAGCATAATTATTCGTGTATTTCAAAACGCACTCTATTTAAGGAGGCTGGGGGGTCAAAATGTAATATAATATAAAACCATCAGATTTATTTGAAAATTTTATATGTGATTTCTGAAGCTATCAACTACTATTTGATAAAGAAAAATTTCATGTATCTTAATATGAAATTTTATCATTTTCCATTATTTTTATATGGAGCTCTTCTTTTAAAGGAGATCAATATTGTCTAAAATGGCAGCCACCCCCCAGCCCCCTTAAAGTGGTATAGGACGCATGTCGATGTTGATGTAGATAATTTGACATAATAATAAATACTTTCACCGTGTTAGAACTTTCAAATCTTACATTATTTGACCAAAAAAAACGCGTTCAAAATTTTTTTTAGAAAGGAAATTTGTTTTAAAAGAGACTCGAACTCATGACATATTGTTATTTCGATAGGAAGTATGTCACAATATGGAGGTGTCTAATATCGGTGGAACCTTAAGATAAATAAATGTGTGCATGGACATTTGCTTCGCTATAATTTAAGTTGTTTGCAAATATCATACTTTTTTAAACATTTGATTTTGTAGATCCGCTCACAAAAAAATCCACGAAAATTGATGCTTAACGAAAAATAATGAAACCTACCATACGGTTGTAGTGTAAAGCTTTCATTTGCTTGTAGAATTAAACTTCCATAGGACACATTTGCCAAGCATGTGTAAATGGCATTTGTAACAGAAGTGACGTTTTGAATAACAAGGATAGAATAAGAATCAGACACTTGAATCTGTGGAACTACTGTGTTATTTTTGGTCCATTGAACACTTGGAGAGGGAAACCCAGTGGCTCGACAGTCCGTGAAGAAAGGCTGTCCAATTACAGCGCTGATTGTTTTTTCATTGAGTTGAACTTCTGGTTTAACTGAAGTAGGAGATAATTCGGACTTTACAAATACTATATGAGATTTGCAGACTTGAAACAAAACTTAGATTAAACGAGTTTCTAACCAAGATTACACACAGGATTTTGATTTTACTTGTTTTGATATTACAATTCATTTTTTCAATTTTACCATACTTCAAACAACATAGCATAATGAAACCAATTTATCATTAGAAAGGCATCTTTCTGAGTATTTTGATATTTAAAACGTTTATATACATATTCATATAAAAATACTTGCAACTTCCCTTTTCAGGTCGCCATAGCGTAAAATATAAAATGATAATTTTTAAAATCATCAACAGAAAATAGTATATCTTAGGTAAATTGTGTTCTAACTAGAGATGTATAATAAAGGACGTTTTGATAATTCTAATAAAAGTTTTCAAGTTAAGGAACCGTAAACTGTATCAATTCAGTACATATTCCAATAAGTAGCTTTTTGATTCATACATAATGTACCATCACGAAGTAGGAAATATTTTGCTTTTTTGTAAATGAGCTACAGTTTCTCAGAAATAAGTGCAAAATAAACGAGAAGTTTAAAATCACACTGGGCCTGTCAATTCAAGTAAACCTGTTTTACATTTTATATTAACTTACCTACAATGTAAAGGGAGTATTGCTGACTATTCTTTCTCTGACCAAGAACATTGCTAACGGAGCACATAAAATGGGCAGACATAAACGACTGCTTTACATCTAGTATTTCAAGAACCCTGTTATCGGCGCGAAACTCAAAATTATCATTTTCAACAATTTGTGTCGAGTTGTTGACAAACCACCACGATATGTTAATGAATTTTGCTGTTAGAGGTGCAACGGTACAACGCAGGGAGTAACTGTATCCAGCAATAGCAGGCTTGGTATCAGGTTGTTCTATTGTCACATCAGAAATAAGATCTGAAAAGAAAACGACATCATTGCGTCTCTCAAAAACACAATTCATCATAGTAATGATTATCATATACATCCTATTTCCGACCAAGTACTTACCTATCACTGTTAGAGGTATTCCACTGCTACTACTACAGTTATTTGTGTAGGTCCCACTGTCTGTTTGGGTCAGACCTTGAAGGCAAAACTGGATACTTCCGGACCCTTCAAAAGTGGCGTTCACTACCCTGCCCAGGTATTCTGGTTCTTCGGTCACATTATGGTTATCACTGTCGTAGAATAATATTGTTTTGGTGCTATCTTTGGTAACACTGCAATTGCTGCCTGTAGAAACTACTTTAGCGACAAAGTCAAAACAAAAGATGCTTCCGGTATGAGCAAATGTCTTGTCTTCTGTAAAATACGGAATTGAAAATGTATAAAAAATTGTCTTATTTACATGGAAATTAAGAATATCAAGTTTATGACCCAACATAGATGTTAACTTACCCAGCGTCCATGCACCTCCAATAAAAACTAAGCAAACGAGCTTCAGGAACATTTCGGAATTAGACGATTTTTAAAATAAAGATTATGAGCTCGATCTCCAAAATAAACAAAATGAACCTGGTTATTGTACTTTGATATCATATGGAAAAATGTCCTGGGAAAGTTCATTACATACTTCAGCGCATTAATATGTGGGTATCTTATTTTCCTTGTTATATGAAGGAAATACTAACCCGTGCTTCCGCAAAATGGGCATAAATTCTTAAGTTGGTATTTAATTCCTCAATTTGCAATGTCCTTCAACAAAAATTATGTTTTAAAGAAATGTGCTTAATTTAGATGAAGGGGAAATATAATGATTCTTAATTTATTATTGTGAACAAAAAATCGACCCACGTTATAACAAATAAAATACCTTTAATGCGCGTATTGGTTGAACATCCATGGAACTTCTTAATTTAAAAAATAAACTGAGTAAATTTCATACAAGATTAATTTCGTTTCTATCGATGTCAGGAATTCGCACCGACATTGTCGAATAATTAAAATGTCTGTCTGGTTTTCATTTACACATGAAAAACTCTATAATATAAAACATGTAGTGATATTTTGTACAGATAAAGTGAACTTTTATATCATTGTCTTCCCATTCTTTGATTTGTCTTCTCCAGAAAATATGATAGAATTATTTATATCTATCTATATTTATAATGCACTGGAAAACTAGATATAAAAGATGGAGACTTTTACGATATCACGTGGGGTATTTAAACTACGTGCTACATAGATTCCCTACTTTAATTTGAAGTCCTACATAATTATCTGCTTGCACGTGGTTTTTTCAACAGTTTTGTTTATTTATTTAAAGAATGCATTATGCTATTCAATTGTTTATCAACAGCTTTGTTTATTTATTTAAAGAATGCATTATGCTATTCAATTGATTATCAACAGTTTTGTTTATTTATCTAAAGAATGCATTATGCTATTCAATTGTTTTATCAACAGTTTTGGTTATTTATTTAATGATTGTTTTATCGATCTTAATCAATATGACATGTTTGTTTCCTTGCAAATACATCGACAATTAGGCAGACATTTTTGCTATATTATCAATTTACTGTGTTAAACATTTATCGGACTAGACCCAGATGTTTAAACTTCATTTACCAAACGCATGAAATCGGTATTGGCAAAGAGGTTTTAAAAAAGAAGTCGGGTTTCTTTTAACAGCGTCTCTATTTAATGCCTCGCGCATGTCATGGCAACACTTATTTTTGTCACCATTGTCTGCTATCTGTCATTATTCGTTGGCATCCTCGAATAAAGTGCATTTGGCTCAAAATATATAAATAATATATTCTTCATGATGATAATTAACACCATAAAATCAAAATTCAATGCTGATGATTCTTAATTCAATTCTTAATTTAATCTGGCGCATTTTAAAATCTCACACTTAATTAATCGGACAGATGTAATAAATGAAACTATGATACGGTGTTTGCGATATTATAATCTCGCGATTTGGTGCAAACGGTTTAATCGTGGTATTAAGAACTCGCGTAAAATAATGGTTCGACAGTATTTAAAAAATGCGTTATCATAATCACACTTAACATAACATGTAATACGACAAGTTTATTTATGCAGAGCCCTTTTCCTTTTTTATTTATTTTCTGTGCTAAACATTTTTCTAAGTTGAGTTATATGTTAGACTTAAAAACAATAAAATGCTTTCTTTGGTGCTTCATGCGTAATATGAAGGTGGCGTCATTGCAAAAAAATACATATCTCGCCATAACCCGCGTTAGCGGGTAATGTATTTTTTTCTGCAATTAATGATTGCTGCCTTCATAAAACGCACGAATCATCAAAGAAAGCATTTTCTTGTTTATAACTACATCTTTCTTTTAACAACTTAATAAATTGATTGTAAAAAGTAAGTTATATTAACTTATTTACTGTAAATGTACATCAATACGTTAAATGAAAGAAACAGCCAAATCGTTTCCTATGGGAATTTGATGCTGACGTCATCATGATTATTTCGTGCAGTCCGTGATTTTTCTTAGGTAACTGTAAGTTTCGACCAATCGATAAACGAGGCGCGTACATATCAGTCTTGTAGTTTTTAAAGAGCTACGAGTTTTTGTTTTTTTTTAAAGTTTCCGGAAGAAACACGGGAATCATACCCTGTAGATGTAAATATAACATTTTTTTTAAAACCAAAAACGTTTATTCGGTATTTTCAAAATAGTACGAATGTCAGGTTTCAGTTAACAAGGTTTCTGTTATGTGTCACATGCATATTATGGCGACTGTTATTTTGTCCGTGCTTGCTACCTGTCTTCAATC
The DNA here is from genome assembly GCF_963853765.1 of Magallana gigas. Taxonomy (NCBI): domain Eukaryota; kingdom Metazoa; phylum Mollusca; class Bivalvia; order Ostreida; family Ostreidae; genus Magallana; species Magallana gigas. Next base: position 52,427,784 of record NC_088854.1, on the reverse strand, counting down.
GTAGGCATCTCCGTATAAAGTGCATTCTGCTTAAAATCTATAAAAGAATGATTTTAATTAAAAACCTTTGTGACAATAACTACAAACCCATTTCCATTCTTGATAGAAAATGCACTATGTCAAAACTTTTTTAACACAAAAAATAATACTACAGTGTACAATCGTGCTGTAAATTAAATTTTACTTTTTATTCTAAACAGGAAACTCTACAACAACTAAGTCAATTTCATAGTAAGTGTAAAAATTGTTTTTGGGGAGCGTACCAGAGGTTACTATCCTTGGAAGGCTACCATTGACCGGATCAATCTTTATCTCATCATAAACATACGGACCCAGTGCTTGTTCGGTTAACTTGGAATATTCTCTGTTTTTTTGTAAAATGGAAATCAGATTATAAATTAATATTTATTATAAATTGTACCTTCCTTATATTTCGTTACATATCAAATCCATGAAATTTTATAAAGTATTATTCCTTGAACATTCAAACCTTTATAAAGTTATTTAAAAACATATACAAACTTTGGCTTTAAAGATTCTGTTTCTCTCAAAGGTTTCTTTATAGTATCTTTTTGTGTTTTACTTCCGTTTTTAGTAAAAATCCTTTTTATGCAACTATTTTGCGTTTTCTTTATTCTTTTTTCTGCAAAAGTGTGAAAATGATATTAGTAGTAAAAACCCTTAGTTTTTTAGTAACACGCAGAACAAATTTTTACTGATGCAAAGTAATAGAAAATAATAACTATTGTAAACAGTTATGAGAGGAAGGAAAAGGAAGGAATTCAAAAGGGTACATGTACTTTTTGGTGGTAGTTTAGGTACTTCTGAGATTTCCTCATAGACAAAGCGAATTGGTTGTTCCTCTTGGCATTGTAAGTATTGCCTGTATAAGTAAACAGCGTATTATAAAACATACTGAACAATTACAGATCACAAATATTGTCTGTCTAACTAACTACAGGAAGTTATACAGTAGCTTTTTCACAATTGCAAATTTGTCTTGGGCGTCTTGCTTAATTAGCAATACATATTTAAATGGAATGATAAAGTTTTGATTTCAGTTGATATGAATACAACTTACGTTGAATCATCAAAAACTTGCTTCTTGGGAAGTTCCCCAACATTCGATTCTTCATGTGGCTTCTCTTTTTGTTCAGGAGCAACACTTTCAACCTTAATTGATTCCTGTTTCACTTTCAATTTTGTGGATTTCTTCAAACACTTTCCTATATTATTTTAAATATCATTTACTATTTGGCTTTAATAAGTTATGATCTAAGAATATCTAATGTTTTATTGAAACAACAAGCCTTACCAATTTTCCACCATTTCCATAGAATGATGAACATTGTTACGATCAGGACCAGTAGACCGAAATTCAAAACGGACAGCACAAGCATCGTATATTTGTATTCCACATTGTTCATAAAGAAACCATCTTCACCTTTACTTTCAGAAGCTTTGGAAAATACAAAAATGAACCAACACCCTTTTTTTAATTTCCTTGACTCTAATGTTACAACTTAGGTACTTGTTTCCATTACATTATCATGCATTAAGAATAAATAGGAAAAATCAAATTACCAAAAGTCGAAATTATCCCATTCAATACGAAGCATAGCATCCTCAAGCAATGCATTATGTCTTTCGAGTGAATAGATAAGATTGACCACATGAACACAATATTCAAATGTAAATCTTTTAATTGAAAAACATAACGACGTAAAATTCAAAAGTTTTGTCCGGGTTTAAGACCAGTATTTGTTGAAGAAAAAACTTTTCCTGCTTCAAAGATTATATGGCAGTAAATTTATATCCACTGATTATTTTTCTCCTATATATTCTTATATATAGAAAAGCAATTTTTGTTCTTAATAGGATGTAAATTGTCTCACTATAGAGTTTTAGTAAGTCATGATATACTAGTAATCAATATTTATCATATAACTGCCAAGTTAAGAGTAGTGTCATTGGTTAAATTCTATTAATATTTTACACACTTTCATCCCCTTGAGATAGCAGCAGAAAAACTTGTACAGAGAACCAACTGACGTAATTTTATTTTTGCACTGCATAGAACTGTTATAAATGTACCTGAATAAACCAACAAGGACAAAATTTAAGTTAGTTTTATAAGAAGTTAAGGAAGGAAATTTCAATCATTAAATTGCTTTTTAAGGCATAAAATTATATATTAATGCCAGAAATGATTTATACAATCAAAGTTCTTTTTGGACAAGATCCTTGTTTGTCTGCTTTACATGCAGTGGCTCAAATGTTTTAACATTTCATAAAACCTAAAGTAACATGGTCTATATATTTTTTACTAAAATCCCCGAAATTACTTTCTTTTAAGTTACATTTCAGGAAAATAAGATTTTTAAAAATATTTGGTGTCTATAAATGAGCCTACTTCCGCGGATGCAAAACGTGGCAATTAAGTGGGTCAAGTATTGTCTTTGTGACACATTTACGGACTATATCACAATATTACTTAAGTCAGTCATTTAAATGTTTTTGTTTAAAGAAACTTTTTGATCAACTTGATCAAAATACACCGAGGATTAATCAATTGAATTTGTAATTCATGTGTTATTTACCGTTCTCTCGTTTATAGGTGATTAAGTTATTTCTAAAAATGTAAAGATTTAAGAAAAATTAAAAGATGTTTTAAAACTTACAGCATGCCTGCAAGTTACAGAGATGGTTCTAACGCAAATTCTTGAAAACTGCGACGGAAATAACGATACCATAACAAAATACTCTAGTATAGCCATTTTAACAAAACCATAGACTTTTGTGGTTTGTACCAAACGAGAATTTAATGTAGTCCATTTGATTTCATTGACGGTCTTTTAAGAGGTTTTAAGAGGAAAGAGGTACACTAAAACGACAGTAGAAATGAACACAATTCAGACAGGTAAGAATTTTTAATTATTTTTAAATGATTTCTGTAGTTAAAAAAGGAACTCTTTTAAAATATGGTGATGCATTGTTATCTTCCTCCTCAGTTGCCAATGATTTTCCAATTTCAAAGGAAAAATGGTAGGTTTTCGACATTTAATCGTTTAATCAATGTCAGAACTGAAAGTGGGTTAAATAACAAAATCACACATTTTTTAACGTCATTTCAATGCTGATTTCCTCGGTGGAATGTTCTCAAAACATGAAAGTTGACACATATGCTGTGGTAACAAAGTAGGAAAACACGAAAATACGAAAAATTGAAATTTTCTTGGCGATTTTGAAAGATTGTGGCTTTAGGCACATCTTGGTACCATTGTTTGTTGTTACTCGTGTTATTTTTTATACGTGTTATTTTTTATAATCAACAAAATGAAGGAACATCCCGTCGACGTAGAAGTCCAGTTGCTATTAAAACATACCCCAGAAAATCATTTAGAAATCCTTATAAATCATCGGTCATTCTTAATGTTTAAAGAAAAAAATTGCTGCCACCATTTTTACTTTACTCTTTAGTCATAAAAACAAGACAAACATAATACAATTAAATGACGTCATGCTTTTATTTTTTTTTACCAAAGTGAATCATCAAATCTATCAAATGTGAAGAATATTGGTGTTTCAGCTCAAGCCACCTTTCCGTATTTACAGAGAACTGATATTAATACAATACATTTAAGCAAAAAGTAACAAAACAAATGCGCTGGGGTTTTTTTGTTTTTTTTTATAAAATGCAACATTATTTCTTCAAAGGAATGACAGTGCTACTATTACATAAATTTAACTGTGAAAGCTTATCGCCATTGGCATTTTACGACTACGTTTTTATTTCAGCTAAGACACAAATGTATATCAAAAAGATCGCCATAGTCTTTGATAGAGACTTTGTCTACATACTTTGACATAGTAACCGTGTGTAATCATGAAGTTTAACAAGTGTTAATTTTCTTCACTAATAATGTCCCTTTCCGCAGCCGTCTCTCTCTTTACTTCACTGTAGATGACGCTATCTGTCTGTTGCTTGTCTACATCCGCTAGGATTTCCAAATAAGAACTGCTGTTGGAAGATTTTAACCTAGAATCTGTTTTTGAAAATAAATTTTATTTGTACAAAATGTTACCGACATTGTATTTTTGTGTGACATCAATAAATCGTGCCAAATTTTCTTACAATTTACATCTACATTTTGAATATAAGTACTAATTCAGAAGTAGGTAAAGTACTAAAGGATTCATTAATTTCAGCTTTTTTAGCACTGATACTGATTCGCAAAATTTACAAAATATAAATTAAACAAATCCATATTTTTGGTAGAATGTGATCTTTTAACCTACCAGCTGTATCAAATGTTGACATGTTTTTTTTTGTTGGACCATTCATGTCGTCATAAACGTTTGGACCTGATGTCCGTTCCTTTAACCCCGAATACTCCCTATATTAGGATGATGAGAATAATATTGATATTTATTAAATTTAAAAAAGTTCCACCATCAATCCAAAAAGTTCCCTTTCGGCTATAAAATATAAGAGCTTTAAGTGAAATTAATATCGAAGAGCAATGAAACTATGACAAACTGTGGATCTAGAGTTGGTGGTGCATTCAATGTTTTCCTTTTAGCGTCATTAAATCTATACTTTTGCTTTTTACATCTGGCCTTTGTGATGATTTTGTAGCTGTTTTTCATGTTCATCAGACTATTCTCTGCAAGTATATTAAAATGATATTTGTTATAAGCGTTGATAATCTCTTGTATTAATACATTTAAATTATAATAAAAACCTAACGAAAACATTCCTATTATTATAATGGTTACAAGTAGTTAAATATAGAATGTCTGAAGTTACAAGAAGTTAAAAATAAAATGCCAGGGGTACTTTTTTTCGGCAATGTAGGTACACGAACTTCCGGTATTTCGTCATAGAGAAAATGGAGCGGCTTTTCATCATCAAAATGTGGATACTGCCTGCATGCATAAATGTAATACTTGTCTATAGGCAATGCAATAAAATACGTTCCGTCTTCAGTCATTTTGGATCAATGTTATCATTAACACTCAAAACATTCTTGATTTACAATAAAGCCATTTTTGACAAAAAGTTCTCTTAATTAATCAATGCTTCTCATTTTCTTAAGAAAGAAATATCGTGAACTTGAACTTACGGAGACTTACGGCATTCTTTCTTTGATCGTTTCATAGCTTTAAAAGCTTTCATCAACTTTGCTTCTTTTTCAGGCTTAAGTTCTTCTAGCTTTATTGAATTTTGTTTGATATGTTCTTTCAAACGTTTACCTGTTTACAAAATATCAAAAAATACAAGGGCTCTTTGGTTGATCATTTGAGAGGAAAAAAAAGTTCCAATCATATATGGAAATAAGTGGTAATAAAAATTCTAACCATTTCCCCACCATTTCCAGAGAATAGCTGCTATTGCCAAGGCCAATATCATTAGACAGAAACCCAAAAGGTTCAGTAGAAACATTGCATATTTGTAGTCAGCATCATTCAAAAAGAAATCGTCGACTTTGGAGTTTTCGACATCTTAAAGAAAAATTTAACAATGAAATAAATCAATATGCAACCTTAAATATATTTTCATCTAAATCTAATGGAAGATGAACACGTCACTAACCGTAAGACTTGAGGGTGAATGTTTTGTAGATGGTCAACTGAAGGCTTCCGTGAGTCACAGTGGCGTGACAGGTGAACCGAAGCTCGGGACCCACCTCATTAACAAACAGCATGGAGTGGTGGTCAGCAAGAGTAATCTGGGACGCCTCTTGGCCGGCCTCCTGGTACCATCGTACTACTGGGTAAGGAAAACCCAATGCCCGACACTCCTTATGAAAGGGTTTTCCTGATTGGGAATAAATTGTTTCTTCTGCGAATTGAATCTCAGGGCCAGCTATATATAGAGGAAAGTTTAATCTTTTTTATTCTGATCATTTAATATAGAATCATTTTAACAAGAGCTTGGACTTTGGGTAGTTAAGTCAAACTGCAATGTGACGTAGGCCTGTCTATTTCATTGTAGGCCTCTCAGGCATGGCTCTTTGAAATCAACACGATTTGTCTAGCTTTTGAGCAAAGACTACGCAATCGGTGTATATTTCACTTGAAACCAGCGTCATTTTAACATGTTTTGACGCAAGAAATAGATCGTTACATCCTCCTGAAAGTCCAAGGTCTTTTTAAATTGGTTCTAATAAAATTGTTGATACAGAGAGAGAGAGAGAGAGAGAGAGAGAGAGAGAGAGAGAGAGAGAGAGAGAGATTGTTACTTACCAATAACAGTTAAGGTGTAATTTTTACTTTCGACCGTGGACCTATCGCGGTCCCTTGTTACACAAACCAATTTTAAGCCTGTATATGACTGTTTGACGTTTCTTATTACTAGAAATTGTCTATAATGACCCTCTGAATGAAACTCCTCATTTTCGGGTACTGTAGAACCATTAGAAAACCTCCAGACTATTGAGCTATCGTTTGCGATTTTCTGAGGTAAAATGTTGCACACCAAAGTATAGTTCTGGCTGGCAATAGCTGGATAAAGGGACCTTTGTTGAACTTGTATTTCATAGATTTGACCTAATGAAAATTCAAATAATATTACCCATTCAGGTATAGTACAGTTTAAGATCCTTCACTTTAAAAATCATATTTTGATTTCGAAATACTAGTATAGTGCTCACGTGCCCTATATAAAAAATTCAACAAACAGGATTGTGTTACCTAAATATGTTTCTTTTTACACAGTATCATAAAAGAAATTATAAAGATTACCAAACGCCACTGTAATTCCAATCCAAAAGAAGCATAGAATGCTCAGACAAATCATTTTGGTTTTTATTTTCAAATGAAACTATGAACACTCTTAGGCGGAAATATTTTTCTAAAAACGATTTACTTTGATATTTTTGTCCGGGGATTAAGAATTAAAAAAAATATTCCTGTCTCAAGGTAACCTAGCGATTTCTTAGAGACATGAGGTAAAGAAAAGAAACGCAATTTAATGATTTTAAAAACGTGTTGATTAATCACAGAAGCGCTACTATTTTCCAAATACCAAACAGGTTATGCACGTCAAGAAACGTGCAACATCTCACCCATTTCCAACTTTCTCATACAAATTGAAACTTTTGATACTCGTAATGGATTATTATAAGATCGTTGAATTTAAATATTAGCATTTTCAACTTACAATCTACCTGCGATAGTATAGAGTTCTTTCTACATAATCTATCGTAACGGGAGAGGTAAATATGGTGTTCCGATGGGGCCACTTCGACCTTCGCACTTTCGCCTTTAGGTCGAGGTGCGAGAGTGCGAAGTTGCAAAGGCGAAAGTGCGAAGGTGCGACGGCGAAGGAGCGAAAGTTCGAAGATGCGACGGCGAAGCGCGAAGATGCGAAGGCGAAGAAGCGATACTACTATCGCACCTTCGCCATCGCAACTTCGCACTCTCGCCTTCGCATCTTCGCAATTTCGCCTTCGCCTTTTTATAATTGTGGAGCTCTCTATCGTTTAAAGACAATTTTAGATGTATAAAAGGACATCTGAGGCAGACGATGAACTTTTTAGAATTTATTTTCAACAGCTTGCGCAGATCCATAACTTTTTCTAGGAGGGGTGGTGGATGGATAATTATATTTGTGAGGGGGCGGGGGAGGGTTCCGAGACATATTTTGGAGATTTTATTATTATTATATATAATTAATAAAACTAAATTTTCCGGGGGGATGAGATCCGGACCCTCTCTCCCCCTTTACAGCATGTGTGAAGTTATTAATATTGAATTTTCCGGGGGGCGGACCCCCTCTCCCCCTCTAGATCCATACATCAGCAAGGAGTGCCGCATAATGAAATTAGAATGTTACTGTGTTTGATCCACGGTAAACAGACAGCTGGTAAGTGACAGGAGTCTGGAAGTGCATATGTATACATTATGGCGGACATTACATTTTTTATGGAGTATATAATGATTAAACATAGCCAGCACTGGTAAACATATATGTCACATATACACATTAAAATATTTATAAACATTCATAGTAAGCACGATGGCCTAGCGCATGCGTACCAATGATATCATGGATTAATCGGAAAACCTTGGCGAGTACGGCATCTGCATCAAATTCTATGTAATCGACCGAGACTTTCTGAATGCTATCAAAAAAGGCGAAGGCGAAAGTGCGAAGTTGCGTAGGCGAGAGTGCGAAGTTGCGAAGGCGAAGGAGCGATAGTAGTATCGCTCCTTCGCCTTCGCACCTTCGCACTTTCGCCATCGCATCTTCGCGCTTCGCCGTCGCATCTTCGCACTTTCGCCTTCGCAACTTCGCACTCTCGCATCTTCGACCTAAAGGCGAAAGTGCGAAGGTCGAAGTGGCCCCATCGGAACACCATAGGTAAAGAATTCCATTGCAGAAGTGCAATATGCAGGAGTTTTTTACGAGTTCGAATTCTTAAATAAAATAGAAGACAGTTTTAATGAACCATCTAATCCCTTGATTCCTTATCTAAGATATATCCACGAGATAGGATACATCAGCTGGACTTCATCCGCAGCCATGACAAGTGTATACAAGTTATATAACCAGAACTTACATGTAAGAGTATAAATGAAGATAAATAAAACGTTAAAAATAAAACATTAAGATGTAAAGAAAAAATCAATGTTTTGCTATATTTAATTATAGATCCGCTCCAGAGTTTTTGTTGACGGTGCAGTAAACTTGGTGGACATATTCAAAATGTTGGCATACACTAAAAATTACCAATATATAAACTAAACTTGATATATTTAAATCAGTTCATGCCCTGCACCACTGCTGTTTAAAGTTCAAATAAGAAATACAAATGATATTGTCAATGATTTATAAATAAGCCAAATACGTTGCACAAGTGAATTAATCGCAACTTCTCGGGCCTTTCTGTCAAAGTGGAGCTGTTATCCGCCTTTCGGATAGGGCCGAGAAGTTGCGATTCGGAAGTGTACTTATGTTGTATTATATCATAAAATCAGTCTTTTAGTACACTTTGAAACTGTTATACGTTTTACTTTCAAAACATTCATTTGTATGCCGCCTTAGAAGGAAGTGCCGGATGTTTTTTATGCAAGTTCCGTCAATTTGTCAACCCTAAATATTTATGTTTGCAAATATTTCCCTTCAAAATTTGGGAACTAATCTCTAAACCAATCCATATAGTAATCTTATATTAAGATAAATAAAATTTCCCAAACCATTTAACTGTAAAACATTAATTCATTGAAAGTTAGTAATATTGCTCTAAAGTGGAATGCAAATATTTACTATTTATACAAATCTTGTTTAATTTACATCAAATATCTTTCTTCAATAACATAGTATCCTCCTTTTTTGCCAAATTAACGGAAAACATTATTATAATTTCAAAAGAGTCTTGTTAGGACCCTAAATCTGAAGTGTAACATATTATTTCAATGATGTCGTTTATTCTTTAATTTGCAGAAAAGTAAAATATTTAGTTAATCCAAAAATAACAACAAAGCAATTATATATTAAACGATGATTTAATGGTTACACTGTTACACTGATAAGAAGACATCGTGACAATACAAATGGATTAGCGAAAAAGCGTGATACATGTGACTGAGACAGAAGAGTTCAGAGTTCAGATACCCGGATTTTATTCTGAAGGAATGATCGGACTGTTCTGATTTGGGTATCATTGTAAACTCATGGCTTTTGATTTCTGTCCCATCGGAAATGCACATCGAAGTTAAAATAACACATAGTACAGTTTATATATTTCAGCAGTAATAGAAAGATGTCAAACGTAGAAGAAAGCCAACGAAATATTCCAAAAACTATTCAATTCCATTAGCCGCCAAATTAGAGAACTTCTATAGTTGTTAAGTCAAAACAGTTAACCCAAAATTCGGATTTTAGTATTGCGTATATCCCATGGACTCGGCCAGATCTTGAATTGGGATATCAGCAACTCCTCTTCCTTTTCCGAAATTCATTCCCGCCTGGCTCGCTCCCTGGTTGCTGCCGTATTGTAATCCGATAGTTCCTGCTCCTTCCTGTGAGTATTGGTCTGCACGGATGTCCGCCACGTGTCTGACGGAGCCAAACGACATACCCGACTGGCTAGCAAATTTGTTGCTTCCAGACTGCAGTCCTACCGTTCCCTGTCCTTGTTGATCTAAATCATCGGCACGAATATCAGCAATATGTCTAACAGCCCCAAAGCTCATTCCAGACTGGTTCGCAAATTTGTTTGTTCCAGATTGTCCACCCACAATTCCCTGCGAGTCTTGCGACATGTCATCCACCCTGATATCAGAGACATGTCGTCTGCCGCCAAACGACATACCGGACTGGCTTGCTCCCTTGTTGGATCCAGACTGTAACCCTATGACGCCTTGGCCCTCCTGACTAGCAGTATCCGCCCGGATGTCAGCGATGTGTCGAACGGCCCCGAAACTCATGCCTGACTGGCTAGCGAACTTGTTCGTTCCTGCTTGTGCCCCGACGATTCCTTGTCCTTCCTGTGACATTTCATCAGCTCGGATATCAGCAATGTGTCGAACACCGCCAATCTTCATGCCTTTCTGTGAAGCGTACTGATTTGTGCCTGCCTGAGCCCCGATGATGCCTTGGCCTGCCCTGTCCAGATCGTCGGCTTTGATGTCAGCGATGTGACGAGCAGCACCTATCTTCATTCCTTTCTGACTCGCGCACTTGTTGGTTCCCGCCTGTAACCCGATGATACCATGCCCAGCTCGTTTTTGTTCCTCTGTAAAGTGTACGATGTGTTTTTCTGTTGGTTTAGATCCAATTACAGGTCCATTAAAGGAATTTCTTTGTGCCTGAAACAATCAACGTCTCTATTTAAAATAATGACACGTGCTTTTGAACATAGTACACCACTTTGATTCAGTACAATTGTCTTATAGTTGTTAATTTCTGGGAAAATCACTTACCATATCAGTAATTTGGTGAATTTTGTTTCGGAAATAAAGCACAAAATACTCGAAGTAAAGAAATTAAAGTTAGGTTTATTTTCAAACATAACCACCTCCATAAGTCATAAAATTATAACACTCAGCTTTAGAATTAAATATTTCAGGATAAACTTGTTAAGGTAACTTTAAATAAGAGGGCTTTGTATTTCATTATTTGTATACGCCCAAGAGTCATGCAATGATGCAGTAACTTAATGTGCAGAACATGTGAAGAAAATTTGAGGTAACATACAATTGCTGGACAAATATTTCCCCAATCCAATATTTTTTATTACACATACATATATTGTACTAATAGCTTTATTCTCTAAAACATTTTCAATTGTTCTTTATTCAGTTTCGTCCACAGTTACAACAGGGGTCTGTTCGGTTGTTTCGGATTGAATAACGGGTTTCGGGGGCTTGAAACCGGTTTTCTTGCAGTACTCTTCGGCCAGATCAGTGATTTTAATGTCGGACACGTGACGCTGGGCTCCAAATCCACGCATTCCCTTTTGACTGTCGCCTCCAGTGTAGGAAATGACTGGAGAAATCTTATCTGTGCCTTCCAACAGAAGGTCATCAGCTCTGATATCGCTAATGTGCCTAACAGCGCCGAAACCTCGCGTTCCCTTCTGGCTATCGAACTTGTTGGTGCCGCTCTGTAGACTGATGGTTGCCTGCCCCTCTTGGCAGGCCTGGGACACCTTCAGATCAGAGATGTGACGGACTGCACCGATGGCCGTCATCCCCTTCTGACTTGCCCACTGGTTGGTTCCAGCTTGCAAGGTGATGACGCCCTCGGAGGTTTTGTCGAACTTGTCAGCTCTGATATCAGAGATATGGCGGACAGCCCCCATGGCTGTCATGCCCTTCTGGGAATCCAGTTTGTTTGTACCAGCTTGAAGACCAACTGTACCGTGTCCGGACTTAAGTTGTGCGTAACTAAAGTCACGGACATTTTTCTCGACAGGTTTGTTGCCAGCAGTTTCGCCTTGAAAACCATTACGTTGGGCCTAAAATGAACAGTAGGGAGCTTACATTTAGTAAAAATTTACAGGTATTGATCATTCAAGATAATTTTGATGAACATTTTTAACAACTGTTATTTCATAATCTAAGAAAAAAGCATAACGAAAAAGATTGGAAAGCCTTGAGTCTTGTCAGTAAAGCCAAAATTACACAAACAACGAACATTCAAACAATAGAAACACCATTCCAAATTCATTTTTTCTTCGGAAGTTTGATTTCGTTCATTGCAAATTATATCTCTCAGAAAATAAAAGCCAACTTACGAGAATTTTAGAGAGCGATGAGAATCCTCGAGCTATTGGTACGGTTAATCTTCCATCAAAATACACACTGTGTATGATACACAAAAATGAAATCACAGAAATTACCCAATTTTTTAATTCCTTAACAACGAAAAAATCCTTTCTTTTGATAAACCAACATACAAAATGAATTTTGGGAAAAATTAGATAAAAAACATATATAGACAAAAAAAAATTAATCTGATCCGCGATTATAACAAATGTATGTTATATTGATAATAATTAAAGATTACGGTAGACTATTTAAGGTAGGATATAATCATAACTTTACGGATAATAGTCCCATCAATTCTCGATCGTTCGGATAGGGTCAACATTGGGGTGTTTTGGTTTTTTTTGCGATTTTGATAACAAAACACGTTTCTTATATCGTTGTTTTGCTGAGATACAATTAGTCTTTTACTATACAAAGTAACGGACAAGAATAAAAATAATAGATTTTATTCACAACACAGCGTCTTTACATCATGAAATTTACAGTGTACGTACATTGTAATATATTAGATGACACGTGTCATATTTCGACGTCTTGTCTTTGTATAAAATTGTATAAAAGAATAAAATTTATTCCAACGAAAACACATTTCAGTTCAGCCTCACTTCTATATAATGATATCCGGTTCCGGTATCCGGTGATAGGGCCCATTTGGAACATTCCGAGGTATCTTATGGATAAGCCTATTAAAAATGCTTTTTAATCCAAACTATTTTTGCAAGAGCAGAGATAAGCGTAAAACTGAAAATGACATAAATAACAAAACGTCTCGGCCGAGATATGTTTATTTTTTGTTCTCTCATCACGTAGAAAGCAGTCTGACAACATTTACATTAGCAAAGGTTTAGCGCATCGGGTTCCGCGTGGCTACCATACTTCTGCTCACAAAAGACGTCTTTCTTTAAATGTCCTTTTAAAAAACATATTCTAGAATATAAATAGTCAACCAGTAGTCCATTGATTTCGTGGCACTTTGTTTCGAAATTAATGAAAACCATGGCAGATGTAAATGTTTTGAAAGTCTTTACGATGTTGATCCTCCGTCCCTGTAGTAGTCTATTGATCTTGTTCCGGGTATTCTTGCATGTCTTGTACAGATGGAGTGTAACCCATTTTACGTCTCATATCTTCAGCTAAGTCGTTAACTTTAATATCGGAAACGTGACGCTGTGCTCCAAATGACGTCATTCCCTTCTGGCTGTCGAATCTGTTGGTGCCGTATTGCAGGGATACCTCGGCAGCTGCCTCGCGGTCCAAATCGTCGGCCCTGATATCAGCAATATGGCGGACTGCTCCAAAACCGGTCATTCCTTTTTGGGAGGCAAACTGGTTAGTGCCAGATTGTAAACTAATATGACTCTTGCTGTCGTCGGAATACTGGTCTGCTCTGATATCTGAGATATGACGTACAGCTCCAAATCCACCACGCATTCCTTTCTGGGAATCGAACTTGTTAGTTCCTGATTGAAGACTGATATGAGCATTCGATTCCTTGTCGTACTGATCGGCTCTGATATCCGAAATATGTCTAACAGCGCCGAAACCTGTCATTCCCTTTTGGCTGGCGAATTGGTTAGATCCTGCTTGTAAACCAATATGATTTTGACCATCTTGAGATAAGTCGTCGGCCCTGATATCAGCAATATGACGAACAGCGCCAATACGCATGCCTTTCTGGGTTGCAAATTTATTTGTGCCACTCTGAAGACCAATAACACCGTGAGATTGCTTGAGCTGCTCATACGAGAATTCAACCTGGTGCTTCTCGACGGGTTTGGAACCACAGGTGGGGCCGTTAAAATTGTAACGTTGAGCCTAAAAGATATAAAGACCGTGTCCAAATTCCCATTTTTTCTGTTTTAATTTTTTTTTTCATTCAACAATTGGTTAGAGACACGAGTACTTCAAGCAGGCACTTGATTTCATCGGGAAGTAAGAGAGGAGCTTCCAAAATTGCGTTACTGGCGCTGTTGTCATTTTTTGGGCCAAACTAGTGATATTAAAAGAAACACAGATGCTATATTGTTGTACAATTTTATTTTACATGTACTTTGTGGTACCTTTTGAAGGATTAATTTTGATTAGTTTTTGTTAACTTTAACATTTTGCCCCTTTTATTTGTCCAGCAAAGTTTTATTGCGTTATGTTCCCATTCCTTCTAGCTATATTGCTACACAAGAGAAGCCCTATTGGCAAAGATATTCCTACATTAGGTCAGGGAACTAGGTAAATTGACTAAAAAACCAAACTCCCGATGAAATCTTAAATAACGATTCACATTCAAATACTGTTTATAATATAGATTGTATGCAAAAAAGCAAACTTGCAGCCAAAATATTTATATCAAAAGATAAGTTTTGAACAGCCAGGCAATAGAAGAGTCTACAACATACAACACAGCTATGCAATTATAGTTATCATCAAAAAGCGATATCTACTTACCACTTATAAACCATGCATTGCTTTCTAGTTCAGCGCATGCCACTTTTACACCACCATATCTGCTGTCAAAAAGTTGGCCATTGTTGAAAGCGAACCGTCTTTATCAGATTGTCTTTCTTATATCACAGGCAATCGAAATACAACACATATTACATTACAAGCAAACGAGAGAGAAACGCTTTGAACTGCAGCAATTGTATATTTCGTCAAATCAAATTGTCCGTGGTGCACATTTCATGCAACTTTAGACAGAATATATCTGAAGCCACCCAAAGTTTACGTGCAAGTAGGATATTAGTGCAACAATTAGAATTAACATTGTAGATAAGATATTTTCTGCACATATCCCTTCAACAACAAAAGTGTGCGAATTTGAGTGCATTAAATTTTCTGGAGTATTTAGTTGAGGAAATTATGGCCATATTGTTAAACAGTGCAGAGGGCTAATTGCTGAGCATCTGATAGGATTTCAGTTTCTATTTGCCGAAGGGAATGTGTCGTTGAAAAAAAGAAGCTAGAAAGCGTTAGTAAGGTTTTGTCTCAAACAATTAGAGAGCGTTCATGCAAAAATGTTTGAAACTGAATATATTTATAGAAGTCTTGAGATTAAATAAGATGTAGTACTAGTATGAAAATTTAGATCTGTGCGCTTACCTCAGTTCCAACTTGAAGGATGGTGGCGATGACCATTGCCATGTTCCTGCCTTCGTAGAGGTCCACTGTCTGGAACAGGCTGTTGTCGGGCACTCCATAGGCGTTGGCGCCTTTCAAAAACAGCTCGATGTTTTCCATCTGCAAGAAATCAAAAGACGATTTAAAAAAAATGTTAAAACATTATTTTTTTTTTCTAAAACTATTTCTTTAAAGAAAAAATTTCATGACAACGTTTCTGTCGATACTTTTTTTATTTGTCAAATTAATGATATCATTTTGAAAAAAAAAATGTAATCACCATGAAACTTGCAAGGTTTTGCCAACAAATGGCTGCAATTGTGAAACTGAATATGATTCTTTTGCCTACCAGTTCGTTATCATCATTATTTACAATCAAATACATGTATTCAGTAAACATAACATTTACAATAAGACAACCTCTTCAAATCTTAACATGTATAAGAGCAACAAATATTCCAGTGAAGTTGATAGAGTTTTTCTTCTTAGAATTAAATACAACTTAAAAGTTTATGCAGATTTTGATACACGCATAGTATAGATATGTCATTCTGTCAATAGTTTGAATATCATACTGACTGTAGGCATTGAATCAAGGCATATGCATATTTCTTGATGCAAGCAAGTACATAAAAATCGACCAAGACCAAAGCATACGTACTTACCTAATTCTGCCACATTTACCAAATATCATGCAATTGATATAACTTATCACCAAGAGCACTTCGAAGCCACTACTACTTGTTGATAGAAGTATTAAAGAATAGTTAAGCTATTGTTGTATTCTAAAGTAGTTCATCGAAAGCAATTTTCAGCACGAGACGAGTACTACTACAGAGACTGCCGCCATTGCTGGTCCATACGTTACCTGCTTAAAGGGAGCGGTACTTGTGTTGTATTTTAACTTAATATTGTTACATTCTGGAGGAAGATTTGGAGTTCCATCGTACAACTTTTGTAATAATCTGTAAAGATTTTAACAACCTCAGAAACCAGTTCGACCCATCCTACCTCATGCTAACCCTTATTCTGCTCTAGGGAGCAGAGAATCCACCGCCTCGACCCGACTGACAGAGCTCTGAAATAAAAAATACGTCAGTTTTGGGGGAGGGGTTTTTACCTGCTTAAAGGGAGCTTGGGAAGTGTTGAATTTAAGTTTGATTTTATCACAGGCCGCGGGTTTATTTGGTGTTCCCTCGTACAGTTTCTGTAAAAGTCTGAAATGAAAACCAAAAACTAATCCATTAGTACTAGTAGATTATCAAAACAGTGTTTTGCTCCGTGATATAAAGTACGGCGCATGCGTTTTTTCAATACAGATATCATGGTCAGCATTTCCTTAATTATTTTTTATGGAAATTTTTTTATTCATTTACACGACATAAACTAAATAAAATAGACACAAATTTAGTTAAGCTAGGAAAATCATGAGCTAGGCTCATATAGATTTGTTTGTATTTGCATGAGATGAAATTAATAAAACTATATATATCATCATTTTGATGATGATTTTGATGAAACAGAACTGTACATTTGTACATAATAATATTTCTTGGGGTTTTTTGGTTAAAGTTATAGGGGTGGGGTAGGATATTTCTGACATACTTGATGAGAAGGATTCCGTCCTTGAGGTTTTTCTCTACCGTCATCGAACCTTCACCAATGTCTTCATTCAAGAGCTGTTTGAACCAGTGCCTGACCTCGGCCTCGGCCTGGGGGTCGTACTTGGCACCCATCTGAAAAATAGACCACAGTCTTAGACCTGGTAAGCTTTTTGTTGCGCCACAAATTGTTATAACTGTACACTCACAATTTCATATTTGTGTCTTCCGTTAAATGAAACTGCCGGTAAACGTTACCAATACGAAGCAATTCGTAAAATGAATTTCCTATCAATCTTGTTGCTTAAAGTTATGATCACAATTACGATAATTATTGCGTTATAAATCTAAATAATGATAACAACCTTCTTTAATAATCTTACCTAAAATGGCTTATTTCATTTAATATTGAAAATAAACAATGCATTTAAATATCTGTAAAAGAAAATTGTGCTATAATGAGACCATGCCGAATAAACTGTTAGTTTACATGTGTGGTCATCAAACTGTTTATAATTGAATACTGTAATGGGGTAGAATCTAGAGACTAGGGCTTGCCCTCTAGTTCCCGGGAATCATGGTGTATAGATATATTAAATATATAGGATATAATAATCATTATATAGCTTTTTACACTATAACAGGTTTTTACACTATTACAGGCATGTGTGTCTGATCAAATAGTAGGAGTGACAGTTGTATATCATTATTGTACGTAATACACTGTGGAATTCCTCTACATCGCATTAATTATGTCTGTTAAGTAGCGCTCGTTGTCTACGGTAATCAAAAAGCAATGTCTGTATATTTTTTTGGCCACAGTATTGTACCGCAGACGGGTATAGCAGCGTCGATTTACCCCATACTGTTTACATACATCGCTCTAAATTAGGCATGCGCATTTCTGATCCGGCACATAAGATGCCTTGTTCATTCTAGATCTTCCAAGGCCGATCTGGTGGAAAACATTGGCTTCCATTCAAATCGAGCGAACGCTGAATAAGCAGTGCACTGCCAAAGTTCTGTGTTGCGGAGTGTGATCCCCCCTTTCCCAATGATAAACTGTTCCCTATTATGAACTCTGGATTTCAAAGTTTATACTTTCATGAATAACCTGTTAAAATAAATAATGCTGAAATGTTTCTCATTTTCTGAGGGCTTTGAGCAAAATTTGTATTTCCTAGAAATGGGGAATTATCTTTATGTTGTAGGCATAGATAAGCCTAACCAGGTGCCTGTGCTATCCCCTTCCCCAGCGTTTTGAAGTTCTTAACCAGTGACTCATCGGCTCGCTTCTTATCATTTTTGACGTCATTCAATCAAGAGTTTGCAGGTAGAATTCCGCTACAGACTGATTTCCGAAATATAGGGGAAAGTTTTATGTTTTTAAGAAAGAAAGTAAATAATTTATCAATTCTTATTAATTAGTTTCTATGGTTACGGTCGTTTGAGTGAACATCCATTATCATTTTGCTTCAAAACAGAGTTGCTGATGATAGCTTATACTCAACTTCTAAGATAAATAAAGACAATGTGCCTTTAAAACTGTTTGTCTTTGAACCTTTAATTAATTTCATTTAGAAATGAAACCAAACAAAAATATCCAGCTTTCTGAGGTTTTCTCCCAAGGTTACATGGGTGTTGTAAGTTAAACTTCGTCCTTCTTGATCAGATATGACTTTATGCATTTATCACGCCTATCACATGGTGTAATAGAATAACATATGCTTCGTCTGAACTAGATTTCTGATAATGTGGTATGTTGAATGGGATTATAAGAGTAAAGCTCTGCTGGATGCATTAGGCTTACTCAAAAGTAGAGTATCTCCAAGACTGATCAGGAAAAATGAATTTGCCATTTGTGTCATAGATATTTTTGCTAACGTATGACAAGCGCTATATTGGAGTCACCATACTAGTGAACATGCCGCTAAATCTCTATCATAGATATAGCCTGTTGGAGAGAGTGTAGCTATGCTTATTGGAGAGACCTATTTCAGCATGCCTACTAAAAAGTTCTCAAGTTGGATATATTGCTCTAGTTCGTAGATATCTGTAGTCTGCGCATGCCCCGTATACCCGTTTGTCTTGATGCAATGAGCCTGTTCTTGACAAAGTTCGCTGCATTGAGGTGTGTTTGAGTCGGGCTGTGCTATCGGTGATTGAGGTAGCGCCACCTGAATCCTAAATGTGAAAACACGCACACGTGACAAAGAAGAAAACAAAAATATCCACACATGCGTTCTGTTGGAATGAAACCAAAAATACCATGCAAAATAAATCAAATAAGCGGCAGCAATAAGATGGTCAGCCTAAGTACCCCTGATTCAGCATAACATCACAGCAATATATAAAAGAACCTGCTAAAAAGTAGTATCTTCTTTTTCAACAATGTTTGACAATTTGTTATTTCACTTTCTATAAATAAAGTAAAATTTCAATCAAATGTTCATTCTCATAAAACTAAAATTCCATCTCCATTATACTTTGTGCAAGTGTTTTGGTACAACTAGGATATAATAGGATTGAAATTACAAAGGGAGACATTGTGTTGGGCTCTAAGTGTTGGGTCAAAGAGGAAAATTTGTTTCTACTAGTGTAAAGGGTCAGTTTTTTTTACCTTTGCCTTCATAATAGTCATTGCCCATTTTAATTCGGCTTTTAATTCGGCCTGTAGTGTGAAAATACACCTGAGAATTAAAATTATACACATTTACACAAAGGTCACACAACTAATTTTTTGTCTTGTTCGTAAGCAATGCGGATTAAACAAATAAGCAAGAATCATCCAAACATGAATACAGTAAGCGGACACGGAAACACATCTCTTATATCACCCACGCATCGCATGTTGTCATACAAGCATAATGACGTCACTTGTTGACGCAAAAAAAAACCAACAATGTTAGACATGCAACATTTCAGAGATGTCAAATAGTCTTTCATTCATTGTAAAACGTTTTGAAAAGAAAGAATCCTGTTTCAGAAAGCCGCTGAGTGACAGATGGGGCACGTGTCTTGCTACTACAGCACGTGTGACTGGGGCGCGTGGCTGTCAAGTTGTGGGAGGACTCCGCTAACATTCCACAAATTGTTAAGATTGTTTTCACTTCCACGGGTTTTATAATCAGCATAAAATAAGATAACTTAATTAATCAACATTGTTTTAGTCTTATGATAAAAATTTTTTTACAGTTTTAAGTTTTGCCAGAGAAAAAAGGTTAAGATTTCAATTTGATACAATTTTTATTTCAATCAAAACAAAATTTGGGTGCCATGAAAATAAATATTAAAATAATCCTAGGGAACTTTAGAATTGTTAATCCTTAAATTCCTAAAATAGTAGACTTATTATTTCATAAATGTGTTCCGCAGTGCGATGGAATTTTTCTCTTGTTTATTTTTAGAAACATTCCGACTAAAGTTTTCTCTCTCAGCGAGCCATATGAGAGCAAGAGGGATCAAATTTCATTGGTTCTTCATCAGCTGAGTCTGCTGACAGATCAAAATGTTACAAGGATTTTTCTTACATTTCCTTCGGAACAAGACAGTTTTTGATATTTCAAGGATGAAACATGTAATTATGATAAAGACGACAGAGATATATATCTAGAGTAAATAAAAAGATTTTCTTCAATCAAAAGTAATCACTCTTTTACAACAATTACAAATCCAAGTAGTTAAAAATCACTCCCCATTCTTGCTGTGGGATATTTAAAAAATGTTAGAAAAGCTTATATACACGTATAAAACATTCAAATTATTAACAATGACGATCAACCAAAATTGTACAAACCTTGCTCGAAAGTGCACGATCCATTCCCATGGGTTTCATACGTTCTGCCATTTTGAAAGTGTGTGATTTTTTCCTAACTATTGACTAGATCACTCAAACAAGCTCTTCCTCGTTCACCAAAAGGCCTATCTCCCTTCAAAGCAGATGATAAAATGGAGGAACAGTGACAGAGGATTCTCACAACTCCCTCCTATAGCCTTCCCGACTTACAGCGCTGTTAACAATTGCTGAGCAGCGAAGATTCGTACGAACGGAATACCTAAATAGAGAGGGGGAAAGGCCAGCCACTTCTTAGCAAGCCCCTAGTACAAGCAACGATCGAGTTTCAAATTGCGACATGCTTTATCCAAATATGAGCAAAGCTTGTGAGCATGTGATGTGAAATGGGCGGTTCTCCCTAGCAACGTTTACCTCTGCTTCCAAACTAATGGAAGCCATTGCAGACACACAGAATGCAACCTTGATGCTGATTGGCTAGTAGCTCTTTGAACTTCCTGGAGTTCTAAGATGCTCTCATGGTAAACAAATTTGATGTAAGTAATCAAGCTGCAGACCGATCTGGCAACACATTCTTGCTCGCACTACGTGGTCGTCTCAATATGCTCTGACAATACCGGGATATCAAGCCGATATATTGTTAAATGACGGTGAAAGAATGTATGATCAATGCTCAAAGATATGTCTGATCATAAAATATCAGATGACGAGTTAATCCCACAAATAATCTGTCTACCTAAAGCAGTTTCAGAAATATTTAGCGCCCCTTCTAATCAATTAAAAATGCAGTGTAGTTTTCGCGGATTTTTTTTTTGTGCGTTTACATATTTAATTACGGGTAGATTTGATGTATATATCACACAAATGCAAAAGAAACTGTAAATTGTCGATAAGAGCGTTTTAAGAACGGTGCCTTGCTATGTCCGTTTCTAGTTATCTATATGGATCGTAACAGAGTATATCAGAAATCGCAGAATGCGGAACAAGTTCAAATAAACAACTCCCTCATCCCATCATCAAGCTAGTGAACAAGTTTAACTTCTATAGATTAGAACAGAAAATGTTTAGCAGATAGCGTTATTTTTCAAAACTTGACATTGACATTGAAACTTGTTTCAGGTGTTGTTTTTTCAAATTTCTCAAGATTTGATACAAGACAGCAAAATTCACATGTATTAACGTGTTGAATTCATCATTTACATGTAGTATAGAAAATATTCTCATCAGCATATTATATATTAAGTTGAGCATTCGCCAAATTCTTTTCATATGTGTTTCCAAATAAACGATACCACTTCCATCAGCAAAACTTTCAAACACTACAAATACTACAATAGCAAAGTTTCAATGGATTCCAGACAACTTCACTAAAAATAGTTTTGTTCTCTAAAAGCCTGGCTTCATTCACGAACCACGGATATTGAATAATATTTCTGCAGCAGGCAGTTTCATTTTCTATAATCTTTTTATTCTGTTCAGACATAGATCTGATTAAGGTTCCACAAATCGGCAGTTTCACGTGGAGCCTATTTTTACAGTTTTATCATTACATCTATTTGGATATAAGATATACGCTACAGAACTTCCCCCTACACACGATGCGCTGATCCATAGGAACTAGTTTTATTGTGTAAGATATGCTGGTCTGTGTTTGCTCTCTTCATCTTGTTAGCGCGATATTTACTTAGGGGGTGCCTTACACGTTTCGGATCAGGATCATTCCAGCTTAAGCTTTCCTCGCATCCGGCTTAATCTGGTACATGTCGTTTTATCTATTAACGACCGATATTCGATATATCAACGCACAGTGGTTTTGTAATTAGTTCTACATGCACATTTGCCGCGCCCGTTTAAGAGTAATAAACACAAATAGTATGTTTCTCGTTCTCTTTCAAATATTTTTCTAAAAAAATTTGTCATTTATGCTGTGCAAAAACACTAGAGCACTGTTAAAATTCTGTTTCCATTCACTGAGATCACACGTTTTTAGTAAGTCAAAGTAAGTCGTGGGCTTTTTTTCTAAGTAAATCATCTGACCATTTTGATAATCGAGGGTGACAATTCCGAAGTTTGACCAACATGTTTTTCTACAAATGTACTCTTTCACTTAATTTAAGACATTGTTAAAAGATATTTAAAATAGTTGTTAACATAAATTATCTCGGTTGTCGCTAAAGAGTACTATACACTGAACCAAATACAGGAATACTAGTATCATAAATATGAAATAAAAACCATTATCTTTTACATAACCGAGTACAATTATTACACTTAAATTTTTTCGGTACATGGAAGAGGGCTAATCCAAAATAAAGACGTCGGTTTTGTCTGATACATTAACTACATTGTGACACATGCTGGATCATCAAACAAAAAATGTAAGAATACAAATATGACCCCTCCCCCCCCCCCCCCCCGAAAAAAAACAAACAAACCAAAAAAAAAAAAAAGTTGAATAATTGGTACAGATTCAATTAGAGATCCTACTGGCAAGAACCAACCAAACTTACTGGGGGTTGTGTGTGTGGGGGGGGGGGGGGGGGGGTTAAAAGCATGAAATCTTGCAGAAGAATCGCCAAAGGGCCGAGCTTTCGTGATATGTAAAGGTAGTAAAGTAATCATTTACAACAGATCTAGACAATCCGGGTTTGTTTGCGCTCCTATGGAAGCCAGATCGTCCACGAGGTTTGGCGATCAAGTGAAGGCGGTTTATGATATGTAAAACTATTCCGAGATTACCGGTAAAGACTCGGATCAGATACCTTCCAGTTTCAATCAAATTGTCCGCCTATAATTACAAGCGTACGCATTCGTTGAAGCGTAAAATGCATTGGTTAGCAATTTTCAAATCAAAAGTGACGTTTACTTGTATTCAAATACATGTACCTCAAGTAATAAGATGTGGTAATATGTGTTAATGTTATAGTATATTAAAATGGTTTTCAAGTAGCGTAGTGGACAATGCACTCGCTTCTCCCCGCTGCAACACAGCTCGATCCCCGTGATCAGCAGTGGTTGTACGTGAGAGGGCACGGCGGTCGCCCGCTTGGACACGTGGGTTTTCTCTGGGCACTCCTGCTTCCTCCCACATCAATGACCCTATCGCGCTAACATCCGTGCCAACGACAAACATTAATATTAGTTGTAGAGCTTGTTTGTCAATCGTTGTAAAATAAATGAAGTCCAATAAAATGTGTACTTTGTCTTATCTCATACTTTTTAGGAGGTTGTAAAATAAACTGGTTTAACAAAAACATACAGTTTGTTTGACCAATTCACAATTATTTTACAAGATATAAAATCACAAAGAGTGCATGATTCTACATTGTAATTGGAGAACTCTTTTCAACTTACTCTGAGTTACACGACAAAATAGTACTAACCATTGAAATTTGAATTATTTGAACATAAATTAATTTGTTGAAAGTTGCAATTCTCCTCGCACTTTTGACTTGTTCATCGCCATCTCGCGCTTTAACAATACAGACCATTTGTCAGCGAAATTGTTATAGATGAAACACTTCTATATAGCAAAAGTTGATTGAATTGTTATTTTGAACAAAAGTTTCAAAATATTGTTGCATTCCATCTTTAACTGATATTCGTCTAAATGTAATTACTGTGGTGATCATCATACAAAAGAAACCAATACTTTAACTTGTGGACACAACTCAAATCGAGTGTTCAACAAAAAGATCTCAACCTCATGGTATCAGTCTGTTTCCATGTTTTTCAGTTTTGATAATCTGATATTCTCTCTCTCTCTCTCTCTCTCTCTCTCTCTCTCTCTCTCTCTCAGCTCCTAATAAAATTTATTCGAAAAACTAATTAAAAACGCAGCAAGATCCCGGATTGCAACAGGTGAGTTCAATGGGTTACTTCTAATACATGTACAACCTGATAAACCACTACTTTTTATTGCCTAGCTCGATCTTGGCCACTGTGTGTGAGTTTTATCAAACGAGCAGGATTGGTGAACTTGCACTTATGATTCAACCAATTTCGATCTATAAATCAAAATTTCGATAAAATAAATATTCTGATAGAATGCACATACATTTTGAACTTCGACTAAAACTTTTAGCGCCAAAGCATTGGGAACTCGTACATATGAATAACTGGATATGTCAGACATATGTCAGTAACTCGGTAAGAAATGCGTTTTCTTCATTTTCTTTGCGACTGACATATAGCGGGAGAGATGAGGAAGATGAACACATATCAACATGAGCACCGTTCGTGCTTCAGGTAATTAGGTGCCGATGTTTAACGGGCTCTAGATCCAGCGGCCGCGACGTTCAACAACGCAGCCTTCACAGCAAGAACGGGCACCGGCTGCACCAGTTATTGCTTGTTGATGGAGTATATCTGATTCTGATAGATATATACGTGTACACAGTGAGGACCTTGATGAAGAGAACGGTACAATTATATAGCACAGATCGACATTCTTGCCCGGGAGTACGTTGTATGCGTTAGGTAACATTTCCTCTCTAAATAAGCTTCACAGCGGGCTGTATTGTTCCGACATCGTTATCTCTAATTCTGTCGATAATTATATATCGATACTTCGTCCCAATGATATTAAAGTAGAAACTACTGATAGCTCTTTTGGACACTTCTGTTAACAATTTGATTGTCCTCTCTGATTGCAGCAAGCAATCCAAAGCCCAAAAGATTCATAATTTCAAGTTCGACATTGTCTATGCAACAAGCGGATTATTCCAGCATTCCCGCGAACAAAATCATCTTAGAATATTTTACATTTAACTCACAACGACGTTACCTTGCAATTTACAACTTACATGTTCGCGGCTACTTACTTTCGCGACCAAACACAATTTTATCACGAGCTGAACTGGCTTGCTTTGGGAATATGTCGTAATGATGATGTTTTAACGACCTCTTGGAACTCGAATTAAGGTGGAATATATACACTGTAATACAACCTAATTTTCATAAGTTCATGTCATTTCGATAACATTTCAAAATATATTGGGGAAAATCTAATATAAATTGTTATTGCTAATTGAAAATAGAGGGAACTTCAATAGATACTGGCAAACAGATTGATTGGTTGATAAAGTCAGCTGTGGTCAGATCTAGGGCAACAGAATTGTTATTTAGAAAATCTTTAAAGTAATTCACACCATGTGAAGACTATCTACTAAAGAGATGCTCCAGTAGCGACTCTTTTCCAAACATAAACCGGAATCATTCAGATCAGTGAAAAATACTAGATACCCATAAACATTTTACTCGCGAGTTGATGTCTTTACTGTAACATTTATAAACATTTTGTTGGTGCTCTGCAACATCTGGTTCTTTATATATGACAATTATAAATGTTAAATGTACGTTTTAAGGGAAAAACATCGTAAATTCTTTCAGGTAATAAGCAGACTATAAGCATTAAAGTCGAACCAAGGCACAACGCAAATCTACGTACATGTAATATATATAACATGACGTGACAAGAACTGTCGAGAATCTTAGCAAATACAGGCACCGTTTTGTTATCATTATTTACATTTCATCCATTCAGAATCAATTGAGACGAATCAATGACCAATTCATCTCATAAAACATCAGATAGACTAAACAAATTAACAGCTGCACACAGACTAGCTTCTGTCCATCCATTCACAGACGCTGGATTTTAGACCCATCAAATTTATGTGATTATTTTATTTGTCTGTCCAACTCAGTTCTCTATAAATTTAAAACTTATTATACATATCAATTTACATTTTCAATTCCCATGCCTTTAACGAAGCTGCATGCACAAAACTTTAATTAAAGAAAAATAAACACAAAAGAAATTTAACCTTATAAATTCGATTTATAAATTGTATTGACTAGTATATTATACAAACAACTCCAAGTGCTTACAAAATTTCTATAAACATTCATTTCGCTTATTAAAACAAATTCGGCTTCCATGTTATTCCTACAGTGAAACACAATCTGTGATTTGCTAACATACTTGCAAATATTCCCTTTAATTGTAAAAACTATACCTTAGTTTAGAAAAATACTTTCGCAATCAAAATATAATAAACATATAACATAAGGTTTGTAAGAAAAATCCTATAAGTTTGTAAAAAATGTTGGAATTGTTTTGAAAATGTCATAGTTACATGTACATAAAACGTAAAGAAAACTTTTGTTAACAAAGGCACCTGCCGTTAAAAATATTTCTTTCTTTCTATTAGTATAAAAGTTTCTGTACAGGAAATTATCTTTACATAGAAAGAAAAATGTACACAATATGGATTGTCCCAAAAAAAAAAAGTCTGTTGGTTTAAATCTATGCATTTATGATATCACCTTCACAAGCCAAGAATTTTTGGTCCTCTTTGCCCCCCCCCCCCTATTACATATTATGGTTCTCAAAGGAGTGGACTGAAACCCTTTGCTAGTGAAGTTGTTAAAATGAATGAGTTTTTCATAATATTTGGCAAAAGCATTATTTGTATCAATTGATTAAAATATAATCAATCATTAGAGGATTGTTACATATCATTAACAAAGTCATGTTGCCTTCTTAAAATGCATGTAATATAGAAATGTACATCTTTCTTTATTTTTCAGATGAAATATGATTTAACAGTAGTAAAGTTTATCAAATTGAGAGAAAAACTTTTTCTATATGCATGTTTAAATTATACAAACAGTACCATGAATAAAAGTAGACTTTTTAGAACAACAAAATATGAAATGTTACATCATTTTATGGTGTGACAAAGAACTAAGATGGTCAACAAAAATAAAAGAATGATAAATGAGTTTTCCTTAATTTTTCTAAAATATTACGACGTACATGTATGTATAAAAAATCAATACTTATGTTTGATAGAAATGGTAATAAAGTAATCTAGATTTCACTGCATGATTAATGTAGATGAGCATATATTGATTTATGAAATGTATTATATTACTTCAATGACATCGTCTTCATAATGTTTTAACACACCTGATATAGAGACAAAATTTAAAAGCAGAGTAAATCCCATAATTTTTATATGTCCAGAATATAGGTAAACTCGACTTTGGCAAATCAACATTTAAAACTCATTTTTAATGCAATTCTAAGCTGGCTTTCGTTTGATCTTACTTGGATTTCAATAATCGTAAAACACTTTGGAAAGTTGGTACCTTATTCCAAAAGCAAGAAAACTGCATAAAATCTACAAAGAAAATAAAAGTAGGATTATTGATGGAACTTTTAATAATACCAGTTCAATACAGTATCATCTTTGCAAGCCAGGGTTGATGATCGGTGTGTACAAAAATCACTGGCTCACAAAGATGATCCAATTCAATAATTGATAAAAAAAAAAAATCATTCCACTCCTTCCTTTATAATCCTTACATTACCATAATTTATAAACATATGGCATACAAGCAAAGAAATCTACAACATAATGTTCTGTTTTAATTACTGATCAAAATAGCTCAATTTATTAAGTTTTTCAAGCCTTGTGGTTCAGGTTTCAAACCTTTCAATTCTTTATCAAGTCTACATGATTAAAAAAAAAAGATTTACCTGAAATGTTAATAAAAGTGTGACTAGAGTTTTTTCGTGCAGTGGTCCACAGAATTTCAGCACCAGGTTAATGAGTGTCATGTTATTACACTCCATGTACTGGTTGTCCTCTCCCACCCCCTCCTTCACCTCCAGAAGATACAGCATCCTGAACACAGTCACGGACAGCTTCCCAAAAATATTTAAATTCCTGTACTTAAACGTTGTTTTACTCATCTCTACTTTGTCACTCTTTGGATCATACCTGACACAAAAGGAAAGACAACTCTATAACTGTGAAGACAATCTATTTTGCAATGAACATTACTACATGTATAACAAATCTTACTTAACTGTTGTTCTTTAAAATGTATCAGCCATTTATGCCATAAATGTACTTTAAAATGCTTTACATTTAAAAGAAAAACATCTTTGTTTGAGAAAACACTTACTGTTCATTTTAAATATGAATTACAATATTCCTAAGGAAGAATAGCAGTGAGTTGATGCATACAAGACATGCATAATCAATACAGACTGTTTGTCTACTATTAACCAGTTTTGATTTGTGTTCTAAAAACATCAATATTTTTGAATAATAAATTCAATATTGAATCTTACTTTGGTAACCTGTGTCTTGGACATGGTACCATTCTGAACAGCTGGGGTACCGAGTATATGAAATTGAAGACTTGAGGTATGAAAAACAGCAACATGGTTTTGCTAAAATGCCCTAAAATTGCCACCACAGCAAAAGTCATTCCTGAGAAATAGCAGAATGTATCTCCAACAAAAACATCTGCAGGGTACCTTAAATTAAACAAGAGGAATTAAATCAGACAGTCTGATCTTTACAAAATTATGAAGACTTCAACACTTTTACAAAACATATATATATTTACCAGTTGTGAATAAAAATGGCCAAGCACACTGCAGTATAAGGCAAAATAAAATAAATGCTGAACACATGTGCTTCTCTGCAGCATCCTGGAAGATAATAACATGTATATATTTATATACCAAGTAGATACCATTCTCATTCCTATACAAATGAAGCATTACTGAAGTCACACATTTATGATTTTGTTGATGAAAGCATCATCAAAAACTCAAGGCAATTATGTCAATTACCATTCAATTCCATAAAGTTGAAAATAAGTACAGACAGTGCAATAATGAGGGATTGTCCAGTTTCCAATCCATTTACACCAGATAAAATGTTAATGGCATTGGTGCAAAACACAGCCAGCATTCCCATGTAGACGTAATATAAAATCCCTGTGAAGCAAAGATACAAGTATTACTGACAAGTTTTTATATTAAACTCAATTAAATCAAAATAAAACAATAGATGTGCACTAAGCTCTATGGAATAAAATAATCCAATACTGGGCATTCTCACCTAAATTTACATCATGACCAAAGTAAAACCGCAGAGGTTTAGGAACTATAATGACTGTGGAATCAAAGTTCACAAAATAAACCATCAGCAATGGTAAAGAGGCCATTGTTGGTAAAAACAGTTTGTGTCGCCACTTCAACTCCAAGACATCATCAGCAAATCCCAAAAATATCATACAACATATGGACAATAGAGCAGCAATGTATTCTATATACTGGAAAGATAAAAAAAAATGTAAGTAATTTTTATTGCATTAGAATAAGGGTAGTAACTCCAATCTTTGATCCGCTCCCACAATCTCATGTCTCTACCGGTACTTAGTGTAGCACCACCAAACTGTCACATCGGATCAAAAATATTATTTAACCCTATGATTTTTATCAGACTGGCTCAAATTTGAGACCCTTCATTTGAAAAATCCAATGTTCTACTGACTGAGTTAAAGGGTTAACACACTAGCAATAGTCTGTTCCAAGATATTTATGTAGCACATTTGACAATTAGACAATTTTTAATAAATATACACATATCTGTAAAAAAAGTGCAACTGAAATCAATGAAAGGGAAAATATCCAAGATATAAATATCTCCATTGACACAATATCATTTTTCACTCGAAAAAATTCACAGGATGAAAATAAATTTTTTACTGAGCTTTATAATGGAAAATTTTGACATCTTTCCTCCATCAGAATTCATTTGGAATATCTCGCGCAATTTCTCAACGTTTTCATTCCGGTATTTACATGTCTACTGCAAGGCAAAATCCCAGTTGACTTCTTATTTTTGCTGTGTTTCAAAGGAGAAATCTTGGGATTTTTTTCATATATTTACATCATTTGAACCCTTAGGCATTCATATATATCAAATAATTTAAGAAAATGTGCAGCATAAATATTTTAGGACAGAGTATACAGTATGGCTATTATAAGAGCATGCATGGCACGTTTATGTGTTATAGCTGAACGTAAATCAAAATGCAACTCGTAAAAACACTATTTTGTGCACAAAAAAAGACCTACAAACCTCATGATGTGGGAACGACTTTTCTGAGTTGTCTGTCAAGATGTGTTTGTAAAATGGTACAGGGATGAACAAAAACATAATCACAAGGAAAATGGCTCCACAAATCATCCCTTGAGATTCCGGACTTAAAAGAGAGACATCAATGAAAGAAAAATGGCAAATAAAAAAGATACCTTTACATAACAAAGGCAACAAATGCAATTTGCTTGGTTCACAACATAGCACAGGCTAAGACTCACATTTTTCTCTTGTCCCGTTTGCTCATGTCGATCCCAGACAGGTGGGCATTGATAAACATCGTTTTAAACTTCGGAATGATGTTGTAACAGACAACAAAGCCACATGCTGACATTAAAGCATTCACCAGAATGTGAATTTGTGTCTCAGACATCTCCATTTCGCTGGAAATTACTTATTTACCGGTTTCAATCTGATGCAAGTGGACTGCTGGCAACCATGATACCTCTCGCGAGATGATACGTAACTTACTTTTACTTTCGATTCGCTGCACGGGCACTGAGGTTATATTTGGCGCCATTGTAGTAGTGGGAGTAGAAGCATAAGGACGCAATAAATTGACAGAATAAGTCATGTCAGGCCGTGGAAAAGGAGGAAAAACAAAATCAAAGGCAAAGAGCCGTTCTTCTAGGGCAGGACTGCAATTCCCAGTTGGAAGAATTCACAGACTTCTTAGGAAAGGTATTAGTTTTAAAAATTAAGCAAATTCATCAGTTCATTAATGAATTAAAAAACAACACATTGTCTTGACAACTAAAACGTCACTACCTACCTATAAGGTTTTGAACATCAGAACATCAAGCATTTTAAAGTTATGGAGTTGATAGAAATGAATAAATTTTGGAGGTTTTTTTTTAGATATGACATAACATTTTAGAAATGAACAGCAAGTGAAAAGGTTCACATGTATATGAACTTGTTTGGTCACGTGATCAAATTTTGTGAAGACTGAGGGCTTTCCAGAAGATTTGATCACATACCAGCCAAATTCATTTCCCGGTGAACTTTTCAACAGTGCTGTTTATTACTTATAGTTACATTTGAAAGAGGCGAATTGTTTAGAATTGTTCTACTTAGCAAAGATTTTATGTTTTCGGTAATACAAGCGATAAGTGTGTGCAATGATCATTGTGACGTCGTGAAAAAGTTCATATAGAAATGAAAGTTCGCTTTATTATGGGTTCATATAAAGAAACATTTGTAAATACATGTATATACAAAATGAATGAATTTAGGAATGAGGAAGATATCATTTTTTTTCAGGGAACTATGCTGAACGAGTTGGTGCAGGTGCCCCTGTATACTTAGCAGCCGTATTAGAATACCTGGCAGCAGAAGTTTTGGAGTTGGCAGGAAATGCAGCCAGAGACAATAAGAAGACCAGGATCATCCCCCGCCACCTCCAGCTAGCCATCCGTAACGACGAGGAGCTGAACAAACTCCTCTCGGGGGTCACGATCGCCCAAGGTGGTGTACTGCCCAACATCCAGGCTGTTCTTCTGCCCAAGAAAACTGGATCAGTTGGAAAAAAATCATCTCAGTCCCAGGAATTTTGAAGAGAGAAGTGTTGTGCAGAGGAATTATGTGTTGCATTACGATATCAGAGAGGCGAATGTGTTGTGTTCTTCATTACTGTTGTGCCATCAGAAATTTTGCAGTTACTAAGTTACACTTGTTCTACAGTTTTATTGGTTTTTGTACATTTTGCAATATAATAGCATTATCTTGTTGACTTTCCTTTTCTCACGTTACTTCAAATTATCATGAGTCAGACCAAATGACGAATTACTGGTAGAAGTGATAATTGTAGCATTCTATTGTTTTAATAAATATTTGTTTTCTAGTCATGTTTCTAGAAATATTTCTTAATTTCTTCTTTATAGATGATTTTTTATGTACTGTGTGGCTGTTAATTGAATAGAAACTGAATTAACCTTGCCTATATGGTAACAAAGTAATTTCCACATGTTGTGTAGTTTAAAGTGAGGAGGAGTGTTGAAAGTTGCATACAGTGGGTAGTATACCCATTAAATGGCTTGATTTTACAGTGCACTATTTTATTGATGCCATTCATTGGTGGCAGCTGAGCATTTATTTTGGGAATTAGGAATCTATCTTTGGATATTTAATATGAGATGATCTAATAGAGTGGGAGGTGATCAATTCCAATAAAATCCAAAGGCTTTAGCCTTTACGATAGATTTGGTTACACTTGACAGTATTTGATCACCTTGTAATTATTGCATATATTTATATAATTTTCAGCAATTCTACAATTTAAAATAGACATTGATAAAATGTAATGGAGTGTATGTTACGAAATCAATAGAGTTATCATGGACAAAAAAAATGTAGCGGCAAATACTAGTAGATAAAAAGACTGCTTATGAAGTCGCATGCATGCACAAGTAAACCCCAAAAACTTGATTTGAATGTATCTGAATGTGCTCCAGAAATGAAGACGAAATTTATTTTGCTGATTATAAGCATTTAATTTTGTGCTTCGCTTTCTTTTGCTTTGTCAACCATCATAAATTCAAAATTGAATGCCTCATATTGGTATTAGTAAGGTGGAGCTTTCTACTCCCAAAATAGAGTTGTATCTTAAAATGACCTTGGGTCAAGGTCATGACGCACCCTTAGGTCATAAGCAATCAGTGTGTGAAGTGAGAATTTCCATTGTTTCCCCATAAGAAAGATATGAACCAGACACGAATTTTGCACTTTTTCTGCCAGTGACTTTGATCTTGCCCTAATGACCTTGGGTCAAGGTCATGACACACCCTTAGGTCATAAGCAATCTTTGTGTGAAGTAAGAACTTCCTATGTTTCTCGATAAGAAAGATATGGACCGGACACGAATTTTGCACTTTTTCTGCCCTTGACCTTGCCGGAATGACCTTGGGTCAAGGTCATGACACACCCTTAGGTCATAAGCAATCTGTGTGAAGTAAGAACTTCCAATGTTTCTCCATAAGAAAGATATGGACCGGACACGATTGCACAGACAGACAGACGGACGGACGGACAAGGTGATTCCTATATACCCCCCCAAACTTTGTTTGCAGGGGGTATAATTATGATACTGAAACAATTGAAGTTGTATGTGAAAGGGTATGGCGGTTGACCGCTTGGACACATGGATTTTCTCTGGGTACTCTGGCTTCCTCCCAATCGGGCTAACATCGGTGCCAACGAAAAATGTTAATATAAGTTGTGGAACTTGTTTATCAATAGTTGTAAAATAAATATTTTTTTTTAAAAAAGATGTCTGCTATGGCTTTAAAGTTTTGACCTAGATACTTGCTTTTTAAGGTCATTACCCACCCCTGACTACAGGTTACCTGTAGTCATGGCAGGGCAGTGACCTCAGGTTGTCTTTCAGTAAGTTCTGAGGAAGATTAGGCAAAGGGGAAAAAAATATAGTCTAAACATAAATTTTTTAATATATATCTGTGATAACCTTGATCTTTAATGCACAGCCATCACCAAATGACGCTTTGTGGCTGAAGTACCTGTATGAGTCAAATTAGGCGAAAAGGCAATATATGGTCAATAAGGATTCTACGATTAGTTCTACTAGGATCTTAACCGTTGACCTAGAAATTAGAAAACAGTATAAGCCATGCTTGGGCAAATGGAAGAGAAAAATGTTCCAGACTGACGGAAAGATATGGAGCTCCAATATGCCCCCACCCCCCAAAAAGTTTCATTGGAGCAAAATGAACAAGTGAAAAGATGTCAATGTGACGGCAAACCGGGTTTTCTTTTATGAAAATTGTATCCATAATCCATGTCAACCCTGAATTGATATACACTACCTGACATATCCAAAAAATGAAGTACCCATATGCAATATTTTGCCAAAAAATGACTCGAGTTCAAAAGCTGGTATTTTTTTCACAAATTATCAGAAATCAAAATCCTAGCAATATGCACACTTCTGATATATGTACAATTGATCTGCAAAAGAAAAACTTACTATCATAAAAACTGTAGGAGTTATCTCTACAATGAGGGTACCCTATATGCAATATTTTGCCAAAAAATGACTAAGTTCAAAAGCTGTTATTTTTTCATGACATCAGAAATCAAATCCTTGCAATATGCACACCTCTGATATATGTACAATTGATCTGCAAAAGATCAACTTCCTATCTTATAAACTGTAGGAGGCGTTATCCTTACAATGAAGGTACCCTTTTGGCAGTCACCCATCTGCCTGCCATTTTCACCATTTCAACAACCGGATTTTTCAATGGAAAACATGGTTAAAAATGAGCTAGGTCATGAGCATAACTACA
Source organism: Magallana gigas (assembly GCF_963853765.1). Taxonomy (NCBI): domain Eukaryota; kingdom Metazoa; phylum Mollusca; class Bivalvia; order Ostreida; family Ostreidae; genus Magallana; species Magallana gigas. The sequence continues at coordinate 52,392,716 of NC_088854.1, read as the reverse complement.
TCAGATATAATCTAAAGAAAATCAAAAACTATCAAAGCTTATATGACTATAAATGGCTTTAATTCATTAACATTGAACAACTGATAGATGACTTTGATATACATGTATTAATGGTATGCGAGAGGAAGATAAAACGAAAAAATGGCACATCAGAGTTATGAGACTTGGGACGGTACAAGAGGCCAAGTTGGGGGCACCTTGCTAACAACAGCTTTCATTTGTTTCTTTATCTTGGTATAATGTCTTTTAAACTCCAGACCATCACCCTGCAAAAACAAACAATATATATATATAGATATCAATCATACATAGAGATACATGCTGATCTGCATCTTAAGTCACACAACATTAGCCAACACCAATATGGCTTTCTTTATAATATGTATTGTTCTTGGAAGGGCACTTATGGCAACCAGAAATTTCACAATACTTTGATGTTTAAACAATATAAGCACAAGTATAGCAAATTATATTTTTAATCACATAGCAAATAATACTTATCCATGTTCTTGATTTAGAGTACAGTTTTAAATATGACAGACAGATGTAATAAAAGATCTCTGAAAGAACTTTGCCCTTACCTTTGATAACCTGAAATCTAGCAGCAGATTTTCACCCATGTCCAAAAAGCAGGCCTTGAATACCAAAGGAATATTCCTCCTGTCCTTAGTTGTTATGGTAACCTTAAAATATATTGTTTAAGTACAAATGTGTAACAACAAGAATGAATTCTAACTCACAAAATATACAGGTACTTTAGAACAAACATGATTTATTTTAGTTCAGTTAAGTTATACATGTAATACCGGTATTTACAACAAGTTTCAATTTATACATATAGCATTTCGAACAAAATATCTTCTGAATATTGTACAATCCTTTGACTTTTTGCAACATACCATTCCTGGAGAATTGAATTTCCATCTGTATCCTAGAAGATCAAACACTTTTTCCAATTCTTCCTTTGTTTCATCTTTATCAGGTTTAACAAAAAATCTTGTCATCCTGCGCACCAACTTCTGCCATGGATTCTGAATAAAAAAAAAAATAAAATCACTTAATATCTTCAGTAGTTCATAGAGTGTACAAATCTAAAAATTTAAATAAAAAAACACCAGATTTTTATGAAAGACATACTTAAAGGCAGGTTTATACTGCACAACAGGAAAGTTCTAAAATGAATTGAAGTTGATCCCTAAATATACAATACGAATCATTACGAGATTGAGTGGTTGATATAGGATGTGTCTGACCTGTGAAGAACCGGGTGTTCCCTGGATCTGACTGCTTAGCAACATGTGATCTGGATGTACAGGTTGTGAAAACCAGAACTGTCTGTCCACAGGGTCCAGGGGAGAGTTGGTATCGCCCTCTGACCCCAGCCTTTGTCTGGATTCAGGCTGAGATGAGGAAATGTGGGTGAAGCTAAACAAAACAACATTTTCATTAATTGGCCATCCAATTCACCTAACATACTTTTGACGCAAATTCATCCTTTCATATCTTTTGCATTATATCTAAATTGTGTACAAGTATTTATAAGTATATTACCGGGTATATTAAATATCAATTAGGTAAATTTACCTTTCTTTTGAGTGAGATGGGGGTGAGAGTTCATTTCCTGAGCAGATTCGTTTGAAGGGACCCGTACTTGAGGGAGAGCTGGTTGGCGAGGAGGGGAGGCGGTTTAGCTGACCTACAACAATGTCATCTCAATGTTACCATCTCAATGTTATCAAAGGAAAAAGTACTCAAGACTGTGACCTCTCCCAACATTTTATTGCTATTTTTAAGATGCTAAATAATGATTGCATAAAGCAGCTGCTAGTCTACTTCTGTATATCAATTACCGGTATATTAACAAGATTTCCTGATTTGTCAAAGTATTTTTTGAAAAACTTGAATATGATGTATGTATTCAGTCCTTTTACTCGTGAATAGCCTATTAATGGCAGAGTAGATACCTAGGGCTGTTCTGTTGAAGTTTTTGTTGAACCACTGGTGATCCCTGATCTGTCTGATGGTATACCTTTTGGACCTGTTCTCTACCAGCAGTTTCCTCAGTAATGCTTAAGAAACAGTAAAATCATGCATATAACACTCATATTTCATGCTTGAATGACTTCTCCACTTTTTTTCTCAGCTATTTTCAGTTAAAATCACAGCATAACATCTGTATACTCCTACTTTTGGGCTGGTTATACAATTAATTGAATCATAATTTAAATTAGTCTTTAATCAGATGGACAAGTCAAAAACATTAAACACCTTGCATCTTTATTGTGTGGGGTATAATAAACAAATGACCTACGAGTATAGGGGAGGGTATCAGAGAATCTCTGATGATCATTTGTGCATTCTCTGACAGAGATGATCTACTTACACAATGCCAGATTGTCAATTTTGTTCCAGGGAGTTTTGGTGATTTTACAGTCCTTCCAATCACAGTACTCCTGACAACCATACGTTGGCTCATCCCAAGGCAGCTCTTAAAAATGGGGTCATCAAAATAAGTTAAATTCCCAAAATTAAATCAAACTAATATGTGTCTTTTTCCCTCTAAATTCACAATGCAAATTTTTTTAAGAAATCTAATATCATTTTGCATGACAAACATGTGTTTGCTTTATATTATTAATGACCAAGCTAAGCCCATTGTCATACCTCCTGCTAAGAGAGCTACTAATATCACTGCACAGGACCAAATATCAGCTGGTTCTGCATCATACGGTTTCCTTGACAACACTTCTGGAGCGATATAAGGGACTGTTCCACAACATTTTTCTAACTGCCGCGTATTTCCTTGATATCGAAACACAGTAGCGAGTCCAAAGTCTGAGATCTTAAGATTATCTACAAAACGAATTGATACATGGTCTTTTGGTGATTTTATTAGCAAGTTTAAGGAAGGAGTCTTTTCTGGTTTTCGACTTTTCAAATGTAAATTTGATTACCGTAATGTGAAATGAAGATGGAAAGAAATTAAAATAGTATTTTTTCTTTCTTTTTTACTATCATACAACTTGGCATAGAAATAGTAATCAATGTTCAGAATCTTACAAGGACTATATTTTTGGTGGAATATTGGCATAGGAAAATATCATATGTTTCGCAATTCAGAATTGCTGTAGATTAATGAGTCTGTTCAAGCATTTTTAAAAACAATAACATTAATGTTGGATTTTAAACTACTATGAACTATTAATATGATACTTGAGTTTCAGAATATGTTTTTAAAATATGATTTGCCTTTCAAATTACATTTTTATGAGCTATTTAAAGCGTCCATTCTATACATTGATTTGTGTGAAAAAATCACTATAATCAGTTTTTCTCTCTTATAAAATGGTCAATACATTAGATTTTCTGTCAATTTATATCTTTAAGTAAGGTCTTCATAATTTGTAAAAATCAAAAATATTTTAATATTCAAAGCATAAAAAGATAATCAAAATATCTTCAAAATTTAAGAAAATTATAGGAAATGCGGGCTAAGCAATATCAATTTTAGTTTAAATATTTATTCCAATTTAGTAATGTAAGCTGATAAACAATCTGATATTCTATCAATTCATTTAAGAATGGAATCTTCATATCTTAACTAATTGTCTACATAACTGCAAAGAACTACATTTACTTTTATCCTCCTTTAAGTTGAGGAAAAAGGTAGTGACCTTGACCTGACCTTTATGTGAAAACAAGGAGGTCAAATCTGATTAAACTGATAGAATCATTTGGCTATACAATCTGTTCTACTGTGTCAAAATTTCACGAATTTCTTATTACATGTATAAGAAGTATGTTTGATAACAAGAAGACTCCTTCCTTAAAAGCCAAAATCAATTTTTGCTATTTTCATAGCATTAAAATGAAATGATAAAACCCTTAGTAACTTTTATAAGTTAACAACTTGCCAAAATCATCCAGAAGGAGGTTTTCTGGTTTGAGATCTCTGTGGGTAACTCCTTTCGTGTGCAAATATTCCTAAATACAAAAATAGATTATGTACATAATTACCTAGTGTCATTAACCATGTTTACTTATGATTTGTAGCAGTTTAAGTACCTTCAGAATTTGAACATAACAACACCAGTCAAGCCAGAAAAATTACTGTGTGCAAGTACCTTTACTGGAACTTATTTTCATGCAGAGACAATAATATACTTACCACACCATTAATGAGTTGTTTGAAGTATCTGTTTGCATCCTGTTGTGGCATCCCAACATCTGGTTCTAAAATATTTTCCAAAGAGTTAATACTTGTGTAGGAATCATTAACAAGTACTTTATAAAGACTTAATTGGGCAAGGTTTTGTCATAAACAAAATCAAATTGTGTCTGATTCCCATGAATTTGTATAAGTTATGCATGTACATGTCCATTAAGAAGTATTCATCACATTTATCTACACAACTTCAGAATTTACAGTTGGGTTTATAGTATTAACATAGATATCTTAAATGATTTTTAATGACGACTTAAGGTAGTCCATCCATAACTATCATATTTCATATCTAATAGATTGCAAGTTTGATCACTAAAATCATAGTGTGATTTTAAGGAGTTTATTAAATATTAAAGTTTCACCTTTGAAATCTTTAAAAAAAATTAATTTTAATAAATTTATCATATGTTGAAGTTAACATTGAAGTCTATGGGAAAAATGCAGTCTTAAATATATTTATTTAGTACAAGTAATTTTCTCACATTTCTCCTGGTAAAAAGTTGCAAAAGCTTTCGATGTCTTCGAATTTGCTAAAATAATTCATAGTTTACAATACATATTTTCAGAAAAAGATTTTTTTAAATTTTCTTAAAGGGCAGACAACTCTTTAAAAAAGTTTTAAGTGCAAAAAGTTCATTTAATTGACTACATACATACATCCAAGTTTGGTTTATGTCAGACTCATAATAGCGAGCACAGCTCGCCGGCGCACAGCGCCGGAGCAAAGCGAGCTCTACCGGCAAGGCGCGTGTGAATAGAAAATTCGGACTAGTTGCACATTCATTCAACGGATTTTTTTGGCGTCAGTAAATCGGACCATTAATGCATTGTTTTAATCGTCCCAGTAGTTCCCTGTAATCATGGCAATTTTTATCACTTCACACTCTCATGAGAATCAGCAAGACAATATAAAAACAATAACAATGTATACGACATACAGTCAATGCTACCTCTAAAGTTCCCTTTAGTACACTGTCAATCAAAAATAATCGAGTGACGTCACAAAGGCTTACACATTGATCCGATAGATTTTTTCGGCGTCAGTAAATTTTGACCCACAATTCATAGTACCAATGGTTTCCAACCTCACGTTCTCGCGAGAATCAAAGTAAAACTTTTGAGAAGCATATAAGATGTGTAATTTTAAGACCATCATGCTTTTTAAGTAAATAAAACAGTATACTTCGCGTACTTTTATTTCTCACGGGAGTTTTAAAGAGTCAGATGTCACTTAGCCAACTTTGACGTCACAATAAGGGGAAATTACTCTAACTAAAGTTATTGTAAATCTGCTGAAAATCCTCTCAAAATCTTGCAAGGCTAAAGAATGAGGACATTTTTCAGATATAGGAGACAGTTGTAACTTGCACTCATTTGGATGAATGCTATCATTTATTTTATCCACTATAATTACGATAACAGAAACGTACGGGGGGGGGGGGGTGGAGGGGGGGGGTGGGTGGATGGCAGCCTCATCCAAAAAATCTTTACAAGCATGAAAATTCTAATCCTTCAGCTCTTAAGCAGTTCAATGCTTTCTTTATTTTCAAATCCATTTATTACTTGCTCCCAATCCCAAGGGGGGGGGGGGGGCAACTCCATGATAAGTCAATTTTCTATGTGTAAATTGAAAAAAAAAATTAACATGGGGGGTGGCTCTATGATAATTTTGTATGCAAGTTAAAGAAAAATGTCTACTGAAAAAAACTTACGTACGTTACAATCACTTTAAAAGAGGAGATAGAGTGCAATGAACATTTATATTAAAATCATTATTATTCAACAACTTTGTATCTGAGATTGAACTAATGTTCAACTTATAAATAAATAAATAACAAATCTTATAAACTATGAATAATGTAAATTTACTGAAAATAGGTATGTTTTATTTTAATTTGCAATCAAATTTATTTACTTTGTTAAAATTATTTTTATTGATTTATCATAATTCATTGTTTGATCACATGCTGCGCTCGCCCCAACGGTCGCACCGTAAAACATATTAGCTTCAAAATATGTATTTGATGTAGTACAGATCAATCAAAATTGTTAAATTCACCTTCAAGTTAGTTATGGATGGACTACCTTAATATTACTTAGTAAATTCAATAAAAGTGAATCCAGAAAAAAAATTGAAAGAATTTTTAAAATTTATATTTCCATTCATTATATACTGATAGTGTTGACCAGGAGAAAAATTACCTATTCTGTCAAACAATTCACCACCACTAGCATATTCTAGGAAGAGATACTGAATTTTTCCATCCTTGCGGAATCCATAGAATTTAATGATCGTTTCATGACTGAGTAACTTGTGTACACAGACCTTTCAAAGTGAAAACAAATACATTTATGTGAATATACATGTGTTCAAGTATGGAAAAAAGTACATTATTTTCCTTCCAAATCTTTAAATATTAGGCAAGTCAATGAGACTGAGTATGATTAGTTGGTGAAAGAGTAAAATTTAGTAAAATTTGTATTGTCTAACGCATTTAAGGTGGTATGGGACATCGGTGACGGTCGATATTGATATGGATTAAAGTACAATAGTACCGGTACATTATAATTGAAACACTTTCACTAGTTTAGAATTTTCAACCAAATTTAACCAAAAAATAGCTTTTAAAAATATTTCGAGAGGTAAAACTAGTAAAAGCCCCAGAGGGATTCTAACTCATAACTTACAGGTTCGTAGAAAACCCTCTTACCAACTGCCCTACGCTGATAGGTGACAAAAACGGAAAGGAACTTCTTATATAATTAGACTTTATTTCATTGTTTATTTCAATAAACGATAGTCACAACATGGAAGTGTCCCATACCACCTTAATGTCATTCCTCATAATGTGAACGTCAAGTCCAAGCCTATCCGAGCTTCCACTTACTTCTTTTCGAACAGCCTCAGCTGCTGCAGGATTTTTCTCTAGGTTAATGATTTTAACAGCGACTGCCTCTTGAGTATCTGAATTGACTGCCAGCTTTACTCTACAGTAACAATTTACTTATTGTGACACATCAGAAATAGATGATTCTCACAGAGAAAAAACTAGAATCATTTATGTTTGATGTGGAAGTTGCAAATTATTGAAATTAAGTCTATTCTTTCAATAGTTCAACCACTGTTGTTCAATTGAGAAAAAGTATTTTGATTTGTAACTTAATTTAAATCCAAGTTTCATATTAGCATTTGCCTCAGTCAGAGAGTTTATTACTTTTGAAAATCACATCTTATCCCAGAAGTAAATATTCTGGATCTCATAATTAGAAAAGATGCTTAGCATCATATAATTTATACTTACTCCCCATAGGCACCTTCTCCTAAAGTTTGCACAAAGTCCCATCCTTCAACAAAAGCTGTTACTGCTGTCATGGGTCCTACATAAATTATCATAAAAAATAATATAAGATATTTTAATAATTGTTTTAATATTGAAAATGAAAAAAAAATGTATTTGATGGTGATGAATTTGACCTTTATGATTATCAGCTGTTTGTGAAACCTTACTTGTATTATAGCAATTCAATGGTGTGGATCTGTTTCAAGTTCAAACTTCTGCGTATATGACCAATATCATTTTAACTGCATTGACTTACAATTTTCTGTAAAGATAAAATTAATCAGAAAATGTCATATTTACAAATTTTAACCATTTCAAAATTAGCGCCACATAAAACGGGCGCGCTTTTTATTTTCTCGATATGAAAAACACATCGTATTCATAATCAAAAATAAACAAACAAAATAAAAGCTCACCTGTTAATTCCTTATTGTTGTCGGATCATTTTGACACCTGCAGTGATTCCTGATTGCTTTATTTACAATCGTAACATATCGTTTAATCTCAAACAACGACGACGACGACAGCCGCAGAACTTTTCAATAACAAACGTTTGAACACCGATCCCGACGCCAGCAAGTGGCATTTTCAACAGCAAATGATGGGAAAAAAAAGATAAATCAATTGGAACCTCACAAAAATAAAACATTAAACAATGAATAAAATGTTTGTATATATACATGTAATATTTACTGGTGAAAAAAAGTGCCGTTGATACTTATTATAATAACTTAGAATCTAGTGAAATAAGTTAAAACTTTACTGGATTTAACTAAAATCGTATAGTATCAACCATCATATCCTTACAGAGATTCACCCATTGCAATTTACTGGAAGGAGGGGGGGGGGGGGGGGGCAGATCGAGTTTCTCTTAACTAACTGAAGTTTTTAAATAATTATTAAGTTTATTGTTTATTATTATTCTTTATACGACAGTAACACTTAACTGTTTAGATGTTTTACAGAATTTAACATTGATATTTCTGAACAACATGTGATGATATTATTTTGATTCTTTACTGACACAAACAAATAAATAAATTATTAAAGCTGTTATAGGTCAGATGACACGTCATAAATGCTCGAAAGTACCATGTATAAATCATTCTGTGTTGATGGTTTAATCGTTCTTTAAGAGATTAATTGCACATTTTCAAATTCCTGGAAAATGTCCAGTGTCCTTCCTTTAAACTGAATGACTCATCCCACATGTCAAGTGAAAGCCTTATTTAGAACTCTGTTCCGTTGTGTTTCCAAAGTAATCATGGAGCTAATTATCTTAAAAATTCTATCCAAATATTTCCATGTTTGTGTTTTGTTTCGTTGTTGACGTTGTTTTTGGATTTTGGGGTTTTTTATGTTGTTTTTTTTCTGTTTGTTTATTTTTTATAAACACGTCAAGTTGGATTTTCTGACACCGGCATTACCACGCGATCAGCTTGACATTTAGCAAAATCCAGTGAAAATTCAGTGATTGTATAGTAATTTACTCAACATTTCCTTCCTTTGGCATATTCACTGATGTTTTGAATATAATGTAATCGCACTGTATATTTAACAATAAGCCAAAATTAAAATACATTTAGTACAATATACCCTCCTTACATTAATGGGCCATTTCACTGTGCATAAATGATCGACGTGCAGTCAGTGGCACAGCTGTGTAGAGGCCACTATGAAACATGTTATTTATACTGTGAAAATACTAAGTAAGTAAGTAAGTAAATGATTTTTTATAGTGACATGTGTTTTATAAACAAATAAAGATACATGTATGTGATATAATACCTTAATAAATAAACACCCGGCCCACTAAGACTACGTTGTTTAAATATTTACCTTTGTCTTCAATTCACATTTATGCATGAACATTTTTAAAGCCCAGACATGCGAAAGAAGTGTGGGAGTTGGGCACATGTATGAAAAGAACAAGTTCTTTATGGGTTTTTTTAAATGTTTTTTTTTAAATTTATTTTCAATATAGAACAAAATCTTGCTGGTTATATAGTGCTCCATTTCTAAACATTTTAAATAAAAATTTTAAATGAATTCTACGATAAAAAAAACAAACAAGCAAGCAATGGGTATTTTTTCTGTCCTATTTTTTGACCAATCGGCATGTTTTATCTAGAACAAACCCTGTGATGAAAAACTCGTGTAGAGATAATGTTATCTTTGGTCCTAATAACAAAAACAGCTATTGAGTCGTTTGTCGGGATTTCAAAATATGTTAGCTAGCCTTTCGTACGTGAAATCACCAATGTTTTAATTTAATTTTTTTCCATTGCATTTACATGTGACATTTGAATTCCGGTGTAACGAAGAATATATTGACCCGGGTTGAAAATTAACCCGGGGTCATTTTTCAACGTTAAATATTGATATCCTTTCTGATATATTTCATTTTATCAAATAAAATATACAACATGACTAGTAGTCTTTTTATCAAATAAAATATACAACATGACTAGTAGTATATTTTATTTGATAAAATGAAATATATCAGAAAGGACATTGAGACCAAAAGTCGTGAAATTTATCCCCGGGGTCAATCCTTATCCGTGGGGGGGGGGGGGGGGGGGGGGGTGATTTTTTTTACATACTCCCAAAAAGTTGGGGGGGGGGGACTTCATGGTAACTCCATTTTTTTATATGTAAAATTTAAGAAAATTATTTCCTGTGAAAAAAAGTGGGGGATATAAAATCTTTATATAGAGCTCTTCTTCTTAAGGAGATCAATACACTCTAAAACTGACCACAACCATCGAGCCCTCTTAATATTAAAACTGAAAATTTGATATCCAGTCACATTACTATGTAAATAAAACTAAGAAAATGACCTTTTGCTTCTGCGTAGAACGGGCGGGTTTGGTTTGCAATTGTTTTGGACAAAAAGCTTGTGGAACAAACTTTAAAGGTCACAGAGGACAGATTAATTCTCAGTTTTTACTGTCAGAATTTGTTGTAGCTTAAGAAAATAGGTTATTTGTTTTCAATACGTGTATTAGAACAGAATACAAAGTAATGTGCCTATCCCCCCCCCCCCCCCCCCCCCCACACACACACACACATTTTTACCTTTCTTGGGATGTCAATGATTATCGATATTATTTTGAGTTATAAAATTCATTAACTACGTGTAAATTTGAAACACATCTACAAAACGTTATATATATTTTTCTCATATACTCTTCTTTAATAATGTAGGTGCTTGTAATAGGAAGGTCCACCACCTACCCAGGTCCCGTCGCATGATCCTCTACTTCATTTTCTTGTCCAAGTTTTTTTTTTTATATTATTAAAGAGAGTGCAGTTTACCATTTCATAGACGAAAACAATAATAGTTAATAAACTTCTGTGAGATCAGAGCTATGTAGAAACTAAAGAAGCAAAATTAGCGTTATTGTCATCCTGTACAAAAAATGATAATAATAGGTTGCTAACTTGCTATTCACCCAGTTAAGCAGAATTATTTATGCCTTAAAAAAAAATACGATTTGTTTCAATCATATCGATTTGTTTTTTTCGTTTATCATATTTTATTTAATCCTGATTTGATGTAATAGCAGATTTTCAAAGATAAATAAAACACTGAAAAGTATCAGCATTCAAGGAAGTGTACATGCACATCATGTCTCAATTCTCTAACATTTCCGACATAAAAATACAAATATTACTGGATATGAATTTAAAAACAAAAAAGATGATTTCCGGTTTTTTCCTTGAGAAAACTTCTCTGAAGAAAATACTTTAAGCGTATCGTAATATTTTAAATTTGTTTTTAACTGTGTGGGTGTAAATACAAAATTTAGATAATTACAGATTTAACATACTGAGTGGGTGCAAGAACAAATATATCAATATGTCATACTGTAAATTTTGTATTTACACCCACCTAAAAATTGACAATGAACAACACCACATTTTCAATTAACACATGAACTGGGTGAGTAAACAATATGACGTATGATAAATTTGTATTTATTATTTATATAATTATGTTTACTTATCCAGCAAATGTAAGAAAAGTTTCACTGAATTGAATAGTTTATCGTGTAACCATGTATACTAATATTCTGATCCAAACATAATCCTTTAAATATATTGATATCATACAAAACAGCTATTATACGCGAAGAATTCACTGAATGAAATAATTAATACATATTTGAAGTGATAATATGTTAGTTCGGAAAATAATCAACGAAATGTTTTTGTATTTCGTCCTACTATCATGGAGTGAAATTTGAGTAACTGTTATCTATTCATAAATATACCTTTCTCTTTGTACAAGACAATAATTCACTTCAGTTATAATTGCTTAATTATTTTATCAACTCTTACACCTCACCTTTGATTTAATTGACTCACTCATATTGAAGTTTTACTCTATGACATTTGTCACTCGTGCTTAAGTGCTAATTTCTATTGTTTTCAATTCTTATTTATATTGTGTTATACACCATTGTTGAGAGAGGGGAATTAGGTTTCGGATTGTTCGGGTGTAGTTTTTGGATTTCCAGAAATCACCCATACCGACCTAAAGTTCAAATAAAGTGCTTTTTACCATCTAAAGCATTTTAGTTTTATTGTCGCCGGATATATAGAAACACCTTATTTTCCCCGGTGATACTACTGTTGAAATATGTAAACATCAAAATCTAAAGAATCAGAATAATGGAAAAGAAATTGTTAAATAGTTCCAAGTCATAAATGTGATCAGTTAATTTATGCTTATTTGCTGATGGATTTTGAACCGGTTTCATGATCAAAGTTCCACAACGCGGGTCAATTTTCAACGGATTGGGGTCTTAATCGATACATTTGGTCTCATTTTCAACGTTAAAAAATGACCCCCGAGTCAATTCTCAACACGGGTCAAAATTCTTCGTTACACCGGAATATTCTCTTGGACACTCTCGTGTAATGGCTCTGTCCTCTGGCTAAAGTCGTTACAAACAATAAACACAGTGTAATATGTTTTATATTGTTTTTGTTTATTTTCTGATTTTTTTCAAAGAAGTACAAAACAATCAACAACAACAAAAATCAGCTGAAAAGCCTCGGTACATATCATAAATGTTAAAAAAGACAATACATGTATTTAACTTTAATATTTTAATAATAAATTATTCTTAGAAGTACGCAACATCACGTGATGTCACACGCTGCATCCACAGCACTTCCCTGGGGAGCGGGAAGTCCTCCAGCCACATGTTTCTCCGTCTGTCCAGGCATTCAACTACTGATTGACCACTGTCAGGTGATCCACCAATCAAATACAGCATCGAACCTTTGAAAGATAAACATGGAAATTACATCAACCGTTCACTGCTATCTACATGTATATACATATGTATATAAAAGAAGGTCAATGCAAAATTGTTTTATATCGTTTTGTGTAAACATAAGCCTATGAACTACCGGTATTTTTTTCTTCAAGAATTAATTGATTAATTAAAGCCCATTGGAGGGTATCAGGGTTACCAACCTGAGGCAAACGATGCTGTGCTGTGATATGTAACATCCCGAGGCATGTAGTTACTCAGCCTCCATCGGTCATTCTTAGCATCGTAAATATCCACATCCGGTATGCTGACGGTATCCATTGTGTTCCGGTCTGTAGCCAAACCTCCACTGAGGTACAGGGTGTCCCCGACACAAGTGAGACTGGCATTGCAACGACCAAAGCGCAAACCGCTTCTTTGCATCCATCTGCAAAACAATTACAGAGGACTATGAATACAGTGCATGATATCATAAATGTTTTAAAACTAAAATACCGATACATTGAACACTCTTTTACTTTGACCAATGACAATATATGGCGGTATCTCAAGTACCTATTTGTGAATGGGTCGTAGCATTCCACTATATTCGTGATTGCAGATGCTCCTTCTGTGGAGTCCCCATATCCCCCCGCAATTAAAAGCTGTCCATTGAGTTCTGCGGCGCAGGCGCCAGCTCGGGCAGTGGGCATGGATCTGACGAAGCGCCAGCTGTCGGTGACTGGGTCATAGCGCTCCACTGACGTCAGCAGCCTGAAAGTAAGGGCACATGTAACTATCCAAATACAGCACTTTTGTGTATATAATATAACACATACTTGTTTGGTGAACGAAATTATGAATCTTCAACAATAAATTACCTATTGTCGCTATCTAATCCACCAATGGCGTAGATGAAACCGTCAACAGCACACACAGTATGATGCACACGGGGAATTTTCATTGGCGCCAAACCCTGCCAGCCATTTCTAGGACTGTATAGCCATACGTCCCTTCGGGGTTTTGTCAGTTCCTGGTCTTGATACAATCCGCCTGTAAATAGATATAAACATGGATTGCAAGTTTTACAACCTAGACGGTTATTTAATTGAAAGAACTGTGACAGGGCGTAGGGCGACTGACTCACCTATCACGTACACCTTTTTGTCAACAACGATCATGGTGTTCTTTTCAATGCGGGTTGAAGACGACTGATTGAAAATCTTCCTTTCACTTTTCTTCACTACAAAGGACAATCCACTATAACAGTCACTCACATTAAAAGATGCATTCATACCAAATGTCTGGGATGGACTTTTAAATAAACACGAACCTTCTAATTCCTTCGCATATTGCATTTGGTCGAAGTTGGTGGAATAGGGCTCCATTCTATCTCTGCACTCAATCATGGTGGCGCAGTTCTCTTCACTGTTGGCGCTTCCAAATGATATATCCATCAAGTGGGCACAAGACGCGTTGTTCTACAAAGTAAAGTGACCGTACTCTCACATCCTGTAACTCACTGATAAACAATCAATCACCATGAAATTTAAAAGATACTTTACTTACATTAGTGTGATTGACCTCGCTGTTCATAGGATCACTGGAGGAGCAACCTCTGGGAAGGGGTATGTCCAAGTTTAGAGGATCATCTCTATTTAGGTCCATGGCATTTCTTATCCTAACGAATAAAGAAAAAAAATCGTTAATTCTTTAGAAATATGGGAGTTCTTGGGTAAAGGATGGAGCGACGGGAATAATAATTGATACAATAATAGAGAAGAAAACGTGATAAAATTAAATTTACCAGTTGGCCTTGTGAATCATGTTCAGGCATATCTCGTTGGTTCTCAGAATGCTAGACATCTCAAGGCACTCGAATAAGTTTGTCTGCGTCATCAGAGGGAATCGAACACACTTCATGACCATTTCCAGAAGCTGTGATCGCTGCTCCGGACAATAGTTTACCCATTTCATCCCTGCGCAGAAGACGTCCATTTCAGAGTGAGTGATCAGCCTGTCGTTTGAGAGAATCAGGCACAGAGTGTCTACGTCCAGTTCCAGGAAGCTTTCAGAGACACAGACGGATAAGTATTTGTCTGCAATACAGCGCAGTAGAGGCTCCGTGAAATCGAGGCTCGGGTCCTCCCGCACGGCAACCAGTAACTGAATCAAGTCTTCTTCGTGAAGAAAATTGATTTCATCGATGCATCTTTGCCTTATTTCGGGGACTTCAAACTGTCCAGAAATTCTCACCAGATCCAGCAATGTTGGTGTGGTTATTTCCAATTTTCCGGCATAAACAAATTCCATGAAGATTTTGAGAGACTGCATGGCGATTCCCCTCAGTCGGACCTCGGCAATGGGTTTTGATTGCAGAAAATTGTTCTCGTAGAACATCGATGCAAAATATGGGCTAACAGTGCATAACGGGGCTCTGTGGGCATATAGGACCTCATTCTCTACATAGAATCGAACATCACATATCTTGCTTTTCTGGTAACACTCTCTTACATAGGACCCGATTTTTGCCCAGTGCATCATCTGCCTTTCCATGTTGTCCAGTTGACTTGGTGTTTCTGGGGTTCCCCTGTTTCCAGTGTGGTCAGCAATTGGAGGTAGAGGTGGACTGTCGTATGTGGCTGATGAACGATGCGACATGTAATCCTGAACACTTGCGGCGCTTGTACCTCTGTATTCCTCAGATGAAAGATATGGTGAACTGGAACTAGTGTCACTACTGGAACTTCTAATATACTCTGCGAAAAACAGAAATGGAGATGAAATAAATCAAATGAAATAAAACGCTCGTTACCTTTCAAATAAGATACTGTATAAAATATAAATCAAAGAAAATACCTGGTGTCTTATATTTTTTCTGGTACAGATCTTGCTCTTTCTGGCTTTGAGGGGCGACGTGAAAGAGTTTCTCTTCAGAGGACGGGCCTCTGCTGGAGGTGCGAATTGTAGAGACTGTCTCTGGGGAGGAGGAGGAGTCTTCGCCGCTATCAATCAGCACCCCCAATCTCTCCTCAGTCAGAGTGTCCTCTGTCGTTAGACTGTGATTCCCTACCAGTGTATGATCACTTGAGGAGCTATTAGAGGAAACATCGTCCGGGGTTGTTGGGCGTGGCATTTGAATCCTGTCAAAACTACTCACACCGGTATCTGATACGTTCGGAAACAAGCTATTCAAATGTCCAGGCAATGTCGCAATCGGTTTGCGCACAAAATTTGGCAAAGTGTTTTGCCTCTGTTGGTTATTTTCTTCTAAACTTTCTCTGTGTTTTGGATCATTAGACATCAGATGGGAGTCCGAATAGGTTACTGGTTTTTTAGTGTCTAAGATGTATTTTTTCGCGGACATTTGGCGATGAGAGATTCCGTTGATTTGGACTGAGGCATTGGTATCCTCTGAAACTCCATGAATTTTCTTCCACTCTGAATAGGAAATGGGCATTGGCTTAAGGAGGCCTGTTGGAGACTGGCAGTGAGAGGTGGGCCTGTCCAAGGGCTGGAAAAGAAACTTAGTATCTTCTCTAGTGAGTAACCTGCTATTTCTCTCTAGCGGTTGGAATTTAGGGGTAGAAGCCAGGGATGCCGCTTGGTGGTGTCCTACTCTGGGAGGCATCTGCGAGTCAAACGAGGTCGAGGACTTTGGTGGAACAGCAGGTCTTTGTAGGTATCCATTATTTCTGAACAATCCTTTTTGTTCATTCCTTGGTCGCAATGTGCAATCTGACTCTGTTATACGTAGGGATGCCAGGGGAATATTCGGAATGGTACCTGGTACCTGTTTTCCCTGATATTCCGCTTTTGCACTCTCATTAATTTCCCAAGGCTGGGAAAAATTAGGTTTCTTATTGAACATTTTGCATACACTGTCAAATGCTTCGACAACAAACAAAACTGCTATGGAAGTTATTGTGACGTAGTTGTGACGTTTGATTATTGTGACGTTTTATGACGTATATAACGAAAGAGAGGGCTGGAGAGAGAGAGAGAGAGAGAGAGAGAGAGAGAGAGAGAGATCATAAGTTATTAAATTTTTTAACAGCAATACAAATTTACAAACAATCTAAACTACAGTTATACACAATATAGTAAACAGTGTAAACTAGTCCACGCTGACAATGGGATTATGCATAGTCCACTCCAGCCGTACTGAACTTTCCCCCTGTAGTTTTCTTCATATTATTTTGTCTGTTTTTGAATGTTATTAATAATTAACATGTTGCCTGTTCTTCGTGACAGTTCTCTTTACATAGTAGTTTGTACGTAACTTCAATCTATCTTGCGTCCTTATTTTAGAATTTGCCTAAAGATCTTTTATACGTGTATTTTTTTTTTCTGTCACGCATGTTATATTTATTAGCAAGTTATAACTATTATATGATATATAGTGTGTAATTAAAATCTCTCAACACAAATATACCGTGGTGTTGAGATCAAAATAAATGAATATAAATGAATGAAATGCAATTTGTGATGTTATTTATTTAAGCTGTTATATGTATACAGAGAAATAAATAACACGTTATATTTATGTCTCTGATGTACATGTACATGCATATATTCTACAGCTTTACGGAGATTTGTCGATTGCACAAAATTATAGTATACCAAAATGTCGTTTACAATTGTATAAATCTTCATTTGTTCCCACTGTTGTTAATGAATGGAATGCGCTTTCAAAGGATGTCCGTGAAAGTGACTCCATTCGCATTTTCAAAGAAAAAATACATGTTTCTATCATAAATCAAAATGATATTACCTGTCGAACTAAACCTGATTTTTTTTACTTATGGTGACAGATTTTTGGGAGTTGATTTTAATCAACTCTCCTATGCAGTCACGCAGACAAACCGAAAGTGAAACAGTGTTTGGACCTCAGCACAAATCATTGCTGCTGACAAGACTTAGTTCTTGAAAATGATTGATAAATTCGAAGTAATGTATGCTAAAGCATTGTTTTTCATGGAAACTTTTTTATAAATACCTTGAAAATAGTCAGATTTTAAATGGTACGAACAATTTAAATATTTTTGTAGTCGTATGTATTCCTACGCCAGAGTTCAATATAGTCTCATTCAACTCGACGCTCGCCTGTCTCCGTAAATCCTTGTCGGAGATTTACGGTGTCAGCCGAGCGTTTGGTTGAACGAGACTAGAGTTCAATATTGCCTGGATCCATACAATTTTCGAGAAATATTTCTATCACTGATACATAGTTTGTTTGAATTAATTTTATCTTTATAGTTAAATCTTTATAATATTATTTAACATTATTGTCGAAAAAGTCCAAAAATTCATATTATAAAAATGTGCGTAATTCAAATTAGAAACTATACTCTGTCCCAAGATATTTTGGATTCACGTTTGGCTTAAGGTAGCTCCATACTCGTAAAATTCTCTGAGGAAAGTTGAAAAACTGAACTGATTTCGACTTAATAGACTTAAATGTCATCAATTGTTAGAAAAAATATACATGTCATCACACTTTTTGATATGCCAGATAAACATAAACTAAAGCATATTTTAGCATTAGAAAAATGTATTTTTTTTCTGTTAGAAGTAAAATCTTGTAGGCAGAAATTTGTTTTTCTTGTTTAATTTTAATGTCAACTTTATCAGAAAACTAAAATTACAAAAATATTTTAAAATTAATCGTTGGAATAAGAAAAACTATAGTATTTAGACATACAACTGAGAGAAAAGTCAGAAAAAGAGTTATTTCCCCTTTGCATAGATAAAATATATAAAAATTTGGAAATTTAGTATAAAATTAAGTGCGAAAATATCTTTAACCTACCAATAATTCTAATTACATCCATGTGATTATATTCACATAAAATAAATAAAACTATCTTGCACAATTTTTATAGAATTCAAAGTTTTACAAAAATGTGCGACGTCACAGAACACTGGATCTACTTTAATTGTTTGATATTTATAAATACCTCAGGATCCAAACGATGTTCATTCAAAAGTATGAAAAATTTCCAAGATTTCTCAGTCAAAACGCCCCTGTTAGCTTATCAGGTTTCAATACAATGCTAAAAAATGTGATGTCTACGGAGATTTTGCATTGCAGCAAGCCCGGATGATAACGTTGAAATATTGCGCGATGTATTCCGAGTGTATTCCGAATGGAGAAAAGATGTAAACATTCCCCATTATAAATCTCCGTAAGGAATCTGTTTTCGTTCCTGTGAATTTTTCCGAGTGAAAGATGATAATGTGTCAATGAAATTATCTTGGAAAATATCCCTTTCAACTATTTCAATTGCACTTCTTTCACAGGTAAGTGTATTTTTATTAAAAATCGTCCAAACGTGAATCCAAAATATCTTGGGACAGAGTATACATGTATTTGTCATGCAAAATAACATATCATTGATTTTAAAATAAATAAACATCGAAAAAAATCAACTCCCGTCAGTTCTTCAGTACTTTGATTTAATATTATTCATACTAGACTTCGTCATAATTGTGTACTAAATAGTGATCTTTTTCGTTGTAATATTATTAATAGTCCACTCTGTTCGTGTGGCAAGCTCGAAGACACTTATCATTATTTTTTCACTTGTAATAAATATAAAGAGGCCAGAAATGTTATGCTTAATGAAATTTTCAATATTATAAATTTAAATATTGTTAATACTCATGTCCTACTTTGGGGCGACAACGCAATCAGTGTCAGCGAAAACAAACATTCATTTTCTCTAGTTTATCGTTATATCAAAGGTACAAAAAGATTTAGTTGATGTTTGTACACCATTGAAAATTTATATATAACTGTCATATGATCTGTTGACCTTACATGTTGTGTATACATTATTTTTACTGTATTAAATACTTGTATTGGGAGAGGGCGATCTAAGTTTTTGAACTTGTGTCCAATCCCTGTTGTAATTTTTGTACAATAAAAATATGTTCAAATCAAATCAAATCAAATCATTAGATTTAATTTCAGTTTTATTTCAATTTAATAGGCCTAATGAATTGTTTATCTTTTATTCATGAACAAATTTCCAAATAAGAATTTAGTCGACAAAATGTAGATGAACATACTTGCAAAACACCAATCCATTAGATGCATGTGTGGGTGTATTCTTTAGTTCATTCTCTGTATGGCGACCCTATTTATTGTGCATAACATACAGGTCTAACAGCTGTGTAATGTATACATGTACATGTATACAATAATTAAATCAACTATTAACATTCGTGTAGTATATATTGAGCTTTTTGAATAGTGTTGAATTATAATAGATTGAAGCGCCAAAGATATATGATAGGTAACATGCGACACGATTATCGGACTTGAAAGCTTTATATATATCGTCCTCGTTTTCTAAAAATAGACAGCGATATTCTAAGGATTTTTTATCGATAGGTATGCCTTTCTATGTATGTAGGCATTAAACGACCATTCAAACAATGCTATTCTGCAGCATTATGTCAAATCATTGGATAACATTGGAAATGTTACTGTAGAACGGATGCATTTTGCACAAACATTTATTCTTGTTCCAAGCCCAAACACTGTTCAAGGTTATTTTTAGACAAGAGAATTTTATAACGAAAACTGGGAATTCCCCGTATGCATGGATTCGAACAAAATGATTGGTTCATTTGTACCTCGTGATTAGGGACTTTCCCAATATGCAATTTTTCCATGGAGGTGTAATGGAAAGAACTGCGACACGAGCGAATAATTGGAATTTCAGAATTCCGTTGAAAACAATAGGGAGTATTTGTGTTCCTAACAATTTTCATGGGGGAGAATGAAGATTATTAACGCCCATAATTGTAATAACCACGTCATAAACATGAGCAAGAGAGTGAAAACAAAACCAAAAGTAAGAGCCAATGTAGGAACTGGGATGACGCGGAAAAATGTCGACGATAAGGAGAGTGCGGACCGTATTGCTGCAGCGGAGGCTATGTCGTGTCTTTCCTCTACACCCTTCATTCTGCCGTCCTCTTCGGACGCCATTGTCAAAGCTGTGACGGACCAGAGACTAGAGACCATGGGTGACACTGCCTCAAATCAAGACATGATCATGACTGTCTCAAAAAGGGGAAAATCTAAACAGCGCCGAGGGGGTAAGCGATCTCCAGTAAAAACACAGCAGACGAACTCTGATATAACGGAGAATAATGTTACTGTAAGTCAGAACTCTAACCCATCCGGTACAATTTCCAATGACTCATGTAAACCTAGTACATCCCATCAGAATGTTATTAATTTTGAAAGTGTCAATACAGCATCAATATCACAAGCATCATTGATTGCACAGCAGTTAAGTAATCTTGTAAAGATACAGAAAGAAAAACAAGAGAAAGCTGATGCAATGCCATCACATTCCAACATCAAGTTTTCCCTTCAACAAATGTTAGAGTTGAAAAGGACCCAAAGTCAGGACCATTCACAAAGTTCAACAAACTCTGTGCTAAAACTTCCCCTAACAGTGTCCACAACAGAGAGTAATATAGCAAGAGACATGGCTAGCCCAAGCTCTGTTACAAGTAGTGAAAGCATAGAGCTGCCCCAGACCACAGTTGACCACATTCTGAACTCCAATAAATACGACACCCCAGAAGCCTCCCTACCCCTGAAGAAAAGGCGGTTACAAACCTACAAAGATGGAGAGGTCCCAGCCACTGAAAGTGGTTTACCATCGCAGAAAATGGTCGACCTAACCACTGACAAACAGGACCAAAACAAGGATCATAACAGGAAACAGCAGGGTAATGATAATTCATCCATTCCAATTTTGTTATAAAATCTCTTTCAAGGATCAACACCTCTTCCTTATGTTGATAAAATCTGTATACTTTTTTAAACCATTTAGTAACAGTTCATTTATTTCTGAGTAGAGCCACTGAATTGAGAAGTACCGTATACATCACAAGTTTTATTGAATTGAAAAATTGCGATGCTTTGCCTCAATATCAAAAGAAATTGCAAGCTGTTAAAAGATTTACACATAATTTTATCTGGACACAGACTGGAGGCATTGAACCTCCCATCAGCTGAGTGCTAGTGTATTGATTGCTGTTATACTGATCAATAAAAGCTGCAGTCTAATAAATAAGTATAGAAAACCTATACATGGCAAATGCCCAAAAATAGCATATGGTCTGAAGGGGTTGGTTGTGTATGTTTCACCTGAACCTTAAGGTTTTCCTGCCCAATATCTAACACTTGAACCTTGAAAAGTACTGCAGTATCTTTGTTTTAATAAAGATTGCATTTAAGGCCACCATTAAGAAATGGAAGAGGTCCATATTTGTGATTAGTTTATCTTGCAAGATGGGTTTACCAGGTATTGTGATAAACATGATAAACTGCCTTAAGTGATATGACCAATTAATTACAATCAAGTCTTCTTTTCTTCCTAATTGCCAAGTTATACAACTAAATAAACTTTTTGTAGGTAAAACTTAAGGGAAGTCCCAAACTGCCTTTGTAAAATTGTCATTTTAGAAAACTGAATGTGTTCATGAGAAAATTAATTATACATATTTATGCTGCCTTATTGGTTAAAACATTCATGAATAAATGCATTATTTTTATCTTTATTGCACCATATATTGTGATACACTGATGATTTGATATTGAAATGTTAGATTTTATTCATGAAAATTTTAATAACTATCATTTTATAACCTACATAGTCTTGGAAATGAGTTGTCTTGTTCTCTGATTTATATTGACTTTGATTCTCTTCTAGTGGACACCTCTAAGACTGGATCCTCGGGTATGTTTGTGAATCCTCAGATGAGTCTAATGCTACTGAACGAGATCCAAATGGCCCTCCACCAAGATGAGGATGGGGACTTGTAAGAAAATCTTTCTGTCATTCCATGAAACATGTTAGGCCATCCTTAAAAAAATGTTTGTTTGGAATTGCCACCTGAGGTTTCTAGACCCAGGACGGAGGGAGGAATTTTTATTTTTCTAAATTGAAGTTTAACTAATCAAAAATTGGTTAAAGAATAAAAATCTCCACATTAACAAAAAAGGTCTTTATTTTTTGTTAATAAAATTTTATTACCCATGTTAGCGGGGGTATTTCATTGAGGCGGGAAGCAATTCCAAACAATAATTTTATTTTGGTCTAATACAAAAAACAATGAACTACAACCTGTATATAATGTCACATTGCAGTTCCTTCTAAATATACACCTTTACATAGACTTGCAGTATATGCACACTTGAGGAAGGACAATTTATTTTAGCTGTGTAGTCGGATATGTTGTGTTATGTGTGAAAGTCATGTGGTCGTGGACACTAGCTGATAAACTTTTATCTCGGGACCAGTAAACAAAATTTACGAGAACCATGCTACATGTAATTTTAGAGGATAACACCTGATAATGAATAAACCACCATGTAGTGGGATTTGTACAGGTGTTCTATTTATAGGCAGCATTTCAATATTCAATAGACACTCAAATCTTATGCAAACTTCGTTGAGTTAAATCGCTATTGAATTCAAAGTGCATTTAAAAAAGCTATTACAGTAGTTGGAAAAACCAGATATGGATGATAGATTATTTATGAATTGCTGACTACCGTGGGATTTACCTGTAGACTGAGCAGTAAATGAACACATTGAATGACCTACATAATGTTCTCTGTTTCTATTTGCATAGTACACTTATTTTTCAGTTTTTTTGGAATGCCCTGGTTAATCTCGAAAGCTGATATTTGCAATGAAAATGTTTATATATGGTCTACATGTATAATTCACAGTGATCACATATTGTTTGTGCTTCTCTGAGCCCAAAGTTTTTCTGATCAAAATTTTGAATGTTGTCTGTCAGTACTTTTCACATTTTTCTCATCTTCTCCAAAATCAATGGGCTTATTTTTACCAAACTAGGCTTGAAGCATCCCTAGGTCAAGTGAATATTTTAGGTTGGCCTCCTTCTAAAGGGGGGGGGGGGGTGGGTTTAGGGAATGCCCCTGGTAATAAACATAGGGCGGATTGTTTTAAACATTTTCTTTTAAAGCAAATAAGCTAGCAAGGGGCCTCAATTGAATTTTAAAGTTCAGAATGTAAATGAAATTATTTGAAGAGGTCTAGAAAACACAAGGGTTTCAATTTTACAACAACAAAAATTGTAAAGAAAATAAAGGCCCTTGAGTTGTGAAATAAACATATATTACCAAGTATGCTAAAAAGGAAAATTTTCAAGGAGACCAAATGGAAGTAAGGGTCTCCATTTTGCAGGGAAATAAATTCTTTTGAAGATAGTGGTAATCTAAATATAATTTGTGAAAATGATTTGGATGCAAGATAAATTGATTAAAAAAAAAGTCTTTTTATTTATCTACTTAAATGAGAGGAATATCATTGTTTAGAGGGGGGATTCTCCTATTTTACACTTGCATATAGAGACTTCGAAGAATTCCTCTGAAGAAATTGGATTTTGTTGCATGTATGATTGATAGAATTACTGGTAGAGGAAAGCTATTTGAAGAAGTTTCAGGGTTTTTCATACCATACTAGTAACTCTCGATCTTTTTGACAGGTATGGCTGAGAGAATGACTTTTAAATTAATGAAGCAATCGACCATGAAGACATTATAAGTTTTTCGTAGCCTGACTTGCATGGGTTTGGAAGGGGCCAAAAATGAAATTTATCATAGATGTTTACAAGAGAAAAAAAAAGTTTCTCCTGATATTGTAAGCTAATTGGGTCAGAGCTAGATTTGTATGTTAGATTATCACAGTGTTCCGGTGAGCAATGTGGCCTATTGGCCTTTTGTAAATCAAAAAAACCCTTAATGCAAACACAAATTTTTTTGCAAAAAAAATCATAAAACAAAACTTTGATGTATGAATATTTTGTGTTGGCTTATTGTTTATAGTGAAAACCAAAGGATCACAGTACCTATAAAAGCAATGATTGTATAAATTTAATCATTTGAGACACACATTTAAACTGCTGGGAGTAGAGCCTTGCAGATGTACATTTTGTAACTTACAATTCCTTGTATAGTAGCCCTATTAGTTAGACATTCTGCGAAAAAAGTTTTAAGCATTATTAACGAATCAGAATTCAACAGAAACTTTAAAAAAAAATTGTTATGATTTTTTCAATGTATAACATGCTGTTGAAGTTTGAGAATTCATCTCATTGTTTGCTTTCACAGGCCTTTACATATTGCTGTGGCACAGGAAAACATTGTGATGGTCCAGAAATTTGTTCATCTAATGACAATATCTGGTAAAAACGTGGACAAATACAACAAATCACTACAGGTAGGTTATGCAGAGACGTGCATTGTAGATTAACTTTTATCTACAATAATTTAGCCCTCTCCGATTTTTTATATCTGATGTTTACTGGAGAGTAGCCCTCTTCCCCCAAAAAATAATCGGGAGAGGACTACATTATTGCAGCTAATTAACTTTGTGTAATTTAAATGAATGGAGAGTTCTTTATACAGTTGACATTGCATACTGTCGTTGTTTATTATGGATGTACTTTTGAATATTTTACTTAGCTTCTTTTGTGGAATTAATGGTCAAATGCTAATTGATTTTGACTTGTATTCACCGTGTGTGTTTTTAAACATCATGAATATTTCAGCGTCATGATTCTTCTATAAAGTCCTGAAAAGAGGCTGAAACTGTACATTATGATGCAAGTACATGTAATAAAAAATCTTTTTGGTATCCAGACCAGCCCACCAGTAAACATTAGCTACGAATTTTTAGTCATTTCTAAAGCCCCATGGTTCTTGCTTTTAAGATTTTCGCCATTGTTTAGGACGTTTAATGAAAATTTATCTTAAGATACTACTTTTTGAAAATGCATTTCCTATTTGCATCGAAAGAGATTCCAAAATATATACAGGAGACTGCTGAAAGCATTTTACCCATGATGCCAATATAAAGTTATTCAGCTACCAATATATATGGTGTGCTGAATATGTTAAGTCAAATTAAACAGTACATGTATCAATTATTAGACTTATCTCCCTTTCTCCAGATCTAGTGATATTTTTATCATTTTCCCAATTTTTATATACCCCTTCATGAAGGTGATAATTTTCTTCTGACAAATGATATGCAGTGAACTGAAAAACAATGTCATCTTAATAAATATAACTTTTTTATTTTGCCAAGCAGATCAGTTCTTTTACAGGCACATCAACTGTGAACTTTACCTCTCTGTTTTTCAGACTCCTCTACATCTGGCCGTGGAGCTGCAGTTTGACCAGGCGGTGTCCGTCCTCCTGATGGCTGGAGCCAACCCCTCACTGGTCAACAACGAGGGCGACAGTGCAGTTCATCTAGCCGTGAAACACAACACTATCAATAACCTAGCACTCATGCTCATCAAAAGTCAGCACAAGGCAGATATCAATGCCAGGAATTTTGAAGGTATTGTCTCAATGTACATTGAGTTTTCTCTCTATTTTATAAATATTACTGATGGAATGATGATGATAATAAATAATGGTGATGATGATGAAGACAAAAAAAAATTGTAATAATTTTGCAGCTTAAAGATACTACACTTCTTCTCCATAATATTACAATATGTTAAAACCTGTTAAAAAATTAATTAAGCTGTAGACACATCTGTGTAATCAAAATGGTGTTAAAAATAAAAAAAATATGTAAACTTAAGCCCCACCCTAAGGCCTTACATGGTACATTCCCAATGAAATTTCAGAAAAACAAATTCAAAGGTGTCACATTTACATGTATTCCACAGATATTTTATTAAAGATTTGAATAAGACAAATTAATATTTTTTAATTTGAGTATCCATTGTAATATGAGTACATTATAATACATAGATATTGCTTATACTTATAATATATGCTAAATTTGAAAGATTAAGTCAAATATGTACCAAGTACAAGAGTTTTAAAAGAGGAATACCGGGTATGCTGAGCAAAAGCTTCAATTCTTCAACTAATTCTTCACTGTCTGCACAATTTGTTAGACTTGAGCTAGTGACTTCATATTAAATACTAGTATGACAGTACCATACACGTTTGAAAACACGAAACTGATTATATTGGGGTAAACAGGATGTGAGACAATATCACAATTACAGTGAAATTTGTCACTTGTATCTTGTATTTCTGTATGGGGAAATACAAGATCTAAAAAGAAATTGCGCAAGCACTGATACATATTATGTTTCTTTAACAGGTTTAGCCCCACTTCATTTGGCTGTTATTAAAAACCAGATAGAAATGGTGAAGGTTCTGATAAGGTGTGGTGCTGATATCAATATTCAGGTGAGAGAACTCATAAACAGGGAGTGGGCTTGAACAGCTGGTAGAGGTATATTGTCATTCAGGATCAGGATTTCCTGAACCTGAGGATTTCGTGAACCTGAGTGAATTTATTGTGAGAAGACCACAATTGCTATTATTTAGTTCAACAAACAGTTCTGTGATCATGCAATATGGTGCATCTATTTGATTATGATTTTTTAGGAAGATTTACAATAAAGTTGGTTGATTTTACTGAGTAAAATCTTGTAGTTGCCATATACATGTACAATACAACGTGTATACCAATATACAACATAAAAAAGTCTGGGGGAATCTTGCATTGTTTGCAAATGCATTATTGCATTAATGAAATTTGGAATGCTTTCAAAATTATTGACCACAAATTTCATCTATTATTACAAAGTATGCATTTGTAATAAACTTATTACAATTCTTCTTTTAGGATGGCAAGAGTGGGAGGACGCCATTGTTTCATGCTGTTGAGGGTAATCAGTTAGCTTTAGTCATGCTGTTCAGGCAATGCAATGCCAACCTGGAGCTGACTAACTATGCAGGCATCACTGCTTTAATGGCTGCCCAGGCCAAGGGTTTCTCTGAGGCCAGCTCTGTGTTAATGGTGGGCCTGGACCCCAAGGCCATCATAGAACACAAGGAGAAAGAGAAGATGATGATGCCCAATAAAAAGGTAACAGGCACTGAACTATATTATATGAACTACTTTATAATGTCAAGATTATTACACTTGGCAGAGGTTATTGGATTAGTACCCTCATAAATTTATACAATTATTCTAGTCTTGCCAGGATCATAGATTTCTATTTAATTTAAAGTCTTAGAATAAAGAGCAATACCATTAGATAGGGCTATATGGGTTCATTGGATTGTAGAACTAGTAAGACAATCTTTACATAATGTGCATTTAGAATCATGCATAAAAGCGATGTTTTTCTTTTACATAAAACCCATTAGTACTAGTGCTTCATATACATGCCAAAATATTTTATGGTCTCCCTGAGTTTAAGTCATATTCATATTATCACATATGAACAATATGCCTTATGAATCAGAAAGCTGACTGAATGTTAAGATAAAACCATGAACTTTGTAAACAATGAAGTAATTAAACTGTTCTATCTATTGATAGATGCCAATACCAAGGATTCCTAGTAAAGCTCATTTGATTGTACCTGTTAATCAAAGAGGCATTAAAAAGGAAAGCAACAGTGAAAATGAAACCAGTTCACAAGGAAATAGTCAAGAGAGTGAAGATGTCAAGCAGAGGATAGAGGAAAAAACTGATACTCAGCAACTGTATGAAAGAGCTGTCATGGAATTTAAAATGAAAAGAGAAATTCAGGACAGTGAAGTGGGGGCATTCGAAATTGACCGTAAAGAAATTGTGGAACAGAAACCTCTTCAGTTAACAGTAAATCTTCCAGTGAAAAAAGAAAAACAAAAGCGAAACAAGCAAAAGAAACTAAAGAAAGAAATTAAGCAGGACAGTGATATAGAGATTTCTTCTGAGGTAGTTGTTCAAACTGTCCCTCACAAAGGGCCTGTGAACTCTGTGGTGGAGAATTCAGAGTGTAAAACTACTTTAGAATCCATGAATAACACTTCTAAAACTGTTCCAGTAAGTGGTACTAATGCTGCTAAACCAGTGAGCACAGCAGAGAATGTGACTAGCATCAATGCTAGGACGGCATCCCTACTGGCAGCTCACCTCAAAAGCATGAAGAATGCACTGACTAGCAGCAAACATGGTTCCTCGTTCCCACTAAATCTATCCTGTGATGGAAAGGAGACTGTCAACTTTGAAACAACGAGTACGACGTTATCCAATGGATCCTAGCATGATTTTGTCATGTTACTTGACACTTTAGTTGTTATGAATATGAATTGTGAGGTTATGTATTGATTACTTGCAACATATGTAACACATTGTAGTTCTCTATTCGATGTGCTGTTTACCTGTAAAAATGACTTAGAATGTGTTGAAACCAGAATTTGGGGAAAATTTTAAAGCTTGATGTGTCATGGTTAGAATTCCAAGTTGTTTCAGCTCTGACTTGATTTCTACTTACTTAGCTCAGGTTTTAGATTCAATTTCCCAGTGCCTATTCTTAAAAAGCACATTTTACATCAAATATAAAGCCAGAAAATTCAAGAAGTTTTTGTAAAATTCAAACAAAAACTATGTATCTTAAGTATCAAAAATAGCTTTATTACTGGTAAGTATATTTATGTAGTTTTAACATAAGTATACAACGACAGAGATCCCAATACCTTTTACCCAATGCTTCAGTTGCTTAACTGTGCATTTGCTGTCATTTGATAGGTATAATATTTGTTAGCCTTTGCAATTTGCATATTATCTTCAAGTAAGATCTACTGAGATGCCTTGCATTTATTTATGAATCAAATGAATTCAATTTTTGTCTTTGTTATGAAAGTTATATATCTCCCAGGATACATTTTTCTTTTATGGAAATTTTACTGACATACCCAAAAACTACCCAATTTATAACCAAACAATTCATGAATCAATAATCATATTGAAGTTGAATAGATTTGATATTTTATAATATGTAAGATTTTTGTGTAACTTCAGTAATAGATAAGATGAACAAGTTGTTAACATTTGCATATATGGGTTGTAGATCTATAGGGCATTACTGAAAATGAATTCTTGGTGCATGCATTTAGTTAGTTGCTTAATTAATAAAATTGGGGAATTGATTAAGATTTCAACTTTGTAACTGCCAGGAACTCTTTATTTGGTATAACCTTTTTGTTTACTTCTGATTCTGTACATAAGTAATTTTAAAGGTCATAAAATTTATTAAAATATGTTATGTTATTCTCAATTCTTGCTTTCATGTCTAGGTACTTCAGATCAAAATATTTTTGCATGCTTAATTAAAATAAGTAAAAAAAACAAGCTACCAATGAAATAAATGTTTGTAAAATTAAATAAATATAACTAGATAGACATTTATATGCCTTGGAGAGCCCGTTTGTAGATTTTATGTACTTGAGGTACTAATGGTGCCTTTTTTAGTTCAATTAGAAGAGGCCCATGGGCCACATCACTCACAGGAACAACACCTTAGGATATAGGTTACAGAACAACATTAGTTCAAACATTTTTAAAAAAGGCAAAGTGTATGGTGCAGTGATAGAACAAAGGGTACTATCGCCGCACTCGACTTGTCTCGATCCCATGTCTTTCGCTACTAACTTTGAGACCGGATCCCTTGTGGCAGTCAATGAAGGCGTCAGAAGGTTCCCCTTTGTGTATACAGCGTAAGCATCGAACATGAGTTTTGCTCTGAACCATTAGATTGATGCTGACGATATCTCGATAGGATTAAGATATTCTCTGCTAGACCAACCGACCCGTAAAGACATGAACAATACCATAAGGGATGTCGGTTGGAGCCCGTTCGAGACAGTCTTCGGCTGACATTGTAAAGTAGAAACTGGTTTTTGTCCAGCGATCAGCAGATTGGGACTCTTGCATAGAAACAGCCCATCCCTTGTCGCATTAGATAATACTTAAAGATATTGTAAATAAATTTCACCATGTTCTATTCATATGAATGCCGAACCTTTTGAAAACGATGTCCTTTTTCGGTGTTGTTGGCATGTCGATGTAAAGAAAAGTTTCAAACAGACGACTTTACATGTTACCTTCCCCCATATTCACACGTTTCGAGGGAATAATTGTATTTACATTGTAAACCATATTCTGGAAAACTGTGTTTTTCACACAAATTTAAAACTTGTCCTTCCAAAGTTGTTCGGCTCTAATGTACACTGTACGAGGATAGAAAAGATGTCATAGACAGTGAGGCTACTGGTGTAAAGGTGATGAAAATGCTGCAGTGAATAAATGTCATCAGTTACAGGGTATAAAGGGTACACCATTATATCTGGTATCTCTTAACAAAATGCCGTAAAATTTCTCCCCTTTCAAAAAAACACACGCTTTGCTGTTTAAAAACATTCTGCTTCTGCTTTCGGATGTGTTTCTATACCACTGCGCAACAATATACATTTATTGCATGATGGTGAGGGAAATATGAAGATTCACTCCCCCAAAGAAATCATATTTCCCGAGGGAAACAAATGATGATACAACATACGTCGATTTTTAATACTTTTTTGACTTGTCGAAAGCAATAACGTCGTGATTTGTGTGTGTGTGTGTGTGTGTGTGGGGGGGGGGGGGTTCTGATGGTCTATCTTTGTTTTCATACATTCGAATCAAATATAGTAAAATTGATTTTTGTAGCATAAAGAGAATTCAAATGATTAAATATTTTGATTTCATCATATTTGTCAACCTCGTATGCTCATTTTGGCTTTATACCTTTGGGATGAAAAAACCCGAGATCTCACACATGATATTTATTCCCCGGAAGACAAGACGATTTGTCGCCCGGTCACGTGATTGTCTAGAACCAATCAGATGTTGCGTTATATAGAATAATCATATTGAGGTATAATAATATTTGTTGTTTGATACAGATAATCAGAAATAGCCTGGAAATTCTTTTTTTGTTCCAATTAACTTTGAAATGATTTAGCACTGGCTCGGACAGTTGCATCAACATCACAGGGTAGTCCACCAAGGTCCACCAATCCTTGCTTAATCCTTACTTTATTTTGCAGCAACTGCTCAAGACACATGCTTTACAACTCTGCTAATACTATATTGAGAGTCGAGGAATAAATCTTCATTGACTCGGCAAATATATGTAAAATCTTACAGGGAATGAAGTGATTAAACGACACTTGGTTTATGTTGGCTTTATTTAAGGAATCCCCTAGCATAGTTAGACTATTTGCAACATTGTAATTTAGATATCGAATTAAAAAACTGAATTCAAACATTCGTTGTCGACGGATGTAGCCATTGTTAACTAGTAAGAACAAATGATAGATAGATGATAGTGAGATGACAGGTTTATTTTCAATTTAAATTCTAAGCTTGAATTTAGTGTTATTCCAATTTTTCACAGTACAGACAAGTTTACAGGAGCTCTATTTATAAGTATCTTAATCAAAATTGCTGTTGCAATGATGTATTATAATACATCGCATTTGTTACTGTAACTTTGGATTAAAGACACGAGACGAGCCTTTTTTAACCAAAAGAGAATGGAGATCTCTCGCTTTGTGACAATTGGTTCAGTGGTCATAGGTGATGGGCCCGGATCCCGAAGGTTGCTGGTTCAAACCCAGCTGTGATCACTTGATGTTGTGTGCTGTGCCCCCATATAAGGCACTTCATCTACACTGGCTCAGTCCCTCCGGCTAAAATTGGGAATCTGCTTACATGTATGCTGGGAGTTAACCTGCGATGGAATGATGTCCCATCCAGAGGGCAGTCAATGTGTCTCAACCGCTTAGCACTACAAAAACCAGGGGAAAGCACCAGCCCTACGCGTCTTCATGATTTAACTTGTACCTTCAATCTCACTTTTAACTCGACAACTAACATTAATTAAAACTTAGTTTCACGTTCAGTCTGTTCGCTCCCATCATTATTGGTATTAATGGATAATAAATGCTTTAGTTCAGCATTGTAAAGATATATTTGAAAATGAGCAAATGGTTAATTTTTAACTCAAATCGTGATCACACCCTTTTAATTCAGCTAGTACGAAACACCTGTTAAATTTTTTTTATGTAATATTTTCTCAAGTAACGGCATGATTCTTAGTACAAGTTAATTTCAAGTCATGTTCAGAAAAAAAAACCCCTCAAAAATATATCATGCCATATATTAACTCAAGGTAGAAAAGAAAACAAGCTATCGCGTTATTTTGATGATATCTGTTTATTAATCTTTTTACAATTTAGCATCCTATCATATAAAACGTTAGTCTGTTTTATAGTAAACATCTGAAAGGACATGTCCACCAATAGTTATCATTTACATGTATCTTATACTCAAATTTTTATCATTTTGTCTTCACAAGCACAATGCTTACATTGGTCAATAATATTACATCAGAATTATCACGAGTTACCAGTTAGACTAGAATTCAGTGTATTGGAATTTGTAAAAAGAGGCAACTCGGGTCGCTGTTCTGTAACACAGTGTACTGTGGAATCATCATTGTTCGCGGGGGACCAATGTTCGTGGCTTTCGTAGGTAATTCTTGCCCATGAACTTTCATCCCCACGAACCTATACACAATAATTTGTTTAATACATGTATTTATTCAAATTATCATGATAACATTACCAACGAAACTACGTCCCCATGAACCAAGAAAACTTTGGTTACCCACGAACATTGACCCCTACGAATTAAAATGATTCCAGAGTAAGTTATAGAAATCTTGAGATGAGTAAAATTACCAATTTTATTTTGTTATCATTATTCCAAAATCTTGTTTCATCAATTTCTTATTAAAATCGTCATGGGTGTTCTATTAGGAATTTCACACCCTAAGTAACACCTATATGAATACACCAACACGCAGAACTTCAAGAATCGTGTCATATTGATATTTTTGTCGTGTGATCAATTTCAGTTTATTTCTCTCACAACCATAGAATTGTACACGACGTACAAAACTAACGTTTTACAATATCGTTGTAAAGGTAAGTAAATGGGGTGAACAATTAACAATTTGATTTTTCGTTTTAATAAATATAAATAATTTCCTAATGTCGCATAACTACCGTATTTGAAGTCATAATTTTACAAAGCGATTAGTACTGAGAGAAAAACAGTAACCTTTCGTTGAAAACTGACTACGTGAGTTACATAATATTTTACATTCAACGATAAAATGAAAACCATCGCCAATTCTGTTACAATTACATAACATTTGCAAATATGTTTACTTATATTATATAAATAGTGCCTGTTTGGGAGGGTAACAGTTGAAATTGACACCCCGAGAAAACCATTGTCAACCGACGCGAAGCGGAGGTTGACAATGGTTTTCGAGGGGTGTCAATTTCAACTGTTATCCTCCCAAACAGGCACTATTTATTTTGTTATACTGAATGTCTTTTTTAAAATTTTTAAGAAAATTTTACTGCTTTTATATAGGAATAACGTGAATTCTACAGCGAACCGTACGCGCATAATTTTCGCGCATGTAATATTTTTTAATGTTACCCGTTGCCAAGTGCGTTGCTAACGCTGAGGGTAATAGTAAATATTATTAACTGCGTCTTAACCAATCAGATTTCAGTATTTAACATGAAAGTATAACAAAATAATATATGGAATTGCGAAAACGTTCAATTCTGTATATCTACCTTTGCAAATCCTTATATGGACATATAGAATAGCGAAAACGTTCAATTCTGTGTGAACTTTTTAATGACACTACAATAATTACCACATGCGCTTATCGTTTGACGGTCGCATTATCTTAAACAATAAACACGGTTATGTTAATGAGTCTGAACAAATTACTTTTTTACCGGGATGTTTACCGGGATGTGAACTTGGTTGGTTCTGAGAAGTCCGTCATTATGTTACATTTGTTTGGTGTATCGAATTATCTGCAATGTTCAAAAGCCTTGGCAAATGCGAAAGAATGTCATAAAAGGATGTACAGTTTTACATGTCTAAATGTATGAAGGTTATGTCTATGTTTATATGAAAATATTTCTAGAGCTTTAGCTGTTTATTTTCAGACTCTCATTGTTCTAAATAAAATGTTTATTAAAGATTCGATTCTGGCAGAAATGTTTATATCCGTATACCAAGAGATTTATATATTTTTTCTCTTTGCTAAATGGTGAACCCCTCACCTATTTTAAATTCCCATTGGAGAGGGGGTTCAAAATATTATGGCGGCGAAATATTGGCCCCCTCGTATCTTTGATAATATTACGCATCCCCTACCTAATTGCCGTCTGATTTGCTGTCTGTTATAGATGTTCGTTAATTGGAAGTTTTCCCTATTGATTGTTTCAAAATTATTCGTGGATAAAGCATAGTTTTAATGCAATCTCTCGAAAACTAAAAAAAAAAAAAACCCATCAAAAAAATTTCATTAAAAAAATCACAAATTTTCTATAGTTTGTAAAGTAAACTGAATTCTTTATTGGAAGTTGTTCCATGTTACTTTGGGTGTGTTTAACTTTAAGCCATGAGTCGCATTATCTGTACAGTAAGTGGACATACTATTCATAGTCCTCTGCGTCTCCGCACACACTGGTTTGGTACAAACGAACTCTGGCGGACGTTATACCCATTACTTGTCGAACCAGAAATTACTCATTCTTTAATCACTCCTGAATAGAAGCCAACTCGCGTCAGTACTTTCGATACTTTAATTCAATTAAATCAATAATGTCAATGCATTTGTTTCTCAACCTCAGACTTCACATACATACAGTAAAACTGGCACATCAACTTTATCAAATAAATCTTATTTACAATCCCGAATGCTTTTATTTTCCGATTTCTGTGCTTGCTCACACAGTCGTGTTTTTGCTTTACAAAATGAACCTGCTATTTAGAATACCCCACCAAGAAAATTAAAATCCGTAGCTATTTCATCAGGTAAACCATTATAAGTCAAAACATAACAGAATTTGGGTTGACGACCTCTAGAAAATACAACAATTTTCGTTTTACAAATATTCACAGTAAGTTTCCACTTAACGGTATATATTACAATATTTACAAACTATAAATCATTTGCAGACTCAGCTAAAATTACAGTGTCGTCTGCATAAAAAAGGATAACATTTTCAAGACAAAAACAATTCTTCTTCAATTCCATTTGTACCAGTAATATAAATAAATAATATAAACCATTGTCGTTTCCAACTTACAGATAATCCCCATAGTCACTGATATATAAGTAAAACAAGAATGGTTATAAATCTTCTCCTTCTCGTACCCCATCATAACAATTAAAATGATTGCATGAAAAACCATTGTGTCATGGTGTGGTAATTTTTCCTTTGATGTAACCAATCTTTAAATCGGACAGAAAACCTTCAAATGGCACAATTCCAATATACAATCACACCTAGTAGGCGGGGATTGGCTCTACAGTAACGTCCACAGTACTGTACAATAAGCTCTAAGCCACAAACATGAAATGAAACTTGATACATATTTTTTATTTCATACCTATGAACATATTTTGTATATATGTAAAATATTTACCATATTTATTCCACTATTAAAAAGTTTATGCCAAATTCCTCCATACCGTATCAAAAGCTTGTCTAAAATCTACAAATGGATAATTTCTTTAATGAATAATTTCATTTTACTGTTTATTTAAGTGTTTGTGTTAAAAACTGCAGAACAGAAATATTGTCACTAATTTGGTAAGAGCATAACAAAATCAGACAACAAACATCTCAAAAGGTTAGGTAGGAATTGCTGCTCTACTACAGTACCCATTTATCTTAACCATTATATCTAGAATCATTTTAACAAGAGCTTGGACTTTGGATAGTTGATGTCAAACAGCAATGTGGCGTAGGCTTGTCTATATCATTGTAGGCCACTCAGCCATTGCTCTCTGAAATCAACAAGATTTGTCTGGCTTTTGAACTAAGACTACGCAATCGGTGTATACTGTGGTTTCACCAATTTTCGTTGAATACCAATTTTCGTGGATTTCGTTTTTAAGTTGATCCATGAAATTAAATGTTCATTGAAATGCAATTTCTATTAACATTTTGTATTGATGGGGGTCATTGGCCACGAATTTACATATCCTTGAAATTGTGATTTTCACTTTATCCACAAAAATTGATACCCTTGAATATTAATGAAACCACATTTTTTTGGTCCTTACATGCAAAAACTTTTTTATCAACATGCAAATTCAAAAATTACAACTTTTATGATTTTCTTTTACTGCCTTTTGGTTAATTCAAAAAATCAAATTGTATGTTATATATTTATTGCCACCCGGTTAATTAAAAAGAATTTAAACTTTCATTTACTGTAACTTAAGTTAGTTATAAATTAATAACAACTTGTATTTGTTATATTTACCGCCACCTGGTTAATTCAAAAATTGCACGATAGCGGTGTCTATTCAGATATTCGAGATTACCCGGACTTAGTGCTCAGATAACGAATGCACTCAGGATTCTTTCTCCAAAACAAATTATAGCTGAATTCTGACGATGATCGAAATGCATCCCTGATAGCTTTTCTCCTATCTCTATTCAGAAAATCTAATAACAATCTTTTCACCAATTAAAGTTTATGTTCCATTTTACAGCTAAAAGTCTCACGAATTCCACTTTTGCACTGGCAGTCGCCCTTTATTTAAATCAAAGTCTTAACAATCTAGGAAGTTACTTCGTTTGAAAACACAACAACAAAAATGGTGGAATATTTTATTCATTTCTTGAATAAATTATTTCTTTTTTTGTACTTGGTTTTCTTCCTTTATTAGAGTCAGGGAATTATTACCTTCTATTTCTGTTAAATATATCTGTAATGACCTGCCTATAGGGTTTTTTTAATACGTGGAATTAAAACAGAGGGGAAAGCCGTCATGTTCATTCATAAAAAGAAAAGACGAACACATAGTGGCATTGACACCTTCTTATTTATTACTAAATAATGATGCACTTATTCTTACACAAGAGATATTGATTTTTTTTGAAACGAAAAAGAATAACTTTAGGCTACTCGTAATAAGCCCTTAATTAACCTAAAACATAAAATTTATCATACTATGACAAAACCAGTAAATTTATTGCGGGAGAAAAAGGAAATAAAAACATTGCACAAGCAAACACTTGAAACAATAAAATTTATAATATGACTGAATAATTCCTAGCTCTCTGATTGGCTGGCTGATATCCAACAATTTAGAAAACATAGAACGTTATATTCACCTGCACGTGACCTAGGAAGTCAATATAACATTTGATTTTCGCTACATCGGACTAAAAATAGATCGTGCAATGAAATATCGCGTTTCTCAATTTGTTCGGCTATGGCTTCAAACTAAAATTCTCAATTTTAATATGTCTGTGTCAATTCGTCGCCGAATCATATAAAAAATAATTATTGCTGTTTTTTTCTTCAAAAATCTTCCTATTTATCCCATAGTGATAAAATAAGGACACCCACTGTGGATCATCTTTGATCCACTTGCGCTATAATTTAAACAAACATTTTACACTCTACATTTTTAAAAGAAGCTTCCATGTCAATTTCAGACTCTTGAATCTCTCCGGAGAAGTCTTTTGAAAAACAAAGTCCTGAGAATTTGGCATTTGAGAAGTTTAGGAAAATATAGAGATAACGACTGCAAATTTCGAGCCAAGTTCGTTCTTTATAATGCTTTATATTTTTATATAAATCTAAATGTAATGGTAATGCATTTCAATGCATTATTTGGTTTAAAAGTAATGCTAGCAATGTGTAATGCAACAAATTTAGCATTACAAGTTATGGTAATGTAATGCGTTACTCTCCAAAATCTATTGAAATGCTGACATTTCGAGGCATTACCTCGCAATACTATACTATTTTATGTATATTTATATTTTAAAATTGTGATGAATTGAAGAACTGAAATTATACTTGATAAAAAATTATTTCAAAAAGGAAAGATTCTTGATTTAAAAAATAGGAAAAAAATCTATTCTTTAAAGTTGTCATTATTTCTAGCTATAACGATACAATTATAAGATATTGAAGAGTGTTGTTATTAAGAGTTTTGGAATCGTTTTTAAGAAATATGCATTTAGTGAATTCTTCACCATGAAGAATGTGTGAAAAACACACAATGCTACTTTCGCAAAGATTGCAAAATGGTATCATTCAATCCGAGCTTCCTCTGCTTCTGTAGAACGTTTATTTAGTATATAGCTGGAAAGATTTTCAAACCCTACAGAATGCAGATAAAGGATGAAACTTTTGAATCTTTGACGATCATAAATTTTAAAAGTGCAAGATCAATCTTTTTATAAATCATCCAATTTAAACCTGATAGTGAACATGAACGTGTGGATATGTTCAAGTGTGTTTCATATACATGTATTAAACATTTGCAAAAACTTTTTATTTAGCTTTACTTTTTTGAAACTTATTATTGACAATGTAATTATAATTAATTACTTTATTCACGTGCTTTACTTTAAGAAAATTAAGTAATAATAACTGGAATACGGTAAATAATGTTAGAAAACTATAAATAAATTGTCTATATAATCTGTATGTACATGCATACTTGTTTATCATAAATCTCCCTCCGTATTGTTAAAAGCTTTGATAAACACTAAACTTAGTTGCATTAATCCGCAAATATTTGGATTTAATTTAGATATACTTATATCGCTGGAACAGAAACCTGAATTACGGCAATAAAGGATATAGCCTCGATACCTAAACAATTAAAATAACTCCATCAATGCATCTGCCGTTTAATTTATAGATAGGCCACGTAACATGTCTTACTTTCAATCACTCAACAGCACAAAACCCTTCAACTGATTAAAAAAAACCGGTTTGAATGAAATGAAAATTAAAATGAATAACAACCAACATAGAATACGACATGTGAGATTTATTAACATTTAACGATAACAATAAATAGTAAGCACTGACATCAATATTACACAATAACAATGAATACATCAGCATAATCTGTGAGACTACAGTCTCTTTCTAGACAATGCTTCATAAACTTGACTGGCCAAGTAACATTGTTACAGTATAACATCCCCTTGTTTACATCGAAAATATACAGCAATTCTCTGAAAATATAAGATCTACCTGCCAAATACATATAAAGACTGCCAAAAAAGAACAATCCTAAGGAATGTTTTCCCTCGAGAAGCTTCATTCTTGTATACGAACGACATTTTTATTAGTTGTGGAAATGATAAAATAGATCAGCTCCATTATTTAGATATAAAATTTAATTACAAAGTGCAAGTATTGAAATTATGAAATCAACCAGACTCGCCTCATTTTTTCGAGCAGCAGCCGCCGGTGATATTTTCCCATTTTACGACTATCGTTTTAATGTATCCGTGCTCTTTTAACACCGTAAAAATCCACAGTTATCCTGTAGCTAATTTACACCTCACTGAGAAGTCTCGAAAGCAACCGATAATCTCTTACGTTCGAATGTTCCAACAATCCCTTATCACACAAATATTTCTAACTCTTGAGCCGTATTTGCATAATTGTAGCAATTTCGCTATCCTATTCCGCATTCAAAAGTAGTAAATTCTTCAGAGAAAAGGGAAGTAAATCAAGGGACAACATGTCAAGCTAATTGTATCCGGGTACCTCACCACGTGACCTCTGTTTGTCACGTGGTTTTTCCACGGATACACAAGTTAACCTCATCCTCCTCCCGTTCGCCTGGCCGGCCTGTATCCCGGCCCTCCTCCACCCATCAATGGATTGTAATCTACAATATAAGTAACGTTAACGACATTAAGGGGGATGTGCGGCCATCTTGTACATTTGAGGATAAGAATGTAAATATATCTTGAACTGGCTTTTTTTCTGCCCGAAACTGGCCAAAAATGTTGCCAAAATATATAAAAGCAATAAATACGAAGTCCTACATGTCATTTTATTTGCAAGTATGCATACAAGAACAGGACAATACCTTTTTAATCACCCAGAACCGCTGTCGAACTGCGCACCTATACAGACTTATTTTGGAAATTTAAGAATCTGAAAAAATAAGAAGGGGGTGCATTGGTGTGCTCTCTACAACCATTTGTTGAGAAAAATGTCTACGCTTGCTTATTTAAGTTGAAACTTTGTCTCAAAGTAAGGTACCCTTTTCTTAAAATGGGCCTCAAAAACCACCAGATATACCGGTATTTGTCTGTGTCTATGGAGGTACATTGCAGATAATACTATCATTAAAATAAGATGTACTCTTTTTTAATTTAAGACAATCACTTTTTTGGACCCCTATCCCACTTCTAAAAAGAATATACTTTATTTTATACTTATGAAACTAAACAATCCACATAAAACAAACATGGGACAGGTATAGAGATGTATATTAAATTCAAAACGGATTGTTTGGAATTGACATTTATTTTTTCTATGAAAATATAACGTCAATGTGTCTTTATAGACACAGGAGCTTTAAGTATAGACTGGATTTTTCTAAAATAGATCCCATGCAGACTAATAAAAATAGGGTACCCTATTTTGAGGCAGTTACAACTTAAATGGGCAAGCTTGGACATTTTTCTCAACAAATGATTGTAAAGAGGACACCAATGAACCCCCTTCATATTTTTTTTACATTTTTAAATCTTTAAGATGTTTGTACCTGCGCAGTTCGACAGCTGTTTAGAGTGATTAAAAAGGCATTGTCCTGTTCTTGTATGAATACTTTTCAAACAAAATGACTTGTAGGACTTCGTATTTATTGCTTTTATATATTTTGGCAACATTTTTGGCCAGTTTCGGGCAGAAACAATCCAGTTCAAGAAATGTTTACATTCTTATCCTCAAATGTACAAGGTGGCCGCACATCCTCCTTAAGTAAAACAAAATAATACCATGAGATACATGATTATATTGGTTTTGACCATGCTTAAAATAGTATTCATATTAACAATTTTATGATTTATGACAAAATGCAACTTTAAAAATAAACCATTTCTAACCCGAATGACAAATAACTCAACGTGTATCAAGATTTTTTTTTAAGGTTATGCTTTACTTTCTATTTTCACCTACCATTTTGTCGTAATTTGGGTTTTGGTTTTAGTTTCCCCGGACTTTCTGAAGACTCGTCTTTCTGCAAATGTAGCAACGAAATTTACTCTAACAACAACATATCAATCTAGATCCCTTCTAGCATGATTATGTCAGACATGAAAAATGCTTTACTTCACAACCATGAAAACAAAAAATAGTCTTGCTAAGTATCATCTGCAATTCCCACTATACAAGATATACGGTACAAACATGCAGTTGCCGAGTATACGAATTAGATTTCTTGTTCAAATGACATTATGCGTTTTATATACTTGCAACGGTATGTATGCTCTATGGCCAAATCCCTTTCTTAGTACATGTATTCTCTCTGACGGCAATGTGTATTGTATGCATCCTAAGTAGATTTAGTTCCACTAGGGGACATAGAACTTTTAAATCGCAATTTATGTTCACAGTTCAACTAAAAATTGCGTTGCAAGGAATCATACCAAAGTACTGATGCACATAAAGAGATGATTGACTTGTTCCTCGTGTGTTTTTATATCTTACATCGTTAATAGGATTCTTTGCCCAGAGGTCAACTGAACCGCTGACGAGCTATTTAAAGTTAGACCAATACTGGAACATCGGGGACGTTAAACAGTGATGGCTCGCTGCTGCAAAATACCTGACTTTGAAGTCTATCCCGACTGACCATCAACCTTTATAGTTCTGAAGTCAAGCGCTTGACGTAGGAACAGTGCGCATGCATTAAATCCTCTTAGACGTCTTGTAAAGACCAAGGTTCAAATTCTTACCGTGCAAAACAATCTAACTGAAGACAAATAACGTGGTTTATTTGCTTCGGACACCATTCCGAAATAAACGGTGTACTTATTAATAAAAAACCCATCATGACTTGCAGTATAGTACAATGTGATATCCAGTCAATTAAAAACAGGACTTTTAATGTTTGTTTGATTTCTACATTTCGTGATTAAACAAATAAATTAGATTATCAATCTTAACTTGCAGACAATTATGAAATACGGTTTCTGAACTATATATTGCTGCATAAATCATCATTAACAAGGTTCAACCGAACATCTATAATTAAAAAATAAAACCGTAATGAGAAAACCTGTTTTATGCAACAGCTTTCTGTGGATAACCAAATTATCCGGAAATTGAAACCAGTCTGAATAATAACTAATCCGTCATTAAGGACTGAATGACGGAGAAGAGGCTCGTATTCTGTCCTCAGCCGAATTAATATAACCACAAAGCCTCGTGTTTTTCAGTATCAGATTTTCGCTGTTGACCATAAACTATCCGAAAAGTCTGCTAGACGGGCATGCTTCCGTTGAAACAACGACAATCCGGACCTGTCTCGAATTTTAACTCATATTGCGTATACTTGAGACACGTGTTCTTTAGTATATTTTTTTAATTTCAGTTCAGTATTCTGGTTCAATTTAATAATGAATCAGATATTATGTTCGAAATTTTACTGTAACAATTTGGCGTTCGCTGGTAAGCTTGGTAAACAACGGTCATTGCTGATTATAACCGCTGTCCTGTTGCATTTAATTCATTTACTTTATATCTCTGTCAAATTATTTTTCAGCTAATTTTAAGAATGAGTCACATGTAGAATAATACAAATATTTCGTACAATTGTTTTTTTTACGGTGCATCTATTAGTTTTTTATGTAAAAGCAATAAAAAATTAGTTTATAGTCTTTTTTTTCAAGCAGATGAAACGTTCAAGACTATGTTACATAAAAAGCTGTAAAAACAATTCAATTTGTCTAAACAATATAAGACAACAAAGAGAAATAGTTAAGTTATTGCTATATATACAAGCATACCCATGTCATTTTGTAAATGTAAATGAACTTGGTTTGTGTTCATGCAAAACCGGTAAGACACTAAACTCATCATTCAGAGGTTAAGGTAGAAGGATTAAAATGTTTCTTTGTTTTTTTTTTAAGTAAACGTAACGTTTTATATATATATATATATATATATATATATATATATATATATATATATATATATATATATATATATATATATATATATAAAATACATTGCAAACATTAGCCAATAATGGTCATCTATCGGTCATTGGTACATAAGCAAAGGCACGATATGTATTGGTCCCTAAACATAAATCTATGTGTCGAGATCAAATTTGCAGGACTCACAAATTCACGTACAAAGAATATTAACACTTAAAGTTGGATAAAGTGTTTGAAACAAAAAATGGACATGTTATTATATGTTTATTGAATTCGGCATGGTTTTACACTGTGGTGACAATATTTAAGTTTTTCATGACAGGGGTGTGTACTAATACCAATTTTTTTTCTATTTGTAATAAGAGAGATAGATGGTCGTGGCCATATTAGGGCTATATTTACCTACCTCCTTAAAATGAAAAACTATCAAAAGATATAGTAAAAATCTTAAATGTTTGTTTTTTATTTATGGGCAAATATATCATGTGTCAAAGCTTAAGGAACATCTGATGATTAATAATCGAACATGTTCAACGTTCTCATTTTTATTCTTTTGGACTTTTTCTCTTACTTTAAGGCTTTATAGGAATTATGTAGAAAATGAAATAATTTCTTGACATTCTATATTGAATCACGGAAAAAGTAATACCAAAACCTATATATTTAGACTGACATCATTTAAAGACATCATTCTAAAGAGGAGGCCAAGAGCTTGTTTAATGCCGTTTTTAAGAGACTCCGCGCATTCAAAACATATTTATTAGTCAAAATAAATATGGACAACACTCTGAAAAGTGTGACTTATTTACTTTGTATATCATAGAAAATAACAGCTTAAAACATGGTTTTTCATTGTGTTTACCGAAAATTTTTGTCCAGTTATACTCAAACAAAGCTATTGTTGTGAAGCATCATCGAAGGAATTTGTCTCTTCAAACATTTACTAGATCTTGATCTTAAGTTATTTTCGCATGTTGTC
Source organism: Magallana gigas (assembly GCF_963853765.1). Classification (NCBI taxonomy): domain Eukaryota; kingdom Metazoa; phylum Mollusca; class Bivalvia; order Ostreida; family Ostreidae; genus Magallana; species Magallana gigas. The sequence goes on along the minus strand of NC_088854.1, from coordinate 52,347,934 downwards.
TTTTCAGATTTTCTTCACCTGTTCTATCATTTTAATATCATCTTTAGTTTCTATTGTCAACTTTTCAGCTTAGGGAGTGGGCTGAAATAGTCAAGTACCTACGATGTACCACCCAACCCTTCTTATGAAGATAATTAAATATTGTTTTAACTATGTGTTTACATAAACTCGTGTATATCAAAGATATTCAGCATTCTACTACTATTTGTAAATGACGATGTTCGATATAAAATGAAACAAATAAATCACCCTTTCCAGCATACTACCGTACGAGTTCACAGTAAGTGTGTTCAATTAGTAACCTGTTTTATAATTGGGGTCATGTTTTTAATACTGTATCAGTTTAATCACTTCTCCCTGAGCAAATTACCCCTCAGATCTCCTATTTCTGTCGTTGCTAGCGTTTCAATTACGTTAGAAGAAAGAGGTCCGTCTTGTACGCGTGTAGGAGAAAGATTCGTCCAATAATTCACAAGAGGGCGGCTACCGAACCGTCATAAATTCCACTCGACAGAATGGACAGATTCAGAAAGAACAAGATCGTGAATACGGTACAAGCATTTAGAAAAAACAGAAGGTAAGTCCATTTAACAATACAGTGTTGACAAAACCGCGAAAGTAAGAATTGTTTTCATTAATTATTAATTTTCTGGAAATTGTTATCCCTACTATTTTGATCAATATCATTGTAAAAAATGTGTTAAAATCTTCTTTACAGCGGATTAACTATTTAACATTGAAATATTCTCCAATAATAACTTAATTTTAAATTTAGTTTCATTTAACTTCCGTATAAGGTTGAAAAAGGAAAATGTTGCTTTAAAATAACAGCATTTGTGGTCATTAGCATGCACTACAAATTTTTTTAGCGTCGAATTAGCAAGAAATGTAAGGCGTTTCATTTATAGAAAATAATTTATCTATATGTAAACAGTGATAATATAATTAAGTTAAAGTAACATGTACTCTAAATAATTAATCTGCTGATGCTGCATGCCATTCCGAAGTAC